>NW_027315746.1:35219614-35264614 GCF_026437365.1 Eucyclogobius newberryi | reverse complement strand
TTGAAGAACATAGGATTGATTGACATGTGGAGGGAGCGGCGTGCTCTAGGGTTCACAGTACACTCATGTTCTAATCCACATACACTCTATTCCAGAATATATGACTTTTTTATTCTCAATAAAGACACAATAGAGCTCAGAGATCCAGCTCTACATTTCTGTAGATTTGGAGGAAAGATGTAAAATCACAGTTGGAGGTTCAATGACCCTTTGTTTAAGGACAAAAGGTCCAACAACATTAAGACTTCTCTGGAGGAAAATGATACTGGGAAATGTCTCCGCCTCCTTTGGGACGCTTCAGAAGCAGTGTTGAGAGGACAAATTATAGACATAGCCTCCGGGAAAAAGAAACAAAAAAACTAAAAGATCTGCAAGAAAAACTTAAATTGTTGGAGAAAAATCATGCCAAGAAGGGAAGTCCTAAAACACTAAGAGAAACTAAAAATATAAGAGGAGAAACTAATGATCTGACTTCACAGGAAATAGTTAAGAAAATGCTCTTTACCAAAATAATATCAAAATTACTATCTTGGAAAATTAGAAAGGGCTCATCTCTGGGCTGGAGATGCTAAGCTAACCCACGGAACCAAGAACATTGCAGAGGGACACCCCTGAGCTGTGGTTCGTTCTTCTCTTGATTATGGATGTTTAGCCTCTGGAAGTGCATTAAAGACAAATCTTGCAAAGCTGGATCTTGTGCCGGCCAAAGCTCTCACTATGAGTAAGAATACAGAACCAGGAACAGGGTAATCCAGTGAGGCGTGTGTTGGAGAAGAACTGGGAGACAGCTCAGGGTGGGAGGAAAAATGGGCAAGGGAAACCCAGGAGACAATGTCAGTCAAGTAATCAGTGAGTTTGAAGGATACATGCATATGTGTACTGATGTGCCAGTGGATCCTACCTGCCATAGAGCTGCTTTTGCACTGCACGTTCCTGAGGTTCCTGAGGTTCTTGAGGTTCCTGAGGTTCCTGAGGTTCTTGAGGTTCTTGAGGTTCCTGAGGTTGGCTTGAGTCAGTGTTACCGGCTTCCAAATAGTTCAATTCAATTTATTTTTGTAACGCCCAAAATCACAACAGCAAACAGTGTTCATAGGGACTTGGCACTGTCAGCATCCCCTGTCCTTAGACACATGTCCCAGCATCCCCTGTCCTTAGACACATGTCCCAGCATCCCCTGTCCTTAGACACATGTCCCAGCATCCCCTGTCCTTAGACACATGTCCCAGCATCCCCTGTCCTTAGACACATGTCCCAGCATCCCCTGTCCTTAGACACATGTCCCAGCACCCCCTGTCCTTAGACACATGTCCCAGCATCCCCTGTCCTTAGACACATGTCCCAGCATCCCCTGTCCTTAGACACATGTCCCAGCATCCCCTGTCCTTAGACACATGTCCCAGCACCCCCTGTCCTTAGACACATGTCCCAGCATCCCCTGTCCTTAGACACATGTCCCAGCATCCCCTGTCCTTAGACACATGTCCCAGCATCCCCTGTCCTTAGACACATGTCCCAGCATCCCCTGTCCTTAGACACATGTCCCAGCACCCCCTGTCCTTAGACACATGTCCCAGCATCCCCTGTCCTTAGACACATGTCCCAGCATCCCCTGTCCTTAGACACATGTCCCAGCATCCCCTGTCCTTAGACACATGTCCCAGCACCCCCTGTCCTTAGACACATGTCCCAGCATCCCCTGTCCTTAGACACATGTCCCAGCACCCCCTGTCCTTAGACACATGTCCCAGCATCCCCTGTCATTAGACACATGTCCCAGCATCCCCTGTTCTTAGACACATGTCCCAGCATCCCCTGTCCTTAGACACATGTCCCAGCATCCCCTGTCCTTAGACACATGTCCCAGCATCCCCTGTCCTTAGACACATGTCCCAGCATCCCCTGTCCTTAGACACATGTCCCAAGCTCCCCTGTCCTTAGACACATGTCCCAGCATCCCCTGTCCTTAGACACATGTCCCAGCATCCCCTGTTCTTAGACACATGTCCCAGCATCCCCTGTCCTTAGACACATGTCCCAGCATCCCCTGTCCTTAGACACATGTCCCAGCATCCCCTGTCCTTAGACACATGTCCCAGCATCCCCTGTCCTTAGACACATGTCCCAGCATCCCCTGTCCTTAGACACATGTCCCAGCATCCCCTTTCCTTAGACATATGTCCCAGCATCCCCTGTCCTTAGACACATGTCCCAGCATCCCCTGTCCTTGGACTCATGTCCCAGCATCCTCTGTCCTTAGACACATGTCCCAGCATCCCCTGTTCTTAGACACATGTCCCAGCATCCCCTGTCCTTAGACACATGTCCCAGCATCCCCTGTCCTTAGACACATGTCCCAGCATCCCCTGTCCTTAGACACATGTCCCAGTCTCCCCTGTCCTTAGACACATGTCCCAGCATCCCCTGTTCTAAGACACATGTCCCAGCATCCCCTGTCCTTAGACACATGTCCCAGCATCCCCTGTCCTTAGACACATGTCCCAGCATCCCCTGTCCTTAGACACATGTCCCAGGGTCCCCTGTCCTTAGACAAATGTCCCAGGGTCCCCTGTCCTTAGACACATGTCCCAGGGTCCCCTGTCCTTAGACAAATGTCCCAGGGTCCCCTGTCCTCAGACCCTCCTTTTTGGCCAGGAAAAACTACCAAACCTCTTTGGGAAAATAGTAAATCTGGAGGAGTTCCACAGTGAAGGAGAGATCTGACTCCCTCAGACGGACAGGAGGACGCGAGAGAGACAGTGGAGCTGGAGCCACTCAGATGGAGAACCAGTTCTTCAGGAGGAGAACCAGCTCTTTGAGGCAGCTGAAGAACCGTTCATATGGAGTAGAGACAAAGAAGAAAGAAGCAATCTCTGTAAACACGTAACTGAACTTGGAATTACAAGACCATCCTTTGTCCGGATATGCTCAGAAAAGAAGTCATTGGGCAATTTATTTGTGGCACAGAACTCTATCTTTATCTTTAACCCTGCAACGAGCTGGCCTGTGTCCTGGGTGTGCACTGCCTAAGGCCCAAAGTCACTGGGCATAGAACTCCAGTCACCCGCGACCCCGAACAGGAATAAGCTGAAGAAAATGAATGAACTCCATCTAAAGAGTTGAGCTAATCCCCTACTGCAGTACCAAAGATAACCTGTGAGGGGCAGCACTGCACCAGGAGGAGTCCAGCTGCCGAGAACACACAAGAAGAAGAAGAAGAAGAAGCAGAAGAAGAAGAAGAAGAAGAAGAAGAAGCAGAAGAAGAAGAAGAAGAAGAAGTGCGCGCTGTGTTTTGGGGACGCTGTCTTTTGTTTAGCAGCTCCAGGTTTGTGTCAAATGTCTCATGTCCCCGCGCTGAGAGCTTTTCTGGAGGAGCGGCTGAAAGCAGCGGAGTGTGAGGAGGAACTGCGCCGCTCCAAAGACGAGAACCAGAGGAAACAAGAGCTCCTGGAGCCGGGGCTGAACCCGCGTCCTGGGCCCGGTCTGAACCCGGGTCCAGAACCTTCACAGATGAAAGAAGAAGCAGAAGAACTGAGCATTAAAGAGGAGGAAGAGCAGCTGCCAGTGTAAGGCTTCATTTAAACTGATTTAAACACTGACGTTTCACTAAAACGTAGTGAAAATTAGATTTCAGATTTGACTAAACATTTTGTCCTTTTGTCCCCAGTTTGACCGTTTTGGTAAAGTTTATAATTGTACTGTTGAACAGTTATTATATTACTATATAACACCTTTCTTTTCTTCTTTGGTGTTTTATGGCGGTTGTATCCACGTTTTACATCACCACCATCTGATGTATTTGACATCTTAGACTTATTTGTGGAATGATGCTTTAAAATGTCGTAACTGTCTAAATTGTCTCACTAATGTAAGTGTAAACTCTGCGTTCTTGTGGATTTGTAAATGTACTGAAACGTAAGCTTTTGCCATTACTACAACACTTTCACATAAACACAAGAAATGAAACAACATGAAACAAAGGAAAAATCAAACTGCAAATTTAAAACGATTCTATGCTGAAACAACAACCGGACCAAAAATAATGGCCAGGGTCTTCGCTCAAGGCAAATCCATTCCTGCAACTGTAATAGTTCTACAAAGACGCAAAGTTTAGATTTAGCAGAGACTTAGATCTCAGTAGAATACGTGTCTGAAGCAGCAGTTCTCCAACAACAACCCCGCCTCTGTGTGGAGTGGCCCCGCCTCTGTGTGGAGTGGCCCTGCATCATTGAGTCCATCCTCACCTCCTCCATCACCGTGTGATACACTGGAACCACAGCCAGGGACAAACCAGCCACTCCCCTCAGGCAGGAGGCCACTCCCCTCAGGCAGGAGGCCACTCCCCTCAGGCAGGAGGCCACTCCCCTCAGGCAGGAGGCCACTCCCCTCAGGCAGGAGGCCACTCCCCTCAGGCAGGAGGCCACTCCCCTCAGGCAGGAGGCCACTCCCCTCAGGCAGGAGGCCACTCCCCTCAGGCAGGAGGCCACTCCCCTCAGGCAGGAGGCCACTCCCCTCAGGCAGGAGGCCACTCCAATCAGGAGGTTCTGACTAAGTCCTTATTCCTGCAGTTTGTGTCGGTGGAACTGTGAAGATGTCACACTTCCCAGAATCAAGATGTAAACAATGCATTCATCCAGAAGTGTTCTGACACTTAAGTGTGATAAATGTAGCTACCAAACAAATGTAGATTTACATAACACTGTTTTTGTCCTCTACAGATGTGTCCCAGGGTCCAGTTCTGTGTGTGTGCAGACAGAAGACCTTTCACTGCTTCAACAAACTGAGCTCAAAGAAGAAGACACACAGGGACAGGACGTCAGCGCAGAGCCACATGTCCACTCAGAGACTGAGGGAGACACAGAGCACTCTTCTGACACTGACACTGATGAAGACTGGGGAGCTCCATTCAGTTATTCAGATGATGACGACCACTTCAACCAAGTCCAGATCACTGTGAACAATGAAAACATGTTAGGAACAGCCGAAGGAGCTGAGGAAAAGAAACACCAGTGCCCTGTTTGTAAAAAGAGATTAAAAGGGAGTAAACAAGATTTACAACAGCACATTCGAATTCACACAGGGGAGAGACCTTTCAGCTGTTCAACCTGTACCAAAACATTTTCTCGAAAAAGTCATCTAGTTACGCATAGGAAAATTCACACTGGGGAGAGACCTTTCAGCTGTACAGAATGTCAGAAAACATTTTCCACAAAGGCAACTCTGCATTCCCATGTAAGAATGCATACTGGAGATAAACCTTTCAGCTGTTCAGTATGTAACAAAACACTGACCTCTAAGTCAGGTCTACGTTTGCACATGAGAACACACACAGGAGAGAGACCTTACAGCTGTTCTGTCTGCAACAAAACGTTTTCCCTCTTGGGTTCTTTAAATACACATAAAAGAACACATACAGGTGAAAAACCATTCAGCTGTTCAACATGTGAGAAAGAGTTTACCAACATCGGTGGACTAAGATGCCACCTGAAAGTGCACACAGGGGAAAAACCATTCAGCTGTTCAACCTGCAACAGGACTTTTTCCACTAAAGCTAATCTATGTTCACATGTAAGAACACACACGGGAGAGAGACCTTACAGCTGTTCAATCTGTAACCAAACATTTTCTCATAAGAGTGCTCTAAATCTACATAATAGAAGACACACGGGAGAGAAACCTCACAGCTGTTCATTCTGTAACAAAACCTTTTCCACTAAGCCAGATTTACGTACACATATAAGAATGCACACGGGAGAGAAACCTTACAGCTGTTCAACCTGTAACAAAACATTTTCCATGTTGGGCACTCTAAATGATCACATAAGAACGCATACTGGTGAAAGACCATTCAGCTGTTCAACCTGCAATAAGACATTTTCCTCGAAGTCGAGCCTACGTTCACATATGAAATTGCACACAGGCGAGAAACCTTACAGCTGTTCCACATGCAATAAGGCCTTTTCCACCAAGTCTAATCTACGCGTGCACATGAAAGTACACACAAAGTGAAATCCATTCTGCTGTTATAAAAACAGTTTCCAGGAAAAAATGTTTTTAAAAGTGTTTAAAAAAGGATTAATAATGAATGTTACAAATAAAATAAAGGAAAACTGATCGCGATTGTTGCTGTGTGAATTTAGAAGACCCTTATGATGAGTTCATAAACAAGGCCACTTATGTTTTCATCTGATAAAGCCATGAGACTGACATACTCTTTCTTTCAATGTCCGTTTCAGAGACTCTTGGCATCATATTTAGCCTTCAACATGGAAACAACAATTAAGTCACGTGATTGACACCCATAGATAGGATTTTGCCAGAAAAGAGCACTAACCGCTGCTTTAATGAATGAATGCTTTTATTTCAGGATTTTATCATGTTCAATGCCGGAACAAATGAGTAGAGTTTGTGTGATAACTGGATCACAACTTCTTTAAAAGCACAATCTCATAACTGTTATGTGGCAATTGAATGAATCATCAAATGTATTTGTTTTTATTATGCATTAAGCATTAACTTCTCAAAATGGCACCCAAAGCCAAAAAGTTTGCAGACTCCTTACCTAGAACATCTAAATTTGGTTATGATTGGTTTCAAGCCTATTCGTCTTAAAGTAAGCCAGTCTCACTCGGGTGAGAATCTTTAGTGCCCTTTTTCTCTGTAAACACCTCAGAGACTTCTTTACTTTCAAATGACCACAACTTATTCAAATATGATCAGATATTATCACTCAACATCATTGGATAGCTTAGAATCTACACTTTCAGAATCTGTGAATAACTCAAAATATCTGTGGGGAGACTTGCTCCTGGTTTTCATTCGGCTGGTCACATATTTAGTAGAGTCGCTGTACAGATTAGAAACGCATTGATATCATTTTGATATTATTCCCCTTGAAAGTTCAGATTTATAAGCCTTGATAAACATCTCAGTCAGAGGGCTACAATGGTCATTAGCTTTTATTAATTTCTTGGTTATAGTAACTGCTTATTCGTAAAAATCTATAAAAAAATCCCATTTCTTCAAGTCAAAGGATTTTTTCAACATATCAAAGCTTCGATTCTCCTTTACAATCTGGTGAAAAGGCTTTAGACCTTTTGTAATCCAGACCTCGAGTCTCAGGTCAGTTCTATTTGGTACAAAACCTTTGGTCATAACCAACCAGTTTAAGATTTGAACATCTTTGTTTAGTTTATATTTTATGATTAGTTCTTTCCACATTGTAAACACAGATTTTACCCAAGGGTTCTCCACCTCTCCCAAAATGACTCAAGCGTCTGTCATCTGCCAGTAAGGCCTGCACAGGAACCCCCGGCACCACATTACTCTAAATATGTTTCCATTGAGCTTCGTACTCTGGATCACAACAACAACGCTCTGATTTGAGCTGAAATAAAGTCCTTTTTCAAACCTGATAAACCTCAGCCTCCTTTTTCTATCGATGATTGTAGAGTTTAAAATCAGACACAGGTTTTTTCCTCACCATATATCGGTAAATCTTGAGATTGCTTTATTCCATTCATCAAACAGCCAGTTGGGAATGGAAATTGGGAGAGTCTGGAACAGAAAAATAAATCTGTCAAAAAATGCATTTTTATAGTTTAAATCCTTTGACTTAGACTGAAGTAGGGGATCAGATTCCATTTTTCGAGATCTTTGTTATTAGTAGATAAGAGAGGGGTATCATTTTTCGCTAAAATAGTTGACAAGTCTCTATGGAGAACAACACCCTAATATCTAAGGGAGTCTTTTTAAAGGTCAGGGGAGAGAGGAGTCTTTTGTACATTCAATTTGTATCGAGACATTGGACCAACTTCTTGAAGAAAATGCATCACATTGGGTACGGACATTTCTGGTTTGGTCAAATATAATAGAACATCATCTGCAGCAACTTTATGTTCCGTCCCATCAATTGTAACACCATGAATTGTTTTGGATTGTCTAATAAATTGGGCCAATGGTTCCAAATACAAAGCAAACAGGAGGAGAGACCAGGCACAGCCCTGCCTGACCCCTCTGTCCAGAGTTAGTGGATCTGTCAGATAACCAATGATTTTAATTCTTGATGTTGGACCATTATAAAGAGCCCCAATATTATGTAAAATTAAATTGTCGTTTTATTGTCGATTTGATAAATATGTCCAGCTTATAGAATCAAAAGTCTTCTCAGCGTCCAAACTAATTATTACGGCTGATGATTCATTGTGTGTAAAGATGGTCTTATGTCGTCATGTGTTTGTCGTTTGTCATGAATCTTGTCTGATCTTTGTGGATTCAGTTTGGGAGGATTTGTTCTGTTCTTTTGGACATAATTGAGGTGAATAAACGATAGTCCCATTCAGAATAGAAATAGTCTCTATGAGGCACAGTCCAGTCGGTCCTTCCCTTCTTTTGGTGTCAGGGACATGATGGACTCTTTCACACTCGTAGGGATCTGAGCTTTCTTAAGTGCCCAGTCAAAATATAAAAGTTTTAAACGGAGTAAATGTGTCTTTTAAAGCTTTATACCACTCTGAGGTGAACCCATCGCTCCTGGAGATTTATTGTTCTTTAATCTTTTGACTCCGCCCTGTAGTTCCAAAACTATTATTTTGGCTTATATTTTTTTATTTGGTTCTTCTGAGTTTATATCATCTTCTTCATCGTCTGGAATTTTTTGAACGATTTTATTTATAAAAGGATTCAAATGCTGATTGAATTATGTCTTTGTGGCCAGGTGGTAAAATGATGGACACAGACACCAGCAGCTCCCAAAAAAATAATGTGGGTCTTTTATTTCCCGACTGTCCTCAGGAGGAGAACAGCATTAATTTTGGTTTGATTTGGCTTACTCAAAAAATATACTTTACACTTTAACATCTGTGTCAGGAACAAAATAAAATCAACAAAAAAAGACAACAGTAGTGGGCTTAAAGTCCTATGAAAACGCAAAGAATAAATACATCTTACTTTATACATTCGACTGTGGATACAATGAAAATAAAATTACATTAGAATCCCACAGTATGACAATGAACCTTAACTCACTTAAAAAAAAAGCAAACAGACTGCTCGGACCACACTCAGCACAGAAGGACCACGAGCAGTACTGTCTCCCCTCTGCATTAACCGCAAATACAAACTTGGTCAACAACCAAAAACACAATATTAAACATGACAATCAATCAATATTGCCACTCACGCCGTCACGCTGTTTCAAACTACCCCTACGTCAGTAGTAACACGCTTCACAGGGCTAGTAGTCGATCTACATCGATCCTTGTTCTCTACAAAATTAGAGGAGAATAATCTTAAAATATGATGCAGTTTAAAGCATTGTCTAACGATATCAAAGATTATTTTTGTACTAAAAGCTCATTTTAAAGAAAGATTCACAATATACAAACCAAATTCTGCTTTCTCTCAACGAGGCTGTCGCGCTGTGGTGACATCACAGGTGCGCAAGTGTGACTGCGCTCACATTTGACCACAGTGACATCTGCTGGCTAAACGGAGACTTGCAACTAGCTTTTAAACTATTTCATGACCCGGCTACATTCTCCCCTGCCAGAAGTCAACGTCTCGGTGACTTCCTAACCATCAGCCATAGCTTTTGATGTGTAAAGGACCATACCAGCTAACACCTGAGACAGCACATCTGGTGTGAAAGATACTGCATTATTGCAGGCACTCACAGGTAAGTTAAATGGATTTCTGTTTTGACCAGCGGTTGCCCTTGCACTTTTGCGTGGGGGTGGCATAGGCGTGACTATCTTGGATGGTGCTGCCCTCCGCTGCGGAGCAGGTACTGGTCTTTCTTTAGACAAACCCGGACTTCCCACAACTGATCCTGAGTGAGGAGAATCTTCACCGGGCTCATCCATCATGTCAACATCCAACAGTTGATCACTTCCAGTTTTACTCCTGCTTTCGCCCTCAGAATTACTTTCTAGGTCTTCCAACCTTGGACCAATGGGTTCATCAACTTGTTCCACTAGCAGGTAGTCAGGTTCTGAGGTTGTGGATTCAGTTTCTGAGTCTATATCAGCTTCAGGCTCACGAACAAGGGGAATCATTTGATCTTCCTGACTTGGAGGTGGCAAAGGCCCTACACAAAGACGAAGATTAGACCTATGCACTCTTTTTAGTGGACCACCATTCACTGGGACTACTGTGTGTGTTGTCCCCTGGACATCAATGACTTTATGCACTTTTGATGACCATGAATCTTGAATCTTATTTCTGCCAATAGGACGATGGCGAAGGTACACGTACTGCCCTATTTCCACAGCTGGACAATAAGCTTTAGCATTCTGACGAGCCATTCTTTCTGCCGCTTTTCTTTCAGAAAACTCTCTGGCTCTCTCATGTGCATTCTGAAGACGTTCTCTGTGTGCCCTGAGCCAATCTGTGTTCTCATCTTTGGTTGTCTCCTGCCCAAGCAGAGCATCAACAGGTAGATGAGGGTGTACTCCAAACAACATGTAGTAAGGAGAGTACCCAGTCGAGGAGTGTGGAGTCACATTATAAGCGTACACAAGTTCAGCTAGATGTTCAGGCCAGCGGCGCTTTTTCTCAGGGGGAAGTGTCTTCAGAAGGTCATGTAAAGTTCTATTAAACCTCTCACACTGGGGGTTTCCCTGCGGGTGATGAGGTGTGGTGCGGCTCTTCTTCACCCCATACAAACTGCATAATTCTGCAATCACAGCACTCTCGAAATTTCTGCCCTGATCTGAGTGCAAGCGCTCAGGCACCCCATATTTCAAGAACCACTCTTTCAATATGACCTTAGCAGTTGTGTCTGCCCTCTGGTTTCTAGTGGGGAAGGCTTGGCTGAACTTTGTGAAAACATCGGTGAGCACAAGAACATTTTCACACCCATCACTTGCTCGGTCAAGTATAGTGTAGTCAGCTGCAACAACTTCAAGAGGACGGGTAGCTAGAAATGGAGTTTGGGGTGCACGAACTTTGGGTTGTGGCATCTTTGTTAACATGCACCGTTGACAGTTTTTGATCCATTTTTCTACATCCTCATGCATTCCTCCCCAAAAACACCTTTGTCTCAACAGCCCAAGAGTTCGTTCTATCCCTTGGTGTCCCATCTGATTGTACACACTGGTGAGGACTTTTTCTTTAAGGCAGGAAGGCAATAATAGCTGGTAGCATTTTCCAAGATTTACATCTTCAATCTCACGATACAAGAGTCCATCTTTTACTCTGAGACGGTGCCATTGTTTCAGTAGGGACCGTACTGGGATGGGCAGAGTTTGTCTTTCCTGTATAGAAGGTTTTTGTCTCCTATCCCAGAGCTCTTTCAAAACCTTAAGTGTTGGATCCGAAGCTTGGAATGTCTGGAGCTCAGCCTTTGTGTAACTGGGAAGAGTTGGTGTGTTGCTCTGCACTGAATCTATCTCCTCACTGTCCATGTGTAAAACACTTAGCTGTCTCACTCTGCAGTGTTCAACCCCTGCAGCAGTTAACTCAGAACCCAAAGCAGTGCCTACCCTAACAATGTTGCATATAGCTACACAACCGTCAAACTCTGCATCCTCTGAATCTGGATCCAACTCTGTTAAAGCCGGCTGTCTGGAAAGGGCATCGGCTGCTGAGTTACAGCGACCGGGCCGGTACTTAACATCAAAGTCAAACACTGCTAACTGCGCTACCCAACGCTGTTGGATAGCCCCCAACTTGGCTGTAGACAGGTGACAAAGTGGGTTATTGTCAGTTAGGACTGTGAACCTGGACCCAAGGAGGTAGCTGCGAAACTTTTCCGTTACCGCCCATTTCAACGCAAGAAGCTCCAGCTTCATACTACTGTAGTTCCTGTCGTTCCTCTCAGCCCCTCTAAGCCTACGACTCGCATAAGCTATGACCTTTTTCTTCCCACCCTGAACCTGATACAGAACTGCACCTAAACCAAGGTTGCTAGCATCTGTCTCTAGGATAAATGGTAACTGAAAGTCTGCATAACCTAGCATAGGCGCATCTGTCAACTTGGCTTTTAGAACTTCAAACGCCACAGAACATGCTGGAGTCCAGTTCAACTGGAACAATTGTTTGGCCTTAGCAGAACTACTCTCCTTGATACAGCCATTTACAACGTCGTGAAGTGGCCCTGCAACCTGTGAAAACCCCTCAATAAACCGCCTATAATAACTACAGAAACCCAGAAAGGACCGGAGATCTTTAACTGAGCTTGGCTGAGGCCAGGTTTTCACAGCACTTATCTTCTCAGGATCAGTGCCTACACCCTGAGCGGAAACTTGATGACCTAAGAACTTGACTTCAGATTGAAGAAGTCGACATTTTTCAACTTTAACTTTTAGACCCATTTCTTTCAGCCTCTGGAGGACAGTTTCAAGTCTCTCAAGATGTTCTTCAAAGGTTTTGGAATACACAAGCAGGTCGTCCAAGTAAACGAGAACAATCTGGAAGGCAAGGTCACTCATTGTTGCTTGCATTAATCTCTGAAACGTTGCAGGCGCGTTGCATAATCCAAACGGCATGCGTAGATATTCATATAGGCCGAAAGGTGTTGTAAAGGCCGTTTTGTGCCTGTCTTTTTCATGGACTGCAACTTGATGGTACCCGCTGGCAAGGTCAATGCTTCGGAAGAATTCTGCACCACTTAAAGCATCTAGACTTTCATCAATACGTGGTAGCGGAAATGCATCACGCCTAGTCTTTAAGTTCAACTTCCTGTAGTCTACGCATAGTCTCAGACTACCATCGGGCTTACGGACCAAGACTATTGGTGACGCATATGAGCTTGAACTTTCTTTGATAACACCCTTTCTTAACAGTTCTGAAATGTGATCCCTCACCTCTTTGTACTGATTTGGTGGGATCCGTCTGTATGGCTGGTTAACAGGCGTCTCGTCTAATACTGGGATCTCATGTTGGACATGGTCAGTGTATCCCAGGTCTTCGTCCTGCACTGAAAAAACATCAGCATACTTAAGTAATAGCGCCTTTAACTCTGTTTGCTGCTCACTGGTGCCACCTAAGTGTAACCGATCAAACAGGGCCTGCATGTCTTTGTCAGGATTCTCTTCACTCTTCTGACTAACAGTGACCTCCTCGTGTGTAGCCGATATGCGCTGAAACTTAACTTCATAAGGGTCACCTTCAATGCACTCACATGGGGTAAGAACACCTAATCTGGCTTTCCCTGGGAGCCACACATCATTTTGAGAGAAGTTGATCACTTGGACTGGACACATGTGACTATTAGCAAATACAACAGTGGGCATAACAATAACACCACCAGGTAGAGGAGTATTGCCTGGTTCTAGCACCATAACAGGTGTCACTAGAGTCTCTCTTTGGGCCCCTTACATAAACTGTGGACACTGAAAGGGCAGGCAGGTGACATTTATTTTTCTGTGCAACACGAGCCAAGGCCGTCTTTTCCAACAGTTCCGCCTTCTGTACTCTATGAAAAGCCTCTCTCCACTCTGAATCCAGTTCTCCTCCAAGTGCTGCATCAAATTCTGTTAGTATCAACTCTTTGCACCGTTTTGCAATGTTCATTCCAATTATGCCAGGTGGAGATGGATCATATTCATTTTTGTCTCTGTCTCGTGTTATCAAAAATCCACATTCAGGTAGTGTCACCCCCATGACTTGAATATCTAGCTCTACATAACCCAGGTACGGTAGTGGTAGCTTGTTAGCCGCAGTGATTTTCAGCCATTTTGATGTACAGTGCATGTCCTCATCCTCCCCATGGAGATGGTCCCTGAAAAATCTCTCTGTTAAAGTGCTAACATTGCTTCCTGAGTCTATGAGGCATTGCAGGGAAACACCACCGATTTGAATGTCGACAATGGGGCATTTACCTACTGCATTTCTCAAAAAGCGCTCTTTGGTCAAAGTTTGTGGGGAGCCTTCGGACTTACCCCCTCCATGGCTCATAGCAATGGAGGGACCCCGTTTCCCTGTACAGAAGAGGTAGTTGTGCTTGTCTGGGTTGGAGCTCTACGTGCAGGACATTGTCTAGCCATGTGTCCAACTCCTTCACACCTTAGACAAATAGGCTGACCATCTTCAGTATATCTGGGAGTTACTTTTGGCCTATTGGTCATGTTTGGTACAGTTGACTTTGTCTTTTGAGCGTTAAGATCACGCACAGCAGTTGTTAACTCTCCAATAGCTTTACCTTGCTGAGCTATTATTTTCACAACTTCCTGGAGTGTTGAGGCCAATTCACTTTCTGTGTTGCAGTTGGATTTAGCATTTACAAAATATCCATCCAGACTCTCTCCCACAAGGTTTCTGTTCCTCGCCACATTGGAAGTTCTGTTACGGTCTTCGAGGCTCCACATAATGGCTTCTTCACGAACATCAAACAGGCTGGACAGTGGTTTCTCTCTGATCAGCCGTCTGAGCTCGCGGCGGAGGGCAGAATCACGCACCCCCTCAATAAACTGGTCTCTTATTGCAAGTTGCGGGTCATTAACAACATTAGGAGAAGTTAATAGAGCAGAGTTTAACAACTGTGAAAGAGCATGCGAATAGTCCCTCAAATCTTCTCCATCTGAATGTCTACGTGCATAGAATGCATGTAACAACTGTGGTGTTGTACGTTTCTCTCTAAAAGCTTCACGTAAGAAAGAAAACAATTCATTGGGTGCAACCGTGTGTCCATGTGTACGTAGCTTGATCTCATCTAATGCAGAACCCTTTAAATGTGACAAAATAAAGTCTATTTGGTCCCTTTCCCTTAGACCCCTTAGACTCATAGCCCGCTCAATCTCTTCAATAAACTCGTCCACAGAGTGAGCGTCTTTACCCGGATCACCATTAAAAGGTACAATCTGTTTCTCTCTTGGCACATACACAACGGACCTCGGTTGTACGTCACCCAAAGAAGCAATACTGGACATTACAGCATCATGTTTTCGACTCAGTTCATTAAGCTGTAACTGTAACCCTAATAACTGGTTACCACTCTCGGTTAGAGGTGTAGAGGAAGCACCTCCTGCCGATTCACCTCCTGCATGGCTTGGTCCAGGAATTGAACCGCCTGGTCCGTCCTCTCCGTCTGACATCTTGCAATGTCTTTCTTTAAGTTGCAGTTTCTTGTAGTCCTCAAGTCCTTTGGAACCGTTCCAGTGGATACTCTTCCTCACAGCAGCAGTGTCTTCAGCTGAGTATAACACCTCTTCACCACTACTGTTGTCTTAAAATTAAAAATGTTCAAAAACAGCCAAATTTACCAAGAAATTCCACTTCTGACACCAAAAAGAGGGGGGTGTGGCCAGGTGGTAAAATGATGGACACAGACACCAGCAGCTCCAAAAAAAATAATGTGGGTCTTTTATTTCCCGACTGTCCTCAGGAGGAGAACAGCATTAATTTTGGTTTGATTTGGCTTACTCAAAAAAATATACTTTACACTTTAACATCTGTGTCAGGAACAAAATAAAATCAACAAAAAAAGACAACAGTAGTGGGCTTAAAGTCCTATGAAAACGCAAAGAATAAATACATCTTACTTTATACATTCGACTGTGGATACAATGAAAATAAAATTACATTAGAATCCCACAGTATGACAATGAACCTTAACTCACTTAAAAAAAAAGCAAACAGACTGCTCGGACCACACTCAGCACAGAAGGACCACGAGCAGTACTGTCTCCCCTCTGCATTAACCGCAAATACAAACTTGGTCAACAACCAAAAACACAATATTAAACATGACAATCAATCAATATTGCCACTCACGCCGTCACGCTGTTTCAAACTACCCCTACGTCAGTAGTAACATGCTTCACAGGGCTAGTAGTCGATCTACATCGATCCTTGTTCTCTACAAAATTAGAGGAGAATAATCTTAAAATATGATGCAGTTTAAAGCATTGTCTAACGATATCAAAGATTATTTTTGTACTAAAAGCTCATTTTAAAGAAAGATTCACAATATACGAACCAAATTCTGCTTTCTCTCAACGAGGCACTCGGCTGTCGCGCTGTGGTGACGTCACAGGTGCGCAAGTGTGACTGCGCTCACATTTGACCACAGTGACATCTGCTGGCTAAACGGAGACTTGCAACTAGTTTTTAAACTATTATATGACCCGGCTACATCTTATTTTGTTAAGATTACATCATTTTGTCTGTCTCGTATTTTAAATGTTATTCTTTTAGCTTGTTGTTTTTTAAGTTTCCAAGATAGTAATTTAGAACATTTTGATCCACTCTCATAATATCTTTGTTTGATGAAAAGTGTGACTATTTCCAGTGATGTCAAGTCATTAATTTCTTTTTAATTTCTTGTAGATTTTCAGGACATCCCTTTTTGGTACATACTCCCAGAGCACCCCCCAAAGGACACCCCGAGGGACACAGTAGAAGGCCTTTTCCAGATCCACAAAGCACATGTGGACTGGATGGGCAAATTCCCATGAACCCTCGAGCACCCGATGGAGAGTATAGAGCTGGTCCAGTATATTGGTCAGATTCTCCTCTCCAGTACCTGGAATAGACCTTATGGGAGGCTGAGGAGTGCAATCCCTCTGTAGTTGGAACACACCCTCCGGTCCCCCTTCTTGAACAGAGGAAAAAACACCCCGGTCTGCCAGTCCAGAAGCACTGTCCCCGACCAACAACATCCAGAGACTTTAGGTACTCAGGGCGGATCTCATCCACCCCCGGAGGAGTTTGCCAACAACCTCAGTGACTTCATCTTGGGTGATGGACGAGTCAGCCTCCGAGTCCCCAGTCTCTGCTTCCTCTTCAGAAGATGTGACAGTGGGATTAAGAAGGTCCTCAAAGTATTCCTTCCACTGTCTGATAACGTCCCCAGTCAAGGTCAGCAGGTCTACGCCCGCACCATAAACAGCATTGGTGAAAGACTGCTTACCCCTCCTGAGGCGCTAGAATTCCTTTGGGGCCGACCAATAGTCCTCCTCCATGGCCTCCCCAAACTCCTCTCAGCCCCGTTTTTTGCCACTGCGACAGCACAAGCTGCGGCCCGCCTGGCCCGCCGATATCTGTCAACGGCCTCATGAGACCTACAAGCCAAACAGGCATGATGGGCCTCCTTCTTCAGCCTGATGGCATCCCTTACTTCCGGTGTCCACCACCGGGTTCGGGGATTGCCGCCGCGACAGGCACCGGAGACACAGCTCCGAGCAGCCGCATTGACATTAAAACTCGAGAACATGGTCCACTCGGACTCAATGTCCCCAGCTTCCCCTGGCATCTGGGAGAAGCTCTCGTGGAGGTGTGAGTTGAAGACCCGGCTGACAGAGGGCTCCGCAAGACGTTTCCAACAGACCCTCACGATGCGTTTGGGTCTGCCAAGCCTGTCCGGCTTCCTCCTCCACCAGCAGATCCAACTCACCACCAGGTAGTGATCGGTTGACAACTCTGCCCCTCTCTTCACCCGAGTGTCCAAGACAGAGGTCAGATGACACGACAACAAAGTCGATCATTGACCTCTGGCCTGTGTCCTGGTGCCACGTTCACTGATGGACACCCTTGTGCTTGAACATGGTGTTCGTTATGGACAATCCGTGGCACGGAAGTCCAATAATTGAACACCATTCTTCTTTGCCAACATGTCAAGAAATTAGACATAAACCAATGCTATTCCTTAACACACAGAAAACACAATTCAACTTAGAATATGAAACGATACAGAAACGTCAGACTTTGTGTAGCATGCATGGGAGAAACCGTCGGGCCGGGCCATCACGCTGTTGTAAGCAACGCGATGGCCCTCCTTGGTCTCACGACGTTTTTTCTCTTGCAGGTTGGTTTTATTACAAATTATGGAATAGGCGGGTCACATCCTCATTGGTTAACTTTACATCAAGGCACTTGTCTTTTACAACAGTTGGTATTTTCCTTAGAGATAATGCATGGGTAATGTTTACCTAAACTCCCCTGGGGTGTTACACCCCTCCCTGGAGTAAACTTTCCTTTGCACCATCTTTACGACACCTTCACAAATGCAGTTTTGAACACATGCCGACTAATGATGCAGATAATATATCACTATTATGCAGATAAAATACATCACAGAAATATAATCATATATTTACATTTTATCACACAACACTTCTGATGCCATTGGGTTGATTGAATTGAACGTACCGTTGATCACTTTTGACTGTTTTAATCTCTCTGATTGAATACAACACACACAGGAACACAAAACCACTGAACAAATGAAAAATATATTGTTAAAGCGAGGGAAGTCCAATCCTACTGAAGCCCCCCCAAAAAAACTCCCCTGACACTCCTGACACCAATTCTTGGAAAGAACTGGATATATAACCTCCCTGGCTCACCACACCCCTCCGCCAGTATTTTCCAATTTCCCATAAATCCAATCTCACACGTTTGGCAAATCGATGAGTAGATGTATTTAGTTTATGTACAAAAGCAGACAACCAACATGGAGCATAAAGTCTGATGTTAAACACAAATAAATCCTGTAACAATGATCTGTCTCTTCAAATGAACAGGATCATTCCAAGTGACCACAACCTGAACTCACATGCCCCACGCTGGTGGCTCCATCTCTCATACTCTTCAGTTCTCTGTGTTTTGCATCTTCCTGAAGAGAACCTCTGCTTCTCCTGGTGTTCTGAGGAGCATCTTTGTTTCTCCTGGTGTTCTGAGGAGCACCTCTGCTTCTCCTGGTGTTCTGAGGAGTACCTCTGCTTCTCCTGGTGTTCTGAGGAGCACCTCTGCTTCTCCTGGTGTTCAGAGGAGCACTTCTGCTTCTCCTGGTGTTCAGAGCATTTTTTTTTTCCCTTCAAAAGTCACAGAAGAGTCGTGGGGAAAGAGAACCCATGTCTCAGTTTTCTCCTCATGAGCTCCTCACAGATGTGGTGGGACTTTTGCCGTTGTTGACGAACCTCATATGGAATATCTGGAACAAAGAAGACACTCTTGCCTTTGTACTGGAGGTCTCCTTTAACCCTGGAGGTCTCCTTTAACCCTGGAGGTTGTCGAAGTTTAGTCTATACAGACTGCGGGAGGCGAGGATCGTTCTCAAGTTCTTTATTTGATGAAAACATGGAAAAGCAGGCAAAACAGTAGCGTGTTGTTCGTCTTGCAGCTGAGATTCGACTTCACAAGATTTAGCTGTGTTTTATAAAGCTGTTGCTTGGGTCTGATAAACATGGCCTGACCTTCGCTATGACGTCCGCTTTAAGATTGTTTAGACTAGTCCACAGATTTTCAGAAAATACACAGAATAGTTCATTGTGACCCATATGCAGCAAGATCATCTTGACTCATGATAAATAGGACACAGACATGACAATAATTTGATCAATATCCACAAGGTCTCCTTTAACCCTGGAGGTCTCCTTTAACCCTGCAGGTCAATCAATTTCAATTTATTTTTGTAAGGCCCAAAATCACAACAACAGTTGCCTCTGAGGGCCACAGGGAGAAATGAATCAACAATGTCTGTGGTGGCGATGAAGTCAGACAATGTCTGTGGTGGCAAGGGACGATGTCCCAGGGTCCTCTGTCCTTAGACTCTCCTTCTCGGCCAGGAAAAACTACAAAAAAAAACCTCTTTGGGAAAAAAGCGTAGAAACCTGGAGGAGTTCCAGTGAAGGAGAGATTCGACTCTCACAGACGGACAGACGGACACGAGGAGACTGGAGCTGGACCCACTCTTCAGGCAGATGAGGGACCGTCTGAGGCGAGCTGGACCCACTCTTCAGGCAGATGAGGGACCGACTGAGGCGAACTGGACCCACTCTTCAGGCAGATGAGGGACCGTCTGAGTCGAGCTGGACCCACTCTTCAGGCAGATGAGGGACCGACTGAGGCGAACTGGACCCACTCTTCAGGCAGATGAGGGACCGACTGAGGCGAACTGGACCCACTCTTCAGGCAGATGAGGGACCGTCCACACAGGGCAGGGACCACTTCACCAGGGGAGGGGCATTTGGGTCCACAGGTCCTCAGGAGTGAGAGAAAGAAAAGAAGGCGGTGAACAGTTTGCAAGTGGAATCAAAAAATAAATATTGTTTGATAGCATAAGTAGTCAGAAGAAGAAGAGGATAGTGCTCAAGCTGTCATACTTCCCCCAGCATAGTTACTCCTAGGGCAGCGTAGCTGAAGCTGTGGGTTTATGTTTCTGTTCCTAACTACTCTGACCATAAGCGATTTCGAAGAGGAACGTTTTAAGCCTGGACTTAAATGAAGAGACTGTGTCAGCATATTTAACATGGGTCGGGAGCTGATTCCATAACACAGGAGCTTGGTAGCTAAACGCTCTACCTCCTACTGTGCTTTTAGAGACTCTTGGCACCACCAGAAGGCCAGCATTCTGAGAGCGAAGAGCTCTGTTTGGATGATATGGTTCTATAGCATCTTTGAGGTAGGATGGGGCCATGTCATTTATGGCTTTGTAGGTCAAGAGTAGAATTTTGAATTTGATTCTAAACTCGACGGGGAGCCAGTGAAGAGACTTCAGCACTGGCGTAATGTGCTCTCTTCTTTTTGTTCCTGTTAGTAATCTTGCTGCTGCATTTTGAACCAGTTGAAAGCTTTTTATGGAGCTTTTAGGACACGCTGCAAGCAGGGAGTTACAGTAGTCTAATCTAGTCGTTACAAATGCATGGATAAGTTTTTCGGCATCACTTTTAGGCAGGATTCTTCTGATTTTGGCTCTTGTTGCGCAAATGGAAATAGGCTGTTTTACAAGCTTGATTTATATGAGCTTTAAATGAGAGCTCCTGGTCAAATAAGACTCTGAGGTTTCTTACAGTAGAACTGGAGGCTACACTGACATTGTCCAGTGTGGCTATCTGCTCAGATAGAGAGTCTCGTACATGTTTAGGACCAGCACAATGACCTCGGTTTTTTCAGGGTTAAGAAGCAGGTAGTTTAGTGTCATCCAGGTTTTTATCTCCTTCACACAAGCACTAAGTCTGTCTACTTGATCGCTCTGATCAGGTTTCATTGATAAATACAGCTGAGTGTCGTCTGCATAGCAGTGGAAGTTAATGTCATGCTTTCTGATAATGTTGCCTAATGGCAGCATATAAAGAGTAAACAGAATTGGACCGAGTACCGAACCCTGTGGCACATCGTAAATTACTTTAGAGCTTGGTGAGGAGCTCTTGTTTACATTAACAAATTGGTACCTATCAGATAAATAGGATTTAAACCAGCTGAGGGCTGTTCCTCCAACACCTACATCACATTCTAACCTCTGCAGTAGAATGTTGTGGTCGATGGTGTCAAACGCTGCGCTGAGGTCCAACAGAACCAGGATTGAGACCAGTCCATCGTCAGCGGCTAATAACAAATCATTTGTGACTTTAACTAGTGCAGTTTCAGTGCTGTGGTGGGCTCTGAACCCTGACTGGAAAACTTCAAATAAGTTATTGTCCTGCAGGTGGCGACAAAGCTGTTTTACTACAACTTTTTCAAGGATTTTAGAGACGAAGGGAAGATTTGAAATAGGTCTGTAGTTTACCAATAGGTCGGGATCTAGATTAGGCTTTTTCAGAAGAGGTTTAATGACTGCATGTTTGAAGGACTGTGGAACATAGCCACTTTCTACTGAAGTATTTATTATATTAAGAATAGGGTCTATAATTAGGGGGAGAATGTCTTTGAGGAGCTTGGAATGGGGTCTAGGACACAAGTTGAGCTTTTAGAGGACATAATGGCTGAAGTTATCTCTGCTTGATCAACAGCTGTGAACCTTTCTAAGTTTACAGGTGGATTTATATGGGACGTTAGATTTACAGCTTGGGCTAGTTCAGGGCTAATAGCGGGGGTAATTTCATCTAATTTATCTCTGATTGTTTTTATTTTATTATTAAAAAATAGGAGGAAATCATCAGAGCTAAGTGTAGCTGGGAGTGAGGGCTCTACTGCACTGTGACAGTTTGTTAGCCTAGCTACAGTGCTGAAAAGGAATTTAGTGTTACTTTTGTTGACTTCTATTAGATTTGAATAATATCTGGTTTGGGCCTTACGCAGAGCCTGCTTATAGGACAGCAGGCAACTTTTCCATGCTTTTAGGGATTCTTCGGTGTGAGAGCGACGAAATAATCCCTCTAACTTTCTAACTCTTTGTTTATGTGAACGCAGTTCTTGGTTGTACCATGGGGAGGCGCGCTTTGGCCTAATGACCTTCTGTTTTAACGGCGCGACAACGTCAAGAGCAGACTTCAGAGAATTCATGGTCAAGTCGACACATTGATCACTTAAACTGGGACTAAAGCTGTTCTCAGCAGGATCACATGACATGATCACATGACATGATCACATGACATGATCACATGACATGTCACTGAATATTGGCTCTATTATTTCTTTGAATTTTGAGATAGATTTTTCAGATATTGTCCTTTTCATTATAACTTTATTTTGTGGGACTGGATGATCTTTAAGAATAAACTGAAAGGTAATTAGGAAATGATCTGACAATATAGGGTTTTGAGGGAGGACACTGAGGTCACTAATCTCTGTTCCATACGTTAGGACAAGATCCAGAGTGTTCTTGTGAGTGTGAGTCGGTTTATTTACATTCTGAGTGAAACCAATGCTGTCTAACAAGGCGCTGAAGGCATTACTGAGAGCGTCATCACTCATATTCACGTGGATATTAAAGTCTCCAACTATAACTATTTTATCCCAGGCTAACACTAAGTTTGATATAAAGTCAGAAAACTCTGTTAAAAACTCTGAATATGGACCAGGAGGTCGGTAGATAACTATGAACAAAACTCCTTTTAGGTTTTTCATATTTGGACATGTGATCGACAGCATAAGGCTTTCAAATGAGTGAAATGCATTGTTAGTTTTAGGGCTCATGAGTAGGCTTGAGTGGGAGATCACTGCCACACCACCACCTCGGCCTGTGCTCCTGGCAGTCTGAAAGTTAACATGGGTGGGTGGGGTTAACATGGGTGGGTGGGGTTAACATGGGTGGGTGGGGTTAACATGGGTGGGTGGGGTGGACTCATTTAGTCTGACGTAGTCGTCTTGTTGAAGCCACGTTTCAGTTAGAGCTAGAAGATCTATGTTATAGTCACTAATTAATTCATTAACTAAGAGCGATTTGGAGGAAATTGCTCTAATGTTTAGCAGTCCACATTTTACGTGTTTATTCATTTGTGTATTTGTGTCATTTGTGATTGTTATTTTCCTTAAGTTATTTGGTCTGACGCCTGAAATATTTTTTCTGAGATGTGACTTTTTGGCATTATTTGTACGAGGGACACGAGGGACACGAGGGACACGAGGGACACGAGGGACACGAGGGACACGAGGGACACGAGGGACACACACAGTCTCTATCTGTCTTGAATCTGAACACTTCACATGTAACAGAACGGGCGAGAGTTCAGCGACAGAGGAGCGTCTTGAACTGCTGCTCTGCACCTGGGGCTCATCCCTAGATGGTCACTTAACACGACTAAGACTATCGGTCAAATTCCGAACTAATAGGGATGTACCCTCCGAAGTCGGATGGATGCCATCCCTGCGTATGAGCCCGGGCTTTCCCCAAAACGCACTCCAGTTATCAATAAAGACAACGTTGTTTTGAGGGCACCATCTGGATAACCAGTTGTTGAATGCTGAAAGACGGCTGTACAATTCAGCATTGATCCGATTGGGCAGGGGACCAGAAAATATTACAGTGTCCGACATCGACTTCGCTAGGTCACACACCGCGGCTACTTGAACTTTGAGCACCTCTGATTGTCTCCGCCGGGCGTCGTTACCGCCTGCGTGAACCACGACTCGCCGGAAACGGGTCCTACTCCGCTTTAAGATCCTAAGGTTTCCTTCGATGTCACCCATTCTGGCCCCCGGGTAACACCTAACGCTAGCAGCTGGCAGCTTCACGTCTCTAACAATAGAACTCCCGATTACAAGAGTTTCTCTCGTGTGTTCAGCGGGCGTGTGATCGCTGAGGGGAGAAAACCTATTATAGACGTGAAGCTCACGGCGCTCTGAGGTTCGGCGTTTAGCGCCTTGTCCCCTCCGAACTGTCACAAATTGGTCCCTATTCTGTCTCTGGTCTAGTCCCGGCTGCACGGGAGACGCTGAGGGGCTGAGCTCGGCCTTACTGCTACTGCTAATGCTAATACTACGTCCTGTAGCGCGGTCCGGTAGCCCTCGCGCTAAAACCGAACTATAACTGGACTTAAGCTCCTCTAAACAGCAGATCCGCGCTTCTAACTCCGTAACCCTGGCCTCCAAAACTACCGCTACACTGCACTTCACGCACCTGTCATCAGAGAAGGAGCCAGGGTTCTGACTCGACATATGACAGCTCAAACAGGTAAAGGTAGATCCAGCCATGACGCTAGCGGCTAGGCTACGCTAGGCTAGTTCAGGCTGGAGCTAGAGAGTGAGGAGGGCTTTTTAAATCCACGAAATACTGAAAAGCGAGCGGCTTGAGGCTCCGGATTGTTTGCGGAGCAATCAAACGTTCACTTTCGTGTATATGATGCGTAAATAGTGTGTATAATTCGTGGATTAATCGGTAAAAGGCTCTAAGAACGAACAGCTTTGAAAACGCGACACACTCACCGGAAATGACGTCACTGTAGCTTTCTCTCCGATCAACCAGGTCTCCTTTAACCCTGGAGATCTCCTTTAACCCTGCAGGTCTCCTTTAACCCTGGAGGTCTCCTTTAACCCTTACGCTACGGTGACATGTTACGCACGACCCGAAGAAGACCCAAAACAAACCCCACAACAATAAAAAAAAATCTTTAAGACTCTTGGAGCAAATAATGATATTGACTAAACTCTGCTCAGCTCTGAAGTATCTGCAGGTCCCTGAAGGGCCCCGGAGCCCATCGCCTCCGTTTTTGGACTTTGTAAAGTTAATAAACCAAAGCCACTCTCTCAACCTGGTCCGCCACCACGAGAAAAGCAACACTGAACAATTCCTCCACTGAGCATGTGCGCTGGACGCCTCGGACACGCGTCTGCTGGTGAGTGCATCTTTTGGACGTGCGTCCGAGGCGTCTGCCTTCAAATGTACAGGCGTCCAATTCCTGCATCGGGCGCGAATTTGACGCCGCGGTCTGTACACAGCTCTGCTTGTGTACAAAAATAAATTGATTTGATTTGATTTGAACAGGGCTTAAGAGACTTCATATCAAGCTGCATTTCACGTCTTATTTATGCCATGTTAGCCTCGTTAGCTACGTTAGCTTGCAATGCGGGCTGTTTTCAAAAGTGGCCTGTTTTGGTCTCATAATGTTACCAGATTTGTGCCTTCCTTGTTTACGCATCCCTTGTTCCTCTTTGGGATTAGGTGGGTCAAACAATTATTTTAATACCAAGTTTTGCAGCAGAGGTGTGAGTGGGTCAACTCAAAGCGCCACCATAACCCGGAACCCAACAATTTGTCTTTTTTTCTTTTTTTCATTTTTATTTCATAGTTATCTTTCAGGATAAACTTTAGACCTCTATTTTTTGTAAAAAATGTGTGAGTTTTTGAGTTTTTGTTTTTCAAGCTCTCCGCTAGCTACTTCTAACAAAAGCTAACAAAAGCCCCACCACCCATCCTCCCTCACCTTTCCCCTGGTATCTCCCATAGCTAGGATGCACTGGGTCTCAGCGTTGCCGGGACTTATTGTCATATTAAAAATCAAACTAACCCGGGGCCCTATGTAAAAAGAGCCCCCCTAGTGCTATTTCTGTAGTCACATCATCACACAGATGGAAAAACAAAATGCGAGTCAGGCCCAATCTGAGAAATGTGATTCATATTCCCTGTGAAAAGATAAAGCCCAGTCCCACTGAAACTAGTCTGAAACTTGCTGTGCTAAATGTCAGATCCTTATGTAACAAATCTCTCTTAATTAATCATTTTATTTTAAGTTTGAATCTGAAACACGAGAAAACAAAAAAGGGGGTGGAGTCTGTGCTGTCTTTAGAGATGAAATAATTACCCGCAGGTTGTCTTTTGGGGTGTTTTCATCATTTGATTATGTCTCCTTTAAAATGGAGCTAAAACAGTCTCATTCTCTTCATTGTTTTATACAAGCCTCCCCAACACTGCCAAAGTTTTATTGATGCTTTTACTGAGATGTTTCAGTCGCACAGACTTTGATGGTTTGGTCATTACAGGTGATTTTAATGTGCATGTTAATAATATTTGTGACAGAAACGCTAAAAAGCTTGATGCTGTCCTTGAAACAGCATCAGCATGTGAGTGGCCCCGCCCACAGTGGAGTGGCCCCACCCACAGCAGAGTGGCCCCACCCACAGCAGAGTGGCCCCACCCACAGCAGAGAGGCCCCACCCACAGCAGAGGGCACACTCTAGATCTCCTCATTACAAAGGGGGTAAATATTTCAAATGTCAATGTGGTCGATGTTGCTCTGTCTGATCATTTCTGTGTCTTCTTTGACATGTCTGTTTCTCCCAAACCACCGGCTGGTCCTGCAGCTGTTCAGAGGCTGGTCCTGCAGCTGTTCAGAGGCTGGTCCTGCAGCTGTTCAGAGGAGACACATAAATGATGGCACAGGTGCACTGTTTATGGAAATGATAAACTTTGAAAATGTCTCATGTTCTAATGTAAATGATTTGTTGAACTCTGTTACATCGAGTGTTTTGAATGTTCTGGACACCATCGCCCCTATGAAGGCTAAAATGGTTCAAAATAAGCAGAAGGCTCCATGGAGACATGATGATTGGGTCAGGGCACAGAAAAGGGAGTCACCGGGCCGAACAGAAATGACCCAAGTCAAAGCTCCAGGTTCAAAAACAAAAGAGAAGCTGAACATGTACAACCTCATTTTATGTAGAACTAGGGAAAGACATTTCTCTGAAATAATTGGAAGCTGCAGTAACAACTGGCGTGTCCTGTTGCCACAGTAACAGATGAACAAACCCTCCAGCTCAGCTGCCGTTAGAACTCATTTCCACATCCAAGTGTAATGAGTTTGCATTATTCTTTAATGACAAAGTTCAGGGCATTAAAAATGTTATAAATCCCACAATTTAAAAAATTACCCTAAAACCACCAAGACACTTAGAGCTAACTCACTTTGCACCTGTAACTGACAAAACTGTCCATGTCTATCATCACCAGTCTGAGTTCATCTACATGCTGCCTCTATGTGTGAGCCTCCAGATTTCTAAAGTCTGTGCTGAACAGTTTGTTAGCACCATCACTCACATAGTTAACATGTCGCTTCAATCTGGAACATTCCCAATGTCTTTGAAAACTGCGGTCATAAAGCCTCTCCTAAAGAAGAGCAGTCTTGATGCTGCAGTCCTGAGTCATGACCGGCCCATCTCTAATCTGACATTTTGGGGCAAAGTCCTTGAAAAGGTTGTTTACAACAGTCACAGATTTCCTCTTAATAAACAACTCATTTGATGTTTTTCAGGTTTTAGACCTCATCACAGCACTGAGACTGCTGTTGTCAAGGTGACTGAGACTGCTGTTGTCATGGTGACTGAGACTGCTGTTGTCATGGTGACTGAGACTGCTGTTGTCATGGTGACTGAGACTGCTGTTGTCATGGAGACTGAGACTGCTGTTGTCAAGGTGACTGAGACTGCTGTTGTCATGGTGACTGAGACTGCTGTTGTCATGGTGACTGATACTGCTGTTGTCAAGGTGACTGAGACTGCTGTTGCCATGGTGACTGAGACTGCTGTTGTCAAGGTGACTGAGACTGCTGTTGTCATGGTGACAAATGACATCCGCCTGAACACTGACACGGGCAAAGCTTCAGTCTTAATTCTGTTGGATCTGATGCTGCTTCTGACACTGTCGATCATGGGACCCTCTTACAGAGACTAGAGGACTGGGTGGCATCACTGGCCCCGCCCTAAACTGGTTAAGGTCCTATCTACAAAGCCATAAATGACATGGCCCCTCCCACCTCAAAGATGCTATAGAACCATATCATCCAAACAGAGCTCTTCGCTCTCAGAATGCTGGCCTTCTGGTGGTGCCAAGAGTCTCTAAAAGCACAGTAGGAGGTAGAGCGTTTAGCTACCAAGCTCCTGTGTTATGGAATCAGCTCCCGGCCCATGTTAAATATGCTGACACAGTCTCTTCATTTAAGTCCAGGCTTAAAACGTTCCTCTTCGAAATCGCTTATGGTCAGAGTAGTTAGGAACAGAAACATAAACCCACAGCTTTAGCTACGCTGCCCTAGGAGTAACTGTGCTGGGGGAAGTATGACAGCTTGAGCACTATCCTCTTCTTCTGACTTATTCTATCAAACAATATTTATTTTTTAATTCCACTTGCAAACTGTTCACCGCCTTCTTTTTCTTTCTCTCACACCTGAGGACCTGTGGACCCAGATTTCCCTCTCCTGGTGAACTGTTCCTGCCCTGTGTGGACGGTCCCTCATCTGCCTGAAGAGTGGGTCCAGTTCGCCTCAGTCGGTCCCTCATCTGCCTGAAGAGTGGGTCCAGCTCGCCTCAGACGGTCCCTCATCTGCCTGAAGAGTGGGTCCAGCTCCAGTCTCCTCGTGTCCGTCTGTCCGTCTGTGAGAGTCGGATCTCTCCTTCACTGGAACTCCTCCAGGTTTCTACGCTTTTTTCCCAAAGAGGTTTTTTTTTGTAGTTTTTCCTGGCCGAGAAGGAGAGTCTAAGGACAGAGGACCCTGGGACATCGTCCCTTGCCACCACAGACATTGTCTGACTTCATCGCCACCACAGACATTGTTGATTCATTTCTCCCTGTGGCCCTCAGAGGCAACTGTTGTTGTGATTTTGGGCCTTACAAAAATAAATTGATTTGATTTGATTTATCTGGAATACAGGAAGTACTTTGTGTCTCAGACCACATGCCCCTGACCTGTGGGTGCCCCAAGGGTCAGTCCTGGGTCCCCTTCTGTTCAACCTCTACATGCTGCTGTTAGGTCAGCTGATGTCCTATCACAATGATGCAGACGAGTCAGATCTATGTTTCACTGTCACAGGTGAATCTGGACCAGTGGATTCACTCTGTCACTGCAACAACAGATCAGTGTGTGGACCGGGCCTCCTGCTGGTGCCAGAGGGCCTCCTGCTGGTGCCAGAGGGCCTCCTGCTGGTGCCAGAGGGCCTTCTGCTGGTGCCAGAGGGCCTTCTGCTGGTGCCAGAGGGCCTCCTGCTAGTGTCAGAGGGCTTCCTGCTGGTGCCAGAGGGCGGCCTCCTGCTGGTGCAACAGATCAGTGTGTGGAGCAGAACAACTTTCTCCAGCTGAACTCAGACAAGACTGAAATCATCGTCTTTGTCACAGAAACAAAGAGAAAGTGTCAGCGTCTCCTCCAGAGTCTCGCTCTAAAACCTACAAACCAAGTGATAAATCTGGGGGTAATAATGGACTCAGACTTGAACTTTAACACATCAAATCAATAACATCAGCAGCTTTTTACCATCTAAAAAACATCAAAAAATCAAAAATATAGTGTCTAAATCAGATTTGGAGAGACTTATCCATGTGTTTGTCTCCAGTAGATTAGACAGTAACGACCGCTCACTGGTCTCTCCAAACGAGCTGTAAAACAGCTGCAGTTCATCCAGAACGCTGATGCTCGGGTCCTGACTAGAACCAGGAAGTACCATCACATTAGTCCTCACTAGAACCAGGAAGTACCATCACATTAGTCCTGACTAGAACCAGGAAGTACCATCACATTAGTCCTCACTAGAACCAGGAAGTACCATCACATTAGTCCTGACTAGAACCAGGAAGTACCATCACATTAGTCCTCACTAGAACCAGGAAGTACCATCACATTAGTCCTGACTAGAACCAGGAAGTACCATCACATTAGTCCTGACTAGAACCAGGAAGTACCATCACATTAGTCCTGACTAGAACCAGGAAGTACCATCACATTAGTCCTGACGAGAACCAGGAAGTACCATCACATTAGTCCTGACTAGAACCAGGAAGTACCATCACATTAGTCCTGACTAGAACCAGGAAGTACCATCACATTAGTCCTTTTCTCAGGTCTCTGCACTGCCCCCTGTGGCTCAGAGAAGAGACTTTAAAGCAGCTCTGCTTGTGTACAAGTCTCTCCGTGGCCTAACACCAAAGTATATCTCAGACATGTGTGGGCCATATCAAATCTAATTGTTTTATGATTTCTGTCATTTCTTTGTGATTTTAATGCATTTTTCCTGTCGTGTAAAGCACTTTGAATTGCCGTGGGTGTGAAATGTGCGACACAAATAAACTTGCTTTGTCTATTTCATTGTAAAAGTCCAACATCTTTGGTGACGGAATTTTTGAAAATGTGACAATAGATTTCTTTAGGCGATGGTGTTTATCTTTTCAAATGAATTTAATATTTTTTAGTCCTTTACAGGTGACGGATGATGTTATGATGCAGGATAAACCAGTCTGGAAACACCTTCTGTCTTAGTTACAATAATGAGACATAATAAGTCAAAAAACTGAAATGTCCCACTGCAGCCACATATTTAATACAGGCATAACATTTGACATGTGGACTTGTGGGCTGTCTGTTCACAAAGTATCACATTATATGATTTTATTATTTGATTTGTAGCTGTTTGCATAAACTGTGACTAAGGACTATTTCATCACGATCAGAAGTCATTTTCATGAAAAGTGAAATAAAATCATGAAAGTAATAATATGATGTTTCCTTCCTGTTCTAAAGCAAAGAAATAACAGTTTTTTTCTCCATGTTCTAATTATTTTGTTCTGTATCTAATAAACAAGCCTTTTACCATTTCAATAGAATTATGATCTATTTCTACTTGGAATTGTTGAAGATTGTTGTTGCGTGGCACCGCAATGACGTCATCTGCACAAAAGAGGCGTGACTTACACCGGTCACATGTTTTAGCAGACTGAAGTCCGCCCATGGAACCAGCCCGTCCCGAGCGCGTCCGAACGCGTCCCGAGCGCGTCCCGAGCGCGTCCCGAACGCGTCCCGAACGCGTCCCGAGCGCGTCCCGAACGCGTCCCGAACGCGTCCCGAGCGCGTCCCGAACGCGTCCCGAACGCGTCCCGAACGTGTCCCGAGCGCGTCCCGAAGCAGGGTTCTGTCGGACACGCCCCGTTTTCCTCGGTCCACACGTTGATTCCTCGGACTCACCGTCACGAGGCCGCGCTGTGTTTTGGGGACGCTGTCTTTTGTTTAGCAGCTCCAGGTTTGTGTCAAATGTCTCATGTCCCCGCGCTGAGAGCTTTTCTGGAGGAGCGGCTGAAAGCAGCGGAGTGTGAGGAGGAACTGCGCCGCTCCAAAGACGAGAACCAGAGGAAACAAGAGCTCCTGGAGCCGGGGCTGAACCCGCGTCCTGGGCCCGGTCTGAACCCGGGTCCAGAACCTTCACAGATGAAAGAAGAAGCAGAAGAACTGAGCATTAAAGAGGAGGAAGAGCAGCTGCCAGTGTAAGGCTTCATTTAAACTGATTTAAAGACAATGTTTTACTGACTATAACACGAGCATAACGTCACATTCAGCTGCGGTCATTCCCGACAGTGAATGAGGGTGAGACATAGTGATGGGACATGAGGGTGGGACATAGTGATGGGACATGAGGGTGAGACAGTGATGGGACATGAGGGTGGGACATAGTGATGGGACATGAGGGTGAGACAGTGATGGGACATGAGGGTGGGACATAGTGATGGGACATGAGGGTGAGACAGTGATGGGACATGAGGGTGGGACATAGTGATGGGACATGAGGGTGGGACACAGTGATGGGACATGAGGGTGAGACAGTGATGGGACATGAGGGTGGGACACAGTGATGGGACATGAGGGTGAGACAGTGATGGGACATGAGGGTGGGACACAGTGATGGGACATGAGGGTGAGACAGTGATGGGACATGAGGGTGGGACATAGTGATGGGACATGAGGGTGGGACACAGTGATGGGACATGAGGGTGAGACAGTGATGGGACATGAGGGTGGGACACAGTGATGGGACATGAGGGTGAGACAGTGATGGGACATGAGGGTGGGACACAGTGATGGGACATGAGGGTGAGACAGTGATGGGACATGAGGGTGAGACATAGTGATGGGACATGAGGGTGAGACATAGTGATGGGACATGAGGGTGGGACATAGTGATGGGACATGAGGGTGAGACATAGTGATGGGACATGAGGGTGAGACAGTGATGGGACATGAGGGTGGGACACAGTGATGGGACATGAGGGTGAGACATAGTGATGGGACATGAGGGTGAGACATAGTGATGGGACATGAGGGTGAGACAGTGATGGGACATGAGGGTGAGACATAGTGATGGGACATGAGGGTGGGACATAGTGGTGGGACATAAGGGTGGGACATAAGGGTGGGAAATGGGCGTAGGACATGGGTGTAGGACATGGGCGTAGGACATGGGGTGGGACATGGGGGTAGGACATGGGTGTAGGACATGGAGTGGGACATGGGGGTAGGACATGGGGTGAGACATGGGTGTAGGACATGGGCGTAGGACATGGAGTGGGACATGGGGGTAGGACATGGGGTGAGACATGGGCGTAGGACATGGGCGTAGGACATGGGCGTCTCACTCTCTCACACACTCACACACACTCACACTCACACACTCACACACACACACACACACACACTCACACACACACACACACACACTTTCACACTCTCACACACACACACACTCTCACACACACACACACACACACACACACACACTCACACACACACACACACACACACACTTTCACACTCTCACACACACACACACACTCACACACACACACACACTCACACACACACACACACACACTTTCACACTCTCACACACACACACACACACACACACACACACACACACTTTCACACTCTCACACACACACACACACACACTTTCACACACTCACACACACACACACACACACACACACACTTTCACACTCTCACACACACACACTCACACACACACACACACTCACACACACACTTTCAAACTCTCACGCTCTCTTTCACTCACACTCGCTCGAACATACTCTCTCACACTCAAGCTCACACTCTCACTCCCTCATGCATGTGCGGTCTCACTCTCGTGCACGTTCTCATGCGCACGTTCACTCTCTCTCACACATACTCACTCTCTCAGTTACACTCCCTCACTCTCACAAAACAGTGTTCGTTTCAGTTATAACTCCTCCCTCTGGGCAGGACTTGCTTCAGGTCCGGAGAATATAACAACTGCTTCTCAAACCGTTTCCTTCAGATTGAGAATGACTTTCCGTCTGAAGTAAACACTTGACAACATTTATGATCAAACTTCTCCTTCCATGGATCACGCCTGGATGTAGAACAAATGTTGAAACCCGTCTCTCACATTCTTACACACTCTCACTCTCTCAAGCTCTCACACACGCTCGCTCGCTCTCTCTTTTGCTCTCTCTCTCATACTCTCATTCTCTCACACTCTCACTTTCTGTCACACTCTCAAGCTCACTCCGTCATCCATGCTCTCACTCTCCCTAAAAGGTTCTCTATGTGCAGGTTGAAAATAATCATATTATAAGAATTGGGTAAAATTGGACATTGGAGGAGAGACTGAGGAGGGACTGAGGAGAGACTGAGGAGAGACTGAGGAGAGACTGAGGAGAGACTGAGGAGAGACTGAGGAGGGACTGAGGAGAGACTGAGGCGAGACTGAGGCGGGACTGAGGAGAGACTGAGGAGAGACTGAGGCGGGACTGAGGAGAGACTGAGGAGAGACTGAGGAGAGACTGAGGAGAGACTGAGGCGGGACTGAGGAGAGACTGAGGAGAGACTGAGGAGAGACTGAGGAGAGACTGAGGAGAGACTGAGGCGGGACTGAGGAGAGACTGAGGAGAGACTGAGGAGAGACTGAGGCGGGACTGAGGAGAGACTGAGGAGAGACTGAGGCGGGACTGAGGAGAGACTGAGGAGGGACTGAGGAGAGACTGAGGAGAGACTGAGGCGGGACTGAGGAGAGACTGAGGAGGGACTGAGGAGAGACTGAGGAGGGACTGAGGAGAGACTGAGGGCGGAGCAGAGGGCACAGAGGCAGACTGACCCACTCCTCCGCTGCTCTCTCGTATTTAGTGATGAACCCGTGTTGGCAGTTGGTCGTTGTTCTGTTGCTCAAAACAAAACAAAAAAACAAACCCTGTCAAGCTTGATGCGCACACATTCCTCCAAACGTCTCGCGTCCCTCTTGGCACTCTGACATGTTGACGTGACTGTTTTTGTCCTTTACAGATGTGTCCCAGGGTCCAGTTCTGTGTGTGTGAAGACAGAAGAGTTTTCACTGCTTCAACAAACTGAGCTCAAAGAAGAAGACACACAGGGACAGGACGTCAGCGCAGAGCCACATGTCCACTCAGAGACTGAGGGAGACACAGAGCACTCTTCTGACACTGACACTGATGAAGACTGGAGAGCTCCTTACAGCTGTTCAGATGATGAAGACCACTACAATCAAGGCCAGATCAGAGCGAGAGGTACAGCTGCACCAGCGACGAGTGACACTGGTAATAATGGAAACATGTCAGGAAAAGCCGAAGGCGGGAAACCCTACAGGTGTTCAACCTGTAACAAAACATTTGCAAAAAAGGGTGCTCTAAATGTGCATAGTAAAATCCACACTGGAGAGAGACCTTTCTGCTGCTCAGTCTGTCAGAAAGCATTTTCTACTAAGGGAGTTCTACATTCACACTTAAGAACGCACACTGGAGAGAAACCTTTCAGCTGTTCAATCTGTAACAAAACATTTGCCCAGGTGTCTTCTCTGATAGGTCACAGAAGAATACATACAGGAGAGAGACCTTACTGCTGTTCAATGTGTGATAAAAAATTTACCCACCTCACTGCACTGAAACGCCACAGGAGTGAGCACACAGGGGAAAGACCCTTCAGCTGTTCCATCTGTAAGAAAGATTTTCCTGACGTCAATGGCTTGAATTGCCATATGAGGCAACACACAGGGGAAAAACCATTCAGCTGTTCAACCTGTAATAAAACATTTTCTACAAAATCTAATCTACGTTCACACATAAGAACGCACACAGGAGAGAGACCTTACAGCTGTTCAATCTGTAACCAAACATTTTCCCATAAGAGCGCTCTAAAGGTACATAATAGCATACACACTGGAGAGAGACCTCACAGCTGTTCATTCTGTAACAAGACATTTTCCACTACATCAAGCCTACGGTCACACATAAGAACACACACAGGAGAAAGACCTTACAGCTGTTCAACCTGTAACAAAACATTTACCCTGCTGGGTACTCTAAATGATCACATAAGAATACATACAGGTGAAAGACCATTCAGCTGTTACATCTGTCAGAAAGACTTTACCCACCTCTCTGCACTAAAACGCCATATGAGTCAGCACACCGGGGAGAAACCATTCAGCTGTTCAATCTGCAATCAAACATTTTCTCTAAAGGGCGATCTAAACAGTCATCAAAGAATCCACACGACTTTAATCTCAGAAGACACGTGAACTCCCAGTAGCAGTAGCAATGTTTCAGACAACATCACAACATTCTATAGGCCAATAACATTTACTACAGTGGGAGACTGCTAATATATTATATATATATTTTACCCTTTGGATATTTCATGGCAAAATACAATGTTATCAATAGTGGAATCTGCCTATAACCCCCATGTGTGAGTATGACATCGTCACATTCTAGAATCTGAAAACAACATAACATTTGGTTACCCCTTAAAAATTGCGAGAAAAACACTTACATTTGCCAGAAAATCTAGATTCGCTGGAAGGAAGTACTTACTTTGGATATCACTTTGGATGAATAATGAGTGAATTAGATGAAGTTGTGGGTGACTTCTGCCTGTGATAAACCATAATGAGGTTTATGACTTATGTTATCTGGAATTAAATCCCTTCCAGTCCTGGTTTTCCAACCTCCTCTGTCACATGACTGGTCACATGTTCCTCATTAGCCTATCACATGCTTTGGCGGGAGTATTTAGTGGTGTGGGAGAGAAGCCAGCGGGCAGCCGCTGCGGTCAGTACTGTACCTCCACAATTATGATTTCCACCCTAATATTTCATGTTTGAAACACATGTATCATGTATACTCTTTAGAACCAATTCCTGTTTTATTGGAGAACTTTGTACTTTGCAAATCTATTGAACTGGTGAGTTTATCGAATGCAACAACATTAGCATTAACAACAGTGCTAACGTGCTATGGCTAACTTGATGTCCTATTCATTTGTCAAAGTATTAAAGGTATTCTGATCAATAATTTGATGTTTGTTTAATAATGCTAATGCTTAAGTGCTAGCTTGTTCTTCTCTGTTTATTTTGAGAACATGTGTGATGTTTCCATTTGCTAATGCTATCTTAGCCTTGGATTAAGTTATTATCCTGTTTTGTGTGTGTACACAAGGATGTTTATACATTCTAAATGGCCCATGCATGGGTCAAGCTGATGGAGTTTACTATTCTGCTTACATTACCATGGACTGTTAGCAGGCAGTTAAACCTGTTCCTTCACTCTATATTTTATATACTATTTTATTTATATACTTGCATGTATGGCCATTTCACCCTGAACAATAAATCAAGGACTGTTGGTGGTTTGAACAGGGAGAATGGATTGTACTTCATTCTAAACCTGTATTACTGAACTGTACTGCAAATACTGGGTTTATTTTTATTGCACTTATTTAGTACAATATACCACCATAATTCCATAGTTTTCCCTTGTCTTTATTTTCTGCCCTCCAGCTGTCGCTCCAAGCTTTCTGTCACTAGCCCACTGCTTTGTTTTTTTTTACCATTAACTACTTTTGTTAATAGTTATTACACAATGACAACTAACACCATTTCTGCTGTTCTTTGGACTTGAGATGAGGTGTTGGTGAGCAGCTGCAATGTGGATGTAAACTCTGAAGCCCCATGGAGCCCCCATGGAGCCTCCCGTAGCCTCTTGTAGTCTCATGTAGCCCCCATGTAGCCCCCATGTAGCCCCCATGTAGCCCCTTGTAGCCTCATGTAGCCCCCATGGAGCCTCATGTAGCCCCATGTAGCCCCCATGTAGCCCCCATGTAGCCTCTTGTAGCCTCATGTAGCCCCCATGTAGCCTCATGTAGCCTCATGTAGCCTCATGTAGCCCCCATGTAGCCTCATGTAAGATAAGATAAGATAAGATAATCCTTTATTGTCCCACATGGGGAAATTCCATTGATGCAACGCAGGTAGATACAGAGGTAGCCCCATGTAGCCCCCATGTAGCCTCTTGTAGCCTCATGTAGCCTCATGTAGCCCCATGTAGCCTCATGTAGCCCCCATGTAGCCTCATGTAGCCCCCATGTAGCCTCATGTAAGATAAGATAAGATAAGATAATCCTTTATTGTCCCACATGGGGAAATTCCATTGATGCAACGCAGGTAGATACAGAGGTAGCCCCATGTAGCCCCCATGTAGCCTCTTGTAGCCTCATGTAGCCTCATGTAGCCCCATGTAGCCCCATGTAGCCCCTATGGAGCCCCATGGAGCCCCATGTAGCCCCATGTAGCCTCATGTAGCCCCCATGTAGCCCCCATGTAGCCCCATGTAGCCTCATGTAGCCCCCATGTAGCCCCCATGTAGCCCCCATGTAGCCCCTTGTAGCCTCATGTAGCCCCCATGGAGCCTCATGTAGCCCCATGTAGCCCCCATGTAGCCCCCATGTAGCCCCCATGTAGCCCCCATGTAGCCCCAAGTAGCCCCCATGGAGCCTCATGTAGCCCCATGTAGCCCCCATGTAGCCCCCATGTAGCCTCTTGTAGCCTCATGTAGCCCCCATGTAGCCTCATGTAGCCTCATGTAGCCTCATGTAGCCCCCATGTAGCCTCATGTAAGATAAGATAAGATAAGATAATCCTTTATTGTCCCACATGGGGAAATTCCATTGATGCAACGCAGGTAGATACAGAGGTAGCCCCATGTAGCCCCCATGTAGCCTCTTGTAGCCTCTTGTAGCCTCATGTAGCCCCATGTAGCCCCTATGGAGCCCCATGTAGCCCCCATATAGCCCCCATGTAGCCCCATGGAGCCCCCATGTAACTCATGGAGCTCCATGGAGCCCCCATGTTGACCCATGTAGCCCCCATGTAGCCTCTTGTAGCCCCATGTTGCCTCTTGTAGCCTCATGTAGCCCCCATGTAGCCCCATGTAGCCCCCATGTAGCCCCATGTAGCCTCATGTAGCCCCATGTAGCCTCATGTAGCTCATGGAGCCCCCATGTAGCCTCATGTAGCCACATGTAGCCCCCATGTAGCCCCATGTAGCCTCATGTAGCCTCATGTAGCCTCATGTAGCCTCATGTAGCCTCATGTAGCCCCATGTAGCCCCATGTAGCCTCATGTAGCCCCATGGAGCCCCCATGTAGCCTCATGTAGCCTCATGTAGCCCCCATGTAGCCCCATGTAGCCTCTTGTAGCCTCATGTAGCCCCCATGTAGCCCCCATGTAGCCCCATGTAGCCTCATGTAGCCCCATGTAGCCTCATGTAGCTCATGGAGCCCCCATGTAGCCTCATGTAGCCCCATGTAGCCTCATTTAGCCCCATGTAGCCCCCGTGTACCTCACGGAGCTCCATGTAGCCCCCATGTAGCCTCATGTAGCACCCATGTAGCCCCCATGTAGCCCCCATGTAGCCTCATGTAGCACCCATGTAGCCTCATGTAGCACCCATGGAGCCCCCGTGTACCTCACGGAGCTCCATGTAGCCCCCATGTAGCCTCATGTAGCCTCATGTAGCACCCATGTAGCACCCATGTAGCCCCCATGTAGCCCCCATGTAGCCCCCATGTAGCCTCATGTAGCACCCATGTAGCCTCATGTAGCACCCATGGAGCCCCCATGTAGCTCATGGAGCCCCCATGTAGCCTCATGTAGCCTCATGTAGCCCCATGTAGCCCCCGTGTACCTCACGGAGCTCCATGTAGCCCCCATGTAGCCCCATGTAGCCTCATGTAGCACCCATGTAGCACCCATGTAGCCCCCATGTAGCCCCATGTAGCACCCATGGAGCCCCCATGTAGCCCCCATGGAGCCCCCATGTAGCCCCCATGGAGCCCCCATGTAGCCCCATGTAGCCCCATGTAGCTCATGGAGCCCCCATGTAGCCTCATGTAGCCCATGGAGCTTCATGTAGCCCCCATGTAGCCCCCATGTAGCCTCATGTAGCCTCATGTAGCCCCCATGTAGCCCCATGTAATGTAGCCCCATGTAGCTCATGGAGCCCCCATGTAGCCACCATGTAGCTCATGGAGCTTCATGTAACCCCCGTGTAGCCCCATACAGCCCCCATGTAGCTCTTGTAGCCCCATGTAGCTCATGTAGCCCCATGTAGCTCATGTAGCCCCCGTGTAGCCCCATGTAGCTCATGTAGCCCCCGTGTAGCCCCATGTAGCTCATGTAGCCCCATGTAGCTCATGTAGCCCCATGTAGCCCCATGTAGCTCATGTAGCTCATGTAGCCCCCATGTAGCTCATGTAGCCCCCATGTAGCTCATGTAGCCCCCATGTAGCTCATGTAACCCCATGTAGCTCATGTAGCCCCCATGTAGCTCATGTAGCCCCATGTAGCTCATGTAGCCCCATGTAGCTCTTGTAGCCCCATGTAGCTCTTGTAGCCCCATGTAGCTCATGTAGCCCCATGTAGCCCCATGTAGCTCATGTAGCCCCATGTAGCTCATGTAGCCCCATGTAGCCCCATGTAGCTCATGTAGCCCCCGTGTAGCCCCATGTAGCTCATGTAGCTCATGTAGCCCCCATGTAGCTCATGTAGCCCCCATGTAGCTCATGTAGCCCCATGTAGCTCATGTAGCCCCATGTAGCTCATGTAGCCCCCATGTAGCTCATGTAGCCCCATGTAGCTCATGTAGCCCCATGTAGCTCATGTAGCCCCCATGTAGCCTCATGTAGCCCCATGTAGCTCATGTAGCCCCATGTACCTCATGTAGCCTCATGTAGCTCATGGAGGAGGGAGGTGGACCGGCTGGTGTCCTGGTCACCATCACAGACTCCCCCATCTCCACTGTGGACTCCCTCCACTTCCTCTGCACCACCATCACCAGGACCTCAAGTGGGAGGAGCCACCATCACCAGGACCTCGAGTGGGAGGAGCCACCATCACCAGGACCTCAAGTGGGAGGAGCCACCATCACAATGGACCTAAAGAGGGAGGAGCCACCATCAGCTCCTCATGAAGAAGGTCCAGCAGAGGATGTACTTCCTGCTGCAGCTGAGGAAAGACAAAGCTGCCAGCGGAGATGATGGTACAGTTCTATCCTCCATCACCTCCTCCATCACCTCCTCCATCACCGTGTGGTACGCTGGAGCCACAGCCAGGGACAAACAGAGACTACAGCGCCCTCTGCTGAGAAGGTGATCAGCTACAGGACCTGTACGTCACAAAGACATTCTGTGCTTGGTTCAGTTCAACATTTCTTATGGAGAAAAGACGTTTTCAGAACTTCCACATAAATCCGTCTTTAGTGCGCTTTAAAAATGCAAATATGTTGTGTTGAATGTGTAACAATGATTAATAACTCCATCGCACACAAATCCAAATCAAACTTTTTCAACATCCAGGCCACAGTAAATATTTACTAAATATTCCTACCTAATGTCATGTTTTGTCCATGTTGTGTCCTTTGTCTCCAAACTAAAGACGTCATAAAGACTAATATGGTCTGATCATTTTATATTTAGCAGAATTCAGAGTCTTTGTTTGACTCAAAGTGAAGTCTCAAGTTTAGATCTTTATGTCATTCTGGATGATTCTGGTCATTTTCTGTCCAAAGAATAAAACATTTGTTGAAGGAAAATCAAACTCTCTCAAGGAAACGCTTTAAAAGTCTTTATTGAACAAAAATATAATTCATGAACAAAGAATGATCCCAAACTTACGCTTTATAATGTTTTAGGAGAAGCAACATGCTCTGACCGCAGGTGCTGACCGCAGGTGCTGACCGCAGGTGCTGACCGCAGGCGCTGACCTCAGGTGCTGACCTCAGGTGCTGACCGCAGGTGCTGACCGCAGGCGCTGACCTCAGGTGCTGACCTCAGGCGCTGACCTCAGGTGCTGACCGCAGGTGCTGACCTCAGGCGCTGACCTCAGGCGCTGACCACAGGCAGTCCTCTCTTGGCATTCACCGCGTGCCTTAATCGACTCATGTGAAATCAAGGTCCACTGTGAACACTCAGAGAGACCCCCGGCACCAGACACGTGACGGCGTCTGGACAAAAGTGTGAGAGAAATACAACTTCCAACGCAGAAAATGAAAGAAAAGCATCAGAAAAACACCAAATCTGTGAAAGTAAAAAGAGTTCAACAGAACGACTGGAACCAGCACGAGCGAAAGAGTGGACGACAGGAGCACAGGCTTTGACCAAGGCCTGCGGTCAGGCCTTGTGTCATGTCCGTGGGTCATGCCCGTGGGTCATGCCCGTGGGTCATGCCCGTGGGTCATGCCCGTGGGTCATGTCCGTGGGTCATGCCCGTGGGTCATGCCCGTGGGTCATGCCCGTGTGTGCTTCAGGTCTCTGGACTTTGAAGCAGACGTGGTCAGACTGAAAAGAATTATGAAATCCATTTTTACTTGATGTGATGTTAAATCTGAGCTTTAATCACGTGTTTCCTCATTATTACGTCACTCACACGTTTGAGGCTCCAGTGCTCAGTAAAGTCCTGTTTTCACCCACCCCCTATCCCCGCCCACATCTCTGCACTTGCTGTGATTCTTTGTAAAATGCAGACTCTGAATGACACATGTCACGTGACTGACATTCTGCCGCTGTTACAGTGAAACGTCACTATGAAGAGGCGGGGCTTGGATGAATAATGCAGTTTAATGTAAAGATGTTATATATGTTATAGTTCATTACCTCGTCCCGCTAATGACAGTCACAGGCTTATGTCATATGCAGATGTGTGTTAAATATCAGCACATATACAGTACACACTGTGTAGTAATAATACTGCAGTATTCACACACTGTCATAGTTGTCCTTCTGCCCGAGGACACGCGCGTCCTGAAGGTGACAAACGGCCTGGTCCCGGCGCCGCGGGCCTCCATCACTGCAGCCTCCAAAACAATGCAACTCGCGGACAAAAGGTCCACGCCACACGGGACAGATAACGCGACACCGCGGGACGACCCACCGTTAAGTCCTGGAGGACACATTTGCGTCCTTTGGCACAGATGTCCCGCGAGCACACGTCCCGCCGCCGCGGACATCCGCAGTGCCCCGGAGGATTCTGCAGCTGCATGTCTGCTTCCTCCGGCCTGCATCCTTCCTCTGCATCCTCGTCCTGCATCCCTCCTCTGCCTCCTCGTCCTGCATCCTCGTCTCCTTCCGTGAGGACACTTCGCACGGGACACATACGGATCGCTCCGCTCGGTGCGTCGTTGTCCTGGTTCGGGTTGATTGCGGTTCATTTCGGTGGATGATGGCGGTCCGTGGGTTTGTGTTGATGATGCTCGTGGACGGAGCGCGCGGGCGGTGGGCTGGGTGACGTCACCATGCGGGCAGAGGCACGAGCGCTGCTGGTTAGACGCGTCCCTCCCCAGGCCTAAATATCACATTTGACTGTGGACTAAATGGGACGTTGGGCTCTGGGAGATCTTCCTCTTTTGGCTGGATGACAGCTTATGTCTCCTCTCTCTGGTCGTGTTTTCATTTTGTTATAAATTTGAAAATAAAAACATCTAAATCTAAAAAAAAACAATCAACTGTCACATCAGGAGTAATAAAGTGTAATATGTGTTATACAGGGTAATATTTATGTATTTAAACTTTTGACCCTGCAGCAATTTGAAAACATGTAGAAATCATATTAAATATAAATATGTCCTAATCTCAAATTATACTGTTTTCAAGTTAAAAACTAATACATTACAGTGTCATTATTGTTCAAAGATTTCATTTAATACCCTTATATTTTGTAGCCTCCGAGAGCAAATGAAAGAGACATGAGAAACTGCCTCAACATTTCATGAATTATAACGACAAACACTAACACAATCTTACACACATCTGTGTCGTGTTTGGCTTTTCCCAGATAAACACAATGAAAGAACTGCATGGAAATCCTCATAGGTCTGTGTGTGTGTGTGTGTGTGTGTGTGTTGTGTGTGTGTCTGTGTGTGTGTGTGTGTGTATGTGTGTGTGTGTGTGTCTGTCTGTGTGTGTGTGTGTGTCTGTGTGTGTCTGTGTGTTGTGTGTGTGTGTGTGTGTGTGTCTGTGTCTGTGTGTGTGTGTGTGTATATGTGTGTGTGTGTGTGTGTGTGTCTGTGTGTGTGTGTGTATGTGTGTGTGTCTGTGTGTGTTGTGTGTGTCTGTGTGTGTGTATGTCTGTGTGTGTGTGTGTGTGTGTGTCTGTCTGTCTGTCTGTCTGTCTGTCTGTGTGTGTGTGTGTGTGTGTGTGTATGTGTGTGTGTCTGTGTGTGTTGTGTGTGTCTGTGTGTGTGTCTGTGTGTGTTGTGTGTCTCTGTGTGTCTGTGTGTCTCTGTGTGTCTGTGTGTCTGTGTTGTGTGTCTGTGTGTGTTGTGTGTGTCTGTGTGTGTGTCTGTGTGTGTTGTGTGTCTCTGTGTGTCTGTGTGTCTCTGTGTGTCTGTGTGTCTGTGTTGTGTGTCTGTGTGTGTTGTGTGTCTGTGTGTGTTGTGTGTCTGTGTGTGTGTCTGTGTCTGTGTGTGTCTATGTGTGGTCATTACAGGTGATTTTAATGTGCATGTTGATAATATTTGTGACAGAAACGCAAAAGAGCTTGATGCTGTCCTTGAAACTTTCAGTCTTACTCAGCATGTGAGAGGCCCCACCCACAGCAGAGTGGCCCCACCCACAGCAGAGAGGCCCCACCCACAGCAGAGAGGCCCCACCCACAGCAGAGAGGCCCCACCCACAGCAGAGGGCTCACTCTGGATCTCATAATTACAAAGGGGGTAAATATTTCAAATGTCAATGTGATCGATGTTGCTCTGTCTGATCATTTCTGTGTCTTCTTTGACATGTCTGTTTTTCCCAAACCACCGGCTGGTCCTGCAGCTGTTCAGAGGCTGGTCCTGCAGCTGGTCAGAGGCTGGTCCTGCAGCTGTTCAGAGGAGACACATAAATGATGGCACAGGTGCACTGTTTATGGAAATGATAAACTTTGAAAATGTCTCATGTTCTAATGTAAATGATTTGTTGAACTCTGTTACATCGAGTGTTTTGAATGTTCTGGACACCATCGCCCCTATAAAGGCTAAAATGGTTCAAAATAAGCAGAAGTTGCCATGGAGACATGATGATTGGGTCAGGGCACAGAAAAGGGAGTGCCGCAGGGCCGAACAGAAATGACCCAAGTCAAAGCTCCAGGTTCAAAAAGAGATTTACAAAGATAATCTGAACATGTACAACCTCATTTTATGTAGAACTAGGGAAAGATATTTCTCTGAAATAATTGGAAGCTGCAGTAACAACTGGCGTGTCCTGTTGCCACAGTAACAGATGAACAAACCCTCCAGCTCAGCTGCCGTTAGAACTCATTTCCACATCCAAGTGTAATGAGTTTGCATTATTCTTTAATGACAAAGTTCAGGGCATTAAAAATGCTATAAATCCCACAATGCAAAAAATGACCCTAAAACCACCAAGACACTTAGAGCTAACTCACTTTGCACCAGTAACTGACAAAACTGTCCATGAGATCATCACCAGTCTGAGTTCATCTACAGCTGCCTCCATGTGTGAGCCTCCAGATTTCTAAAGTCTGTGCTGAACAGTTTGTTAGCACCATCACTCACATAGTTAACATGTCGCTTCAATCTGGAACATTCCCAATGTCTTTGAAAACTGCGGTCATAAAGCCTCTCCTAAAGAAGAGCAGTCTTGATGCTGCAGTCCTGAGTCATGACCGGCCCATCTCTAATCTGACATTTTGGGACAAAGTCCTTGAAAAGGTTGTTTACAACAGTCACAGATTTCCTCTTAATAAACAACTCATTAGATGTTTTTCAGTCAGGTTTTAGACCTCATCACAGCACTGAGACTGCTCTTGTCAAGGTGACAAATGACA
>NW_027315746.1:35139614-35214614 GCF_026437365.1 Eucyclogobius newberryi | reverse complement strand
ATAAACATTGGCTGCTAAAGGAATGAATGGTGACGCGTGCTTGCCCTTATGACGCGGTCTTGCACCCACCGCCCGTCAGTTTGGAGATTGGAGGAAAGGAGATAGTCTGTAATATAGCTAAAAAATGCGGGAATCAATAAAAAAAAAACACTCTGGGACATATATGAAGCACAAATAGCTATGTAAGAAGGTTAAAAGCTCTGAAAAGTCGATTTTCCATGTTATGGGACCTTTAAAGAGGTTTAGGCATTTCAGTTTCATATTATTACATAATTTATTGGGAAAAAAGGACCAAACGATAGCTTCCCCTCTTCACACACAGTTACATTGTGACATCACTGTCCTGACTGCACTCAGGCTTCTACTGAACTAAAGATGTCGTTTTGGTTTGTCTGAATTAAATGTAAAAAAAAACAGAGCTGTCAGGAGAACATTCTTTTGGGCCGTAGTTTGAATGAGCCATGAGTCATTGCACTAATGAAAATGAATTAAACAATTCCACAGGAGGGACTGGCTCCTGGGATACAAATGTTGAAAATATTGTCTAGAATTTCTGTGATGTAAAATTAGGATCAATCTATCTGGTCCTCACAATGGCACCTATAAGTTGGAAACAGAAACTCAATAACAACTAAGACAATGTCGCCACAAATAGGTTGTGGTTGTTGCTTTCTTGAGGAATGAAAGCTCTTTTTTGTCTCATTGCACACTGCACAGCCTTCACTGCACGGTCTTCACTGCACAGGCTTCACTGCACGGTCTTCACTGCACGGTCTTCACTGCACGGTCTTCACTGCACAGCCTTCACTGCACAGTCTTCACTGCACAGCCTTCACTGCAAGGTCTTCACTGCACGGTCTTCACTGCACGGTCTTCACTGCACAGCCTTCACTGCACGGTCTTCACTGCACAGTCTTCACTGCACAGCCTTCACTGCAAGGTCTTCACTGCACGGTCTTCACTGCACAGTCTTCACTGCACAGCCTTCACTGCAAGGTCTTCACTGCACGGTCTTCACTGCACGGTCTTCACTGCACAGCCTTCACTGCACGGCCTTCACTGCACGGCCTTCACTGCACGGCCTTCACTGCCCGGCCTTCACTGCACAGCCTTCACTGCACGGCCTTCACTGCACGGCCTTCACTGCACAGTTGTTCCCTGAGTTTGCCTGAAGACGACCGGAATGACTGCCATCTTGGAAACTCCTGAAAAACTTAGAAAATCCAAAATGGTTACACCCTGTGTTTGGTGAAAGTTAAGCATCCAGCAATTTATAACTGACAAATGAAGCCTGCATACATTCAGCCTGGAAGACCTAACTCCACCCATCTACGTCAGGGCCACCTGCACCTGCACTGCACCTGCCCAGTCCAGTCCAGTCTGTCCTTCTGTGAGAGTCAGATCCCTCCTTCACCGCGGTTTTTGTAGTTTTTCCTGGCCGAGAAGGAGGAGCTAAGGACAGAAGGAGGGTCTACGGACAGAAGGAGGGTCTAAGGACAGAAGGAGGGTCTACGGACAGAAGGAGGGTCAAAGGACAGAAGGAGGGTCTACGGACAGAAGGAGGGTCAAAGGACAGAAGGAGGGTCTATGGACAGAAGGAGGGTCTACGGACAGAAGGAGGGTCAAAGGACAGAAGGAGGGTCTAAGGACAGAAGGAGGGTCAAAGGACAGAAGGAGGGTCTAAGGACAGAAGGAGGGTCTACGGACAGAAGGAGGGTCAAAGGACAGAAGGAGGGTCTAAGGACAGAAGGAGGGTCTAAGGACAGAAGGAGGGTCTAAGGACAGAAGGAGGGTCTAAGGACAGAAGGAGGGTCTATGGACAGAAGGAGGGTCTACGGACAGAAGGAGGGTCAAAGGACAGAAGGAGGGTCTACGGACAGAAGGAAGGTCAAAGGACAGAAGGAGGGTCTAAGGACAGAAGGAGGGTCTACGGACAGAAGGAGGGTCAAAGGACAGAAGGAGGGTCTAAGGACAGAAGGAGGGTCTAAGGACAGAAGGAGGGTCTAAGGACAGAAGGAGGGTCTAAGGACAGAAGGAGGGTCTACGGACAGAAGGAGGGTCAAAGGACAGAAGGAGGGTCTATGGACAGAAGGAGGGTCTACGGACAGAAGGAGGGTCAAAGGACAGAAGGAGGGTCTAAGGACAGAAGGAGGGTCTACGGACAGAAGGAGGGTCAAAGGACAGAAGGAGGGTCTAAGGACAGAAGGAGGGTCTAAGGACAGAAGGAGGGTCTAAGGACAGAAGGAGGGTCTAAGGACAGAAGGAGGATCTAAGGACAGAAGGAGGGTCTAAGGACAGGGGACTCCCGGGACATCGCCCCTCGCACCTGCTCCCCATCTTCAATCAACGCACCAAGTCCCTCCTCCCCGCAGCACGGCGCACCTCTGCTCCCAGCGCACAACTTCATCACTGTATCGTACGCTGGAGCCACAGTCAGGGACAAACAGAGACTATAGCGCCCTCTGCTGAGAAGGTGATCAGCTGCAGACTTCCATCCCTGCAGGACCTGTACGTCTCCAGGACTCTGGGACGAGCAGGTCGGATCACAGCCGACCCTTCTCACCCTGGACTATTTGAGCCACTCCCCTCATGCAGAAGGCCACTCCCCTCTGGCAGGAGGCCACTCCCCTCATGCAGTAGGCCACTCCCCACATGCAGGAGGCTACGGTCCATCCGGATCAGAACCTCCCGCCACAAGAACAGTTTTGTTTTTAGGCCCGAGCGCCACAAGCTGGCAAGAGGCCTATTAATCTCGTAAGGCCGTACGAAGCACGGCTGCGAAAGTGCGCACGTAGTGCGCACGAAATCGAGCGCGAAGCGCTCGCCCACTTCCAAACACTCACTAACGCACTCCTTCACTCACGCACGCCCCGTGCATACTAATTAGTAGTAGGAAAATGGAACATTACCGTTGTCAACTCAAAATTAACGAAAGTACCCGTCAGTGACCAGGGACCCACACCATGAGGTAGGAAAGCGCGAGTTTATGATATTTGAAAAATGGGAAACATTGTTTTCGCATCGGAAATTTCTTCCTTCTTCTTCTTCTTCTTCTTCTTCTTCTTCTTCTTCTTCTTCTTCTTCTTCTTCTTCTTCTTCTTCTTCTTCTTCTTCTTCTTCTTCTTCTTCTTCTTCTTCTTCTTCTTCTTCTTCTTCTTCTTCTTCTTCTTCTTCTTTCAAATCTGCACACCTCTAAAAATCGTGCCTCTCTACATTCTGGCAATTTCCCTTTTCTAAAATAAAAAAAAATCGCCAAATGTACCAAAAATGCATTGAGAGATAGGAAATGACCCAAAAAAATCTGATCGTAGAATCATGAAATTTGGCGCAGAGGTAGATCTTGACAAGAGAAGTAAAAAATATTATTACGGCAACGCCGTCCGCCCAACCAAATGTCGGCCATATTGGTTCAAAAATGGCTAAGCATGACTCGGAGTTTTTCCAAATGTCGTACTTTTACGAACTCCTCACAGGGCGTTGGCCCTAAAAAGCTGAAATTTGGTGAAAATGCTACTGAGGAGTGGGACATCAAAAGTTATCCAAATTACATTGATACCTCTCACGGTCTCTGTGCGGCGAAGCCGCAAACTGTAGCTAGAATTTCAGAAATCTCCCAAATTTAACATTTCTGCCGTTTGCGCAGATAAAGTCCGAATTGCGTCAAATTAGAATCAGTTGTTAAACTCTTTGCCCTAAACCTACTTGAAGTGAAATAAATGAATTTGGCGCCACAGCGCCCCCTAGAGATTTTATATGGAGGTTAAATGTTTAGTTTTGCGAAATTATATGAAATTTGACACACAGCTCAATTTTAGAATCCCCATCAAAAAAGTCAATGAGACCCATGTCATAATTGTTACGTCGTTGCCGTAGCGATGACCAAAACCTCCCATGTTATTCCAATGGGGAAATCGCCAGAACATGTTTACACTTTAGACTTTCACAAACTCCTCCCAGGGCGTTAGCCCTATTAACCTGAAATTTGGTGAGACTCATCTTCAGGGGTGAACCATCAAAAGGTATCCACATTTTTATTCAAAGAGTCACGGTGTCTGTGCGGCAAAGCTGCACATTTTGCCAAGAATTCAAAATAAAATTGCTTTTAAATGGGGAGAAGATGTGACAGCGTCACAGATTCAGCAGTAGGCGTAATAAAAGGACAATTGGGGCGCGTTAGCGGCGGCGGCGTGGCGAGGGCCGATCATTGCCGCTTGCGGCTTTAATTTTCTTGTTATTGTTGTTTTATTGCTGTTCCTGTTTATTGTCTTTGTTGTACAGTATATGTAAAATAAAAAAATGTTTATTAAAAAAAAAAAGAACAGTTTCCTTCCGAGAAAGATAGAAATGAGGAGCGCTGCGTGGGTACTTGAAAGTCCAGAAAATAGTCAAATTAAGACAGGTGCTCAATTGGAGAGAAGTTGTGATTCTTTGCAAGGAAAAATAAACAGTTGTCTATGCGGGTATAAATTGTGGCAAAAAATATATAAGTCGAGTATTCCCAAGGCACTGGAAAAAACAATTAAAAAGCCTTTATTGCAACATGGCTTTAAGTTTAAAATACGCACCAACGCATTTCAGCCTTAACGTTGCCTTCCTCAGGGCGCACTCAGGCCAACAGGTGTGTAGGTCTCCTTTAATAGGGAGGGACCTGTGGCTCCACCACTTAGATATCACAATATCAAAAAACATTTTAGACAGGGTATTACAAAGTATTCAGGTTGGTGATTTATGTATGAGTGCACTTACTTGAAACTCATACAAAAATACAAAGATACAAAAATAACAAAAAATATAGCCGCAAGCGGCAATGATCGGCCCTCGCCACGCCGCCGCCACGCCGCAAGAGGAGGGGGCGCTAACGCGCCCCAATTGTCCTTTTATTACGCCTACTGCTGAATCTGTGACGCTGTCACATCTTCTCCCCTTTGTTTTACCATCAAAAAGCTATTTTATTTTGAATTCTTGGCTAAATGTGCGGCTTTGCCGCACAGACACCGTGACTCTTTGAATAAAAATGTGAATAACTTTTACCCCTGAAGATGAGTCTCACCAAATTTCAGGTTAATAGGGCTAACGCCCTAAGAGGAGTTTGTGAAAGTCTAAAGTGTAAACATGTTCTGGCGATTTCCCCATTGGAATAACATGGAAGGTTTCGGTCATCGTTACGGCAACGACATAACAATTATGACATGGGTCATTGACTTTTTTGATGGGGCCAAAATTGAGTTGTGTGTCAAATTTCATATAATTTCGCAAAACTAAATATTTAACCTCCATATAAAATCTCTAGGGGGCGCTGTGGCTCCAAATTAATTTATTTCACTGCAAGTAGGTTTAGGGTAAAGAGTTTAACAACTGATTCTAATTTGACGCAATTCGGACTTTATCTGCGCAAACGGCAGAAATGTTAAATATGGGAGATTTCTGAAATTCTTGCTACAGTTTGCGGCTTTGCCGCACAGAGACCGTGACAGGTATCAATGTAATTTGAATAACTTTTGATGTCCCACTCCTCAGTAGCATTTTCACCAAATTTCAGCTTTTTAGGGCCAACGCCCTGGGAGGAGTTCGTAAAAGTACGACGTTTGGAAAAACTCCGAAGTCATGTTTAGCCATTTTTGAAGCAATATGGCCGACATTTGGTTGGGCGGACGGCGTTGCCATAATAATATTTTTTACTTCTCTTGTCACCATCTACCTCTGCCCCAAATTTCATGATTCTACGATCAGATTTTTTTTGGGTCATTTCCCATCTCTCAATGCATTTTTGGTACATTTGGGGGCGCTGACGCGCCAATTTATTTTTATTTTAGAAAAGGGAAATAGCCAGAATGTAGAGAGGCACGATTTTTAGAGGTGTGCAAATTTTTGTGACTTTTCGTCAATGTTCACTGGGTGAAAAATAGGGGGGTTGGTCCCGAGAAGAAAGAAGAAAGAAGAAAGAATTAAAGCCGCAAGCGGCATCCAACGGCCCTCGCGGGCCGCCGGCCTTCCGACTCTGCGCTTTCGACTTGATAAAGATGGCGCCCTTATTGTGTTGAATTAAAAAAGAACTTGACAGACGGCGACACATTGGACATGGCCAATCCAGTGCAAATCAACACAAGTGTCAGTCAAATTTGCTGCGCCGCCGCACAGAGACCGTAGCACTTGGAATAAAAATATGGATAACTTTTGATGCCGCGCTTGTATAGATGATTTTCCCCAAATATGAGCTTGATCGGACAATCGCCCTGGGAGGAGTTTGTTAAAGTGTGAAGCGTAAAAATGTGGTGATTTGAGGGATTTCGCGATTTTCCCATAAGGATAACATGGGATATTTCTGTCATCGCTACGGCTACGCTTTACCAAATATGACTTTGGCTCCCATACTTTTAATTTGGGGATGGCAAATGAGAATTGTGTGCAAAATGTCATGTCATTTGGAAAAACTCTTGTTTATAGGCCACTCTGAAGGCCAAATAGTCCAAATTCTGCGAAAAGTTTGCGGCTCAGCTGCACAGAGACCGTAAATGTTATCCATAAAATTTGAATAACTTTAGATGCCCCACTTGTCTAGAGGAGGTACACCGATTTTGAGATCGGTGGGCCAAACGCACTAGGAGGAGTTTGTTAAAGTGTGAAGCGTAAATGTGCCCCGCCGCCGCAATTGTCGGACCATGTCGGCCTCGGTGAAACTGAGAAAAACAGCATTTTACTTTTTTTTCCCCAAATTTGTGATTTTCATTTTTTTTGCAGAATGTGCTAGTTGAAGTTATGAATAAGCCCCTGTGTGCTTCAGATAACACTATTGGTTGTCTTAAACGTATACATTAAGCTGTTAAAAATGTGGAGTTTTCGGGTCTTTTTCCTGTTCTCCTGGGGGGCGTCACCTTTTTCTAGCCAACGTATTGTTTACATTTTCCACCAATCAGCTGTGATTCGCATGGCAGTTGCGTGCTCCGTGTTTTCCTCTCATGACTCCAGACCGTCTGCAGAGCACAGTCTTCAGAGCTTACATTTCCTGGACTACATTGCAACGGAACTGTTTACTCAGGTACACTTTTACTTTACTACTAAATTATTGCTTTAACGCTGTGTTTTAAGGCGGTCTCGTGATCACTTTAGAATCTTACTTGTCTGCTCCGGTGGAGCTAATGCTAAGCTAACATGTTGCTTCAGTGCACTCTGCAATACGGGCTTAATGTGACTACTTGCTGTTATCACCATGTTATCGGGTTATTTTTCGGCGTGGGTTGGCCCGTGGGTTGTGTGGGTCGTGCTTTGTGTCTGTTTTATGGTGCTAAACCGGCTGTTAGCCCCACAGCCCGGAGCTAAACGCAGCTATTCGGAGCTAAGTTGTAAGCTAAACTTTGCTATGTTATCGGGTCATTTTTCGGCGTGGGAAGAGAAAAAAACTACAACTCCCGATACCACTTCTGGTCACGTGGCTTACGTACGTTGCACGTCACGCACGCACTGCGTCACTCGAACCAATCACGCGCTTGCCTGGCCATTATCAGCTCCCTGTGTGTCTCTCTGTGCACGGTGTTGGGAGAGACAACAGGACGGCTGAACCAGGTAAGCTTTGCGACTAAAACACCCGCTTTTAATCACTTTAATGTGCGCCGGTTTTAAACTCGAGTGTATGTTTATGTTTTGGTGTGCTGTTCTGCAAGTGTTTTGCTTTTACGAGCCGTGTTATCTCAAGTGAGCTAGCTAGCATCGCTAGCCGAGGGCAGATGTCCCAATATCTCCGCGTTTTGCATCTTAAATACACCGTTAACGTCACAATGTGAACTGTTATCTGTGAAGCGTGTGATTCCCATATTACTTTTAACCCTAACCCTTTTATCCCCCTTTTCAGAATTGGCAAAGACACCCTGACTGACATGACCTGTCTCTACGTGAAGTCTGCTAAGGAGCGTGGTAAGTGTAAAACATTATTTTGGTGATTTTCATGTTTTGATGATTAGAGTATAATTAACCATAAGCAACATCTGTTTTTCAGGTGAGCCTGCAGTTTGTACATCAAGCTTCAGATCACTGTGGAAACAGCTTCACCCACACATCAGAAGCTGCAGGCCACGCACAGATCTCTACAACAGAATCAAATGTGCTGTCTTTGGACCCTCACCGCCAATGTCTCACTTCAATATCCCACAGCTTGTTGGAACGGCGGATGGCAAAGTGTTTGTCAAGAACTTGGACTGGCAGAAGCATCTGAGTCCCTTCTTCAGACGGCTTCCAAAGATCAAGAGTTATCAGCACTTCAGGTATTTATATTGAAACTCTCACATTGTGTTAAAAAAATAAAAAGTTAATGAGTGTTTCATGTGAAATAGTTAGCCATTTCTTAAATGTCCTGTTATTTGTTTACAGCTTTGATGCCAAGAGCCGAGAGTCACAGCACAGAAGAGTGCACAGACGAAGAAGAGGATGAGGATGTGATCTCTGATGTAATTGGACTCTGGTGGTGTACATATCATATATATTATCTCATATCTCATATATTCAAAGCCATGGACCCGTTGCAGTTCGTATACCTGGCCCTGGCATCTGTTTATAAGAGTTCTTCTATTGAGAGTGTTTTTTAAACTTCCTATAAGTTACTGTCCTTTCCCCCTGTATCTACTGCGTTGTAACATTAAAGGCTATCTTATCTTATCTTTTGTTGTTTGTGTTGCACTCAATCACCTGTGAATTATGTTTATCGACAAATGCAATGAACCCTATTCTCATTCTGATTCTTTGATTCTATTCAGGGCCTTTTGTAATCCAAGTATTTCCATTTTAATATAGTAACTTCTAATTCTGATTAGAGTCCAGTTCACATCAGTAACACTCCTCTTGAGTCTTGAGTGACAGCTGTAGGGGGAGGGGCTGTCAGTGTGACAGGGGGGAGGGCTTATCTCAATGAGATGCAAATGAGCCCCGCCCCCTGTGACTCTGGGCTCACTCCGGTGAGAAACTTTGAGCCCCGTTTTCTCAGTGAATGGGTTTGAGAGTTGTTTACATTCAAATGACCACAACTTACTCAAATATGATCAGATCTACATGAGTGAGACATCATTGGAAAGCTTTGAATTCACACTTTCAGAATAACTCAAAATGTCTCCGGGTAGACATGTAACTGGTTTAGCCACGGTCAGTCACAAATGTGAACATTTCAAGGATTTAGCGTTTTTCCCATTTGTGACATATATTTGCAGCTCCACGGCACAGAGACCGTAGCACTTAAAATCAAAATATGGATAACTTTTGATGCCCCGTTTGTGTAGATGATTTCCCCAAATATGAACTTGATCGAGCTATCGCCCTAGGAGGAGTTTGTTAAAGTGTGAAGCGTAAAAATTTGGTCATTTTAGAGATTTCGCTGTTTTCCCATTTGTGACATATATTTGCGGGTCCGCCATACAGAGACCGTAGCACTTAGAATCAAAATATGGATCAGTTTTGATGCCCCGTTTGTGTAGATGATTTTACCTAAATATGATCGGACAATCGCCCTAGGAGGAGTTTGTTAAAGTGTGAAGCGTAAAAATGTGGTGATTTGAGCGATTTAGCGATTTTCCCATAAGGATAACATGGGATGTTTCTGTCATCGCTACGGTTACGCCGTACAAAATATGACTTTGGCTCTCATACTTGTATGATCAGGATGGCAAATTAGAATTTTGTTCAAAATATCATGTCATTTGGAAAAACTCTATTGTTTATAGGCCACTCTGAAGGCCAAATAGTCAGAATTCAGGGAAACGTTTGCGGCTCCGTCGCACAGAGACCGTAAATGTTATCCTTAAAATTTGGATAACTTTAGATGCCCCACTTGTCTAGAGGACGTACACCGATTTTGAGGTTGGTGGGCAAAACGCCCTAGGAGGAGTTCGTTAAAGTGTGAAACAGAAAAATGTGGATATTGGAGAGATTTAGCGATTTTTCCATAGGGATAACATGGGAGCTTTCTGTCATCGCTACGACTACGCCGTAAAAATTTAGGCATTTTTGTGATTTGCTTTTGTGATCGGGACGGCAAAATAGAATTTTGGGTAAAGTTTAGACAATTTTGGTAAAACTAATTTTTGACCTTCAATGTTAATTTAAAGGTCACTCTGTAGGGGGCGCTATCGCGGCCATTTCAATTTTGTCAGCCTAAACTGGTCCAAACTAGAAAGTTTAACAACTGATTCAAATTTGGTCATAATCGGACTGGTTTTGATCAAATGGGAGCAATTTTTAGAGCTGCAATATTCCAAAATAAGTTGTCCAATTTTGCGGCTGCGCCGCACACAGACCGTAAAAGGTATCTCCAAAAATTGGATAACTTTAGATGCCCCACTCGTCCAGAGGACGTACGCCGATTTTGAAGTCGGTGGGCAAAACGCCCTAGGAGGAGTTCGTCAAAGTTTGACGTGAACAAAATGGCTAACACAGCGTGTTTTCATTTTCAAAGGAAGATGGCGGCCATAGGGTAAGTCTGGGGGCATGGCCACAATAATATATTTTTTTTGTCCTCACGAGAGGAATGCGTGTCCCGAATTTCGTAGCTTTACGCCAAAGTTGACCTCGGGGCGTCTCCCATAGGCGCAATGTATTTTGACTTTTGTCGGTGGCGCTGTCGCGCCATTTTTTAAGAAAGAAAAAATGGCCCAGAAAAAACAAAATTTTTCGCCGATTCTGAATTTTGGGCAAAGTTTGGTGAGTTTTTGAGCATGTTCAGGGGGTCAAATTAGAGTTCAAAGCGCTGAAGAAGAAAAAGAAAAATTAAAGCCGCAAGCGGCATCCAACGGCCCTCGCGGGCCGCCGGCCTTCCGACTCTGCGCTTTCGACTTGATAAAGATGGCGCCCTTATTGTGTGTTGAATAAAAAAAGAACTTGACAGACGGCGACACAATTGACATGGCCAATCCAGTGCAAATCAACACAAGTGTCAGTCAAATTTGCTGCTCCGCCGCACAGAGACCGTAGCACTTGGAATAAAAATATGGATAACTTTTGATGCCGCGCTTGTGTAGATGATTTTTCCCAAAGTAAAGCTTGATCGAGCTATTGCCCACGGAGGAGTTTGTTAAAGTGTGAAGCGTAAATGTGAACATTTCAGAGATTTCGCTGTTTTCCCATTTCTGACATATATTTGTGGGTCCGCCACACAGAGACCGTAGCACTTAGAATCAAAATATGGGTAAGTTTTGATGCCCCGCTTGTGTAGATGATATTCTCCAAATATGAACTTGATCGGACAATCGCCCTAGGAGGAGTTCGTTAAAGTGTGAAGCGTAAAAATGTGGTGATTTGAGCAATTCTATGATTTTCCCATAAGGATAACATGGGATGTTTCTGTCATCGCTACGGTTACGCCGTACAAAATATGACTTTGGCTCTCATACTTTTGTGATCAGGATGGCAAATTAGAATTTTGTTCAAAATATCATGTCATTTGGAAAAACTCTATTGTTTATAGGCCACTCTGAAGGCCAAATAGTCAGAATTCTGGGAAACGTTTGCGGCTCCGTCGCACAGAGACCGTAAAAGCTATCCTTAAAATTTGGATAACTTTAGATGCCCCACTTATCTAGAGGACGTACACCGATTTTGAGGTCGGTGGGCAAAACGCACTAGGAGGACTTCGTTAAAGTGTAAAACATAAAAATGTGGATATTCGAGAGATTTAGCGGTTTTCCCATAGGGATAACATGGGAGGTTTATGTCATCGCTACGACTACGCCGTAAAAATTAAGGCATTTGTCTGATTGGCTTTTTTGATCGCGACGCCAAAATAGAAATTTGGGTAAAGTTTAGAAAATTTTGGTAAAACTAATTTTTGACCTTCAATGTTAATTTAAAGGTCACTCTGTAGGGGGCGCTATCGCGCCCATTTCAATTTTGTCATCATAAACTGGTCCAAACTAGAAAGTTGAACAACTGATTCAAATTTGGTCCTAATCGGACTTGTTTTGATCAAATGGGAACAATTTTTAGATCTGCAATATCCCAAAATAAGTTGTCCAACTTTGCGGCTGCGCCGCACACAGACCGTAAAAGGTATCTCCAAAAATTGGATAACTTTAGATGCCCCACTTGTCCAGAGGACGTCCGCCGATTTTGAAGTCGGTGGGCAAAACGCCCTAGGAGGAGTTCGTCAAAGTTTGACGTGAACAAAATGGCTAACACAGCGTGTTTTCATTTTCAAAGGAAGATGGCGGCCATAGGGTAAGTCTGGGGGCGTGGCCACAATAATATTTGTTTTTTGTCCTCACAAGAGGAATGCGTGTTCCGAATTTCGTAGTTTTACGACAAAGTTGACCTCGGGGCGTCTCCCATAGGCGCAATGTATTTTGACTTTTGTCGGTGGCACTGTCGCGCCATTTTTTTAGGAAAAAAAAAATGGCCCAGAAAAAACAAAATTTTTCGCCGATTCTGAATTTTGGGCAAAGTTTGGTGAGTTTTTGAGCATGTTCAGGGGGTCAAATTAGAGTTCAAAGCGATGAAGAACAAGAAAAATAATAATAATATTTTTAGCAAAAACAATATAGCCGTTTGCACTATAACAACAAATTATACATCGTTTGAAAGCTCTAAGCCTTCCCCATGCCGCCATGGGGTGGAATCATCATTACGAGCGCTTACGCGCTCGTCACTCCCTATTTCGTCGGGATGCCCCGCCCACTCCCCATAGACTTCCATTGATTTGAGCAGAAACAAGCATGGCCCATGCCTGCGGCATGGGTTCTCGCGTACGGGTCGATGCCAGGATTGTTTTTGGAGGAATGCAGCGCTTCGCGCTGCTGTTGGCTACGCCCATTCACTCATTGTTGACTATTTCTGTCATAGCAGGAGTAAGTATGCATGATCCATGCCTTCGGCATGGGCTAGTTCACTGTACTTGCCAGGGGCGACGGGGTACCAAACATGCAGGCTGCGCCCGCATGTTTGGTCAGACAGTTGCAACGCTGCCTTCGGCAGCGTTGCGGGAGCAATAGGCCCTCCGCCCTGCTGGGGCTCGGGCCTAATAAAAAAAAATATAGCCGCAAGCGGCAATGATCGGCCCTCACCACGCCGCCGCCACGCCGCAAGAGGAGGGGGCGCTAACGCGCCCCAATTGTCCTTTTATTACGCCTACTGCTGAATCTGTGACGCTGTCACATCTTCTCCCCTTTGTTTTACCATCAAAAAGTAATTTTATTTTGAATTCTTGGCAAAATGTGCGGCGTTGCCGCACAGACACCGTGACTCTTTGAATAAAAATGTGGATAACTTTTGATGGTCCACCCCTGAAGATGAGTCTCACCAAATTTCAGGTTAATAGGGCTAACGCCCTAAGAGGAGTTTGTGAAAGTCTAAAGTGTAAACATGTTCTGGCGATTTCCCCATTGGAATAACATGGAAGGTTTCGGTCATCGTTACGGCAACGACATAACAATTATGACATGGGTCATTGACTTTTTTGATGGGGCCAAAATTGAGTTGTGTGTCAAATTTCATATAATTTCGCAAAACTAAATATTTAACCTCCATATAAAATCTCTAGGGGGCGCTGTGGCTCCAAATTAATTTATTTCACTTCAAGTAGGTTTAGGGCAAAGAGTTTAACAACTGATTCTAATTTGACGCAATTCGGACTTTATCTGCGCAAACGGCAGAAATGTTAAATTTGGGAGATTTCTGAAATTCTTGCTACAGTTTGCGGCTTCGCCGCACAGAGACCGTGAGAGGTATCAATGTAATTTGGATAACTTTTGATGTCCCACTCCTCAGTAGCATTTTCACCAAATTTCAGCTTTTTAGGGCCAACGCCCTGGGAGGAGTTCGTAAAAGTACGACGTTTGGAAAAACTCCGAAGTCATGTTTAGCCATTTTTGAAGCAATATGGCCGACATTTGGTTGGGCGGACGGCGTTGCCGTAATAATATTTTTTACTTCTCTTGTCACCATCTACCTCTGCGCCAAATTTCATGATTCTACGATCAGATTTTTTTTGGGTCATTTCCTATCTCTCAATGCATTTTTGGTACATTTGGGGGCGCTGACGCGCCAATTTTTTTATTTTAGAAAAGGGAGATAGCCAGAATGTAGAGAGGCACGATTTTTAGAGGTGTGCAAATTTTTGTGACTTTTCGTCAATGTTCACTGGGTGAAAAATAGGGGGGTTGGTCCCGAGAAGAAAGAAAGAAAGAATAATATTCCGATGCGAAAACAATGTTTCCCATTTTTCAAATATCATAAACTATACATTTTCGGAAAGCGCTTTCCTACCTCATGGTGTGGGTCCCTGGTCACTGACGGGTACTGTCGTTAATTTTGAGTGGGCTCCGCCCACTTTGTGTTTTTGGCCCTCTATACAGTAATAATGTTCAATTTTTGCGTTACATGTTTATATGCACGGAACATGCAAGAGATGGGGAACGTATTCGTGAGCTACTTAGCGCAAATGAGTGCTTTATATGGGGATGATCTCAATGTAAAGTGCTCGTTTAGTGTGCACTTTTGCACGGGCTTTGCCCGTTTACAACGGTAATGTTCCATTTTCCTACTACTAATTAGTATGCACGGGGCGTGCATGAGTGAAGGAGTGCATTAGTGAGTGTTTGGAAGTGGGCGAGCGCTTTGCGCTCGATTTCGTGCGCACTACGTGCGCACTTTCGCAGCCGTGCTTCGCACGGCCTTACGAGATTAATAGGCCTCTCGCCAGCTTGTGGCACTCGGGCCTAATTCAGTGTACAGTGTAATGCAGTCGCTCAGATGAGCGTGTCCCCTCCAGGTGGGCGTGTCCCCTCCAGGTGGGCGTGTCCCCTGTAGGTGGGCGTGTCCCCTCCAGGTGGGCGTGTGGGCGTGTCTCCTCCAGGTGGGCGTGTCCCCTCCAGGTGGGCGTGTCCCCTCCAGGTGGGCGTGTGGGCGTGTCTCCTCCAGGTGGGCGTGTCCCCTCCAGGTGGGCGTGTCCCCTCCAGGTGGGCGTCCTCTTAACAATGTTCAAGTTTGTGTTCATCAGGGCGATAGAAAAGGAGAGAAGTCAATGTCATAATTTAAGCCTCGAAATTCAGTGGCTTTTAAGTTCACAATCCAAAAGGTTTGGCGTTGGAGTACGTGAGTTTTGGTTTTGGAACTGATTCAATAATCATTACTCTTAATTTGTTAATATTTGTTTGGCCAGCAAATTGGAAGTGAACTGGGGGTCACTTTTATGGCACGTTTGTGTTCTGAGAGTCTTTGAGTCTCCTTTTTGTTCTGCCAGTATAAAAACAGCCACACTCACATTCCAGTTTATAGACCACCGACGTGTTGCAGTTGGCATAGTTCTTTAGTTGGTAGATCTTTCCTGTCCGGTCTTGAAACGATGTGGACTTGTGCAGTTACCACATGGAACAGTCCCTTTGGGAAGTGGAAGTTTGGGTGTCAGGTAAGTGACTCCTTACTAGTTGGCCGTCAGGGCCTTAAAATGACCATTACTCCTTTGTTTACCTCCTAGTCCAGGAATACTGGTGCCAGCTACATGTTTTGGCCTTGTTATATTCAAATTAACATATTTCCATGATAGATAAGTGGGTACAAGTACAATTATATATTAAAGTAATTGGCTACAAGCATATATATGTGAAAAATAAGTAACATTTCCCATAAGTCATTGCATATTTCTCCTTTTTCATATTGTTTTGCCTTGTGTTGGTTGTTCCAGTGGTTCACAACCATTTTTTATTCCAATTACTCAAGACTCAATCCAATTAGTCAAAACGGGGCATCCACGTGAAGGCTCAGTACCACTAACCCATTTTATCTGTTTGTATTTTTTTGTAATATTTGTAACTGACCGTGGATAAACCAGTTACATGTCTACCCGGAGACATTTTGAGTTATCCTGAAAGTGTGAATTCAAAGCTTTCCAATGATGTCTCACTCATGAAGATCTGATCATATTTGAGTAAGTTGTGGTCATTTGAATGTAAACAACTCTCAAACCCATTCACTGAGAAAACGGGGCTCAAAGTTTTTCACCGGAGTGAGCCCAAAGTCACAGGGGGGCGGGGCTCATTTGCATCTCATTGAGATAAGCCCTCCCCCCTGTCACACTGACACCACCTCCCCCTACAGCTGTCACTCAAGACTCAAGAGGAGTGTTAGAAGTTACTGTATTGAAATGGAAATACTTGGATTACAAAAGGCCCTGAATAGAATCAAAGAATCAGAATCAGAATCGGGTTTATTGCCATTTGTTGATAACAGTAGTGGGCCGTGGGTCTGGGGCTTGGGCCTTCAGTGATGTCATACACAGTCCCACCCGAATAAATCCACCTCTTATTACATCATTATGATGCCACGGCTCTAGACGTTTAAACAGACGTTTCTTTACCTTGTCCGCGCTCGTTCTTCACGCGTTCTCCGTGCTGTTCTCCGTGACCTGCCGATGTCCGCTCGTTCTCTGCCCGTTTTCCACGCGTGGTCTGTTCCTCGCGCGTGTTAACGTGTTTTCAACGCGCCGCCTGTAACAGGCTTTGCAGCGTCGGCGTAGGACGACCTCTTCTTACAATGTCCAACTTTTCTTGAAAATCGATATCTTGTCCTCCTTCCGCCCGTTCTGGGTTGAAAAAACAGCTTAGTAATACAGGATTAATGTGTCTGTCACATCCAGTTTCCTCGTTCAGAGTTTCTGAGGTTCCATAGCCCCGCCCATAAGACCTGCTTCTCAATATTGGTGATCCAATCAAAAGACGTGCACCTGATGCACCTGCTGCTCCTGTGGAACAGCAGCAGACGTACAAGAGCAACTCTGAAGCTGATTGGTTGACACATCATTTTCATTTCCATTCACTATAAGCATCACCAGCTCTGTTGAGTCTGAAGGCCTCGGCAGATTTCAGATCCTGGCAACAAATGAGGCTGAATATGATTGGATAAAAGATCTAACATAAGACCAGCCTCCAAATCTGTACCTGGGGCAGAAGCAGTGCAACAAGAGGAACGCCATGAAATGAAGAGTAAAACGCTTACTATTATTATTTAATAAATATTTGAGGGAAAAAATATATATATACTTTTAAATCATATTCTGATTATGTTTAGGCAGAGAAGGCCTTGCTGGTCCTGACGGCCACCACTGGTCGATAAACAGAATTCACAGGTGATTCAGTAAAACACAAACAACAAAACATTGAACACTTGGCATGATATGTACATAATGAAATATAAGGTACAGTCTTCTCGCTGGGCTGAGGTTTGAGGATGGCAGTGGGACACCAAAAAATGTTGCGTCGCTCCTTGCTGACCTGGTGTAGACCGGGTTTAGTCCTGGTGTAGACCTGGTTTAGTCCTGGTTTAGTCCTGGTTTAGTCCTGGTTTAGTCCTGGTTTAGTCCTGGTTTAGACCTGGTTTAGTCCTGGTTTGGACCTGGTTTAGTCCTGGTTTAGTCCTGGTTTAGACCTGGTTTAGTCCTGGTTTAGTCCTGGTTTAGACCTGGTTTAGTCCTGGTTTAGTCCTGGATTAGACCGGGTTTAGTCCGAGGCAAAAGTGACGAAAATCACGAAAGTGACAATAAAGTCATGAAAACTAACACCAAACAACCATAAAAACACACCCCGCACGACAAGAAATACAAAACAACACTGAAAAGTAAGCCACAGAGGCCGAGAACAACAAGCTAGCCGAGATGTAGCGAGCTAAAGCGGCTAACAGTAAAAACACAAAGATACAGACATTATACCATCCCAAAACCACTAGTTTCAAGAGACTATGTGATGTTAATTACTCAGAAAGTGGTCACATTAAATTCAAGCCCGTATTTATTGTATCGTCATAAGGCGCTGGTACAGCTGGCAGCCCGGTGTAAACGCTCTCTCTTCTTTCTCACACTTATTGTGCTTTATCTCCTATATTTTGTAAATATAGTTAGTATATTTTTTCTATTTTATTGTACGATAGGGACACGCGCTGGAATAGTTTTTTAATTCAACTGTTTTTGACTTTTTTCGGCTGGATTTGAGCGTTTTTCGTTGCGTTCGTTGTGTTGTTGTGACGTGAGCTAGCTCCGAGCGAGCCCACCAGCCCCCCCCCCGCGCCCTCCGGCCGCGCTAAAGTACGGCGTGTCGTCGGTACACGTTTATATACACGTTTATATACACGTTTATATGAAAGAGGAACTTCACGAACGATCGGGACACGCACTGGAATCGCTTTAAATTAACTTGTTTTGACTTTATTCGGCTGGATTGAGTGTTTTCGTCGTGTCGTTGCGATGTGTCTGGGCCCCGCCCCCGGCTCCGGCCCCGCCCCCGGCTCCGGCCCCGCCCCCCGGCCGGCGCCGTACCGCGTTTCCACAAAGGAGGAACTCATGAAACTGCGGAGAACAGTCGTCTTACCCGAAGATCGTCACGTTATCCCTTCGCAATACTGACCTAACCTAATACTGATGTGCAATTCTGTCGTATGTGCAATTACTGTGAAATTCATGTGCAATCTATGTGCTGTCGTGACACATATTCATGTGCAATTACTGTCGGGATCACATGCAATGGTATTTATTTATTTATTTGTCTGTGGGAGTTTTTGTTTATAGGAGATCTTCTACTGAAAGTGTTTTTCAGACTTCCTATAAGTGATCTGTTCTTCTGTATCTACCTCTGTATCTACCTGCGTTGCACCAATGAAATTTCCCCATGTGGGACAATAAAGGAATATCTTATCTTATCTTATCTTATCTTATCTTATTTATAACGTAGCGTGCACTGAAGCAGCATGTTAGCTTAGCATTGCTCCGGTGCCCGAGGCAAAAGTGACGAGGCTAAAGTGACATCACGAAACCACCTTAAAACACAGCGTTAAAGCAATACTTTAGAGTAAAAGTACCTCAGTTCCGTTGCAATGCAGTCCAGGGAATGTAAGCTCTGGAGACAGTCTGGACAAGTGAATAATGTCTCTGAGGAGGACGCAACTGCTGCTGAATCAGTAGCCATGTGGTTCGCAGCTGATTGGTGGAAAAATATAAACAATACGCTGGCTAGAAAAAGGTGACGCCCCCGAGGAGCGCTGGAAAAAGACCCGAAAACGACCCATTTTTAACAGCTTAATGTATACGTTTAAGACAAACAATAGTGTTATCTGAAGCAGAGGGGCTCCTTCATAACTTCAACCAGCACATTCTGCAAAAAAACAAAAATCACACATTTGAAAAAATATACATTTTTTTGGCTTTATCTCTGTTTCACCGAGGCCGACATGTGGCGGTTTTACCCGTGGTCGATAACATTTTTTTTTTGCATTTTGTTTTTTTATTATATTTTTTAAATAAATATTTATATGTTTTTTAAACACTTTTCTTATTTACATACCTTAGAGTGTGACCTTAGTTAACCATTAGTGGTCACACTCTTCCTCCCATAGAGGTTGATTATAGCGACATGGCAGGCGTGCATGGTGGTCCAGATGCCTTGCAACTGCACCGTTGTGTTTTGCAGGAAGTTGTGCAATTACAGTTGTCCACCAGTTTCCATCCCCAATCCACTGTGTTCATGTCACCTTCCTTTCCACTCCACACCATGATCTGGAAGTAAACTCTTTGCAGTGGTATTTGGTTGCAGACTGAGTTGGAGGCAGACGTTCTGGGGCAACAAATTATTTGGCGGTAACAATTTTCTTGCCAAAAAGGTTGTAGCGCAAAGAGGCAAGTAAATGGCTACTCTTTCCGCCAAACAACACTTGGTCCCGTGGTCCTCTATGACGTTCCTTGCTTGATGTGGGAGCAGAAACACATTTGCACAGGATGGTTGGTTGACTCGCCATTCACAAGTTTCTGGAACACTGTCTGTTTGCCAACACTAAAAATGCGTGTATCACATCTCAACACAACTCACTGTTCAGGACTTGTTTCATCTCACTGATGTTGTACACTTTCGTAGCTTTGGACTTTTCTGAACGAAAATAGAGGCCTCTATTTTTTGTCCCAGCATAGTAGAGGAGAAGAATGAGCATGTCTGTATCCTCCCCTATCAAGGTTGTGGGCCGATGTTCTGAGGCCTTGACTGCAGCTTTGACAATGTCCATGTCTGCGTCACCTGATGCATTGATAACAGAGCAGCCCTTCCTCTCCAGCTTCTCAGTCATAAGATTGATAAGTCCTTGTTTGTTGCAAGATCTGTTAAGGAAATCACCCTTTCTTCCCACAAACTCTGCATTGAAGTTAACAATGGGATGTTTTCACCACGTCTCTGATGCGTATTGTCTTTGATGGATGGACCTTCTCTATAACCATCAAAAACAACTGTTGCTTTACCATAAAGGCATACGGTAAAGTCTGCATATGACTGCGCAATGGCAAAGTAACTGTCACTCTTTTTCCACGCCAAGCGGTGAACCAGAGAACCACCATCAAGGACATAATGCAGTTGGTGGGATGGAATCCAGGACAGTTTTGTCAGATTTCTTGCTTGAGAACTCAATGACTGCCTGCGCTAGTTGGGGCTTGTTGGCTTTACGGAAGATTTCCTTGCCTTCGAACAGGGCTGCAGGAAATGAGCAGAGCTCAAAGCTTATTACATCTTCAAGTAAAAACTGCCCAGTTTTCGACATGATCAGGAACCGTTGGAACAGCAAAGCAGGATCAATGGTTCGGTCTTGGGTAACTTTGACGGTGGAGTCATAAGCAAGAGTTTTTTCTGTTTTTTTCTGTTTGAAAGATATACCAAAAACAGGTTTTCCAATCATCTTTTCAATTATCTCATTGCCAACAGTGTCAAACTCGTGCACATTCACATCGTCTTTGGCAACAACACCAGTTACGATGTTTTTCAGAGATGGGTCAGGAGAGTATGGTGTGCAAGTGCCTAGCTTTTCCTTGATTTTTACTAGATCAGAATGATCTCTTTTCACCATTGCTTCTGAGGATTCTCGGTGCGGCTCGCTGGTCGTGTAGGTGGTCATTGAATTCCTGCATGGCGTTGTTGTATTCCGATTTGATGAGCTGAAAATTAGCTCTGGCTATAAACTTTGTGTGCATCACATCAGCTGCAAGCTTTGTTTGTAACTATGTATGATGCATTGTCCCTGTCAAATAAAAATATGATAAAAAAAAAATAAAAATGATGGGTTATAGACATGGTCCACAATGCTCGCATTTCCTCAGTCATTCCACTTCCATGGGTCAAACCTGCACTGCTTTTCAAGGATCTCGTCAGTGTCTGCTCAATGACAAGGTCAGAGGTCAGGCCTGCCCAGGACTGGTTGCTGCGGCGGATCACATGGAAAACCCTAGAAAACGTATCATATACATCAGAGTGTCTGGTGTCGAGTTGGCACATTTTTTGGAGGTAGAGATACGCTGATTTCACGTAGTTAGCATTTGTTTAACACTATTGTAGTTGACTGATCATCTCAATATCAATGTTTTCTAAAACTAAAAAGTCTTGCATTCACTCTTTCATTTTGGATTTGCTGTAGTCCAGGCTTAGTTTAAAATTAATTAGTGGAATTATTGTACTTATGAAACTCAAGTAGTTCAAATGATGATGACGATGAACCTGTCTTAAACACAGTCACAAACCATAATTAATCACTCACTGCACTGTTCACTTTTTGCACTACATCTGTAAACTCCCTCTCCTTGAACCAACACTTTAAGGTGGTGGAGGGGTTTGAGCGCCCGAATGATCCCAGGAGCTATGTTGTCGGGGACTTCAAGCCCCTGGTAGGGTCTCCCAAGGCAAACAGGTCCTAGGTGACAGGTCAGACAAAGGTCGGTTCAGAAGCCCATTATGATGACAACAATAACAAGGCCGTTTACGTCGCCCGGATCAGCGTCACCGGGGCCCCATCCTGGAGCCATGCTCGATGGTGACCGCCTGGTGGCCGGATCTTTCCCCACGGCGCCCAGCCTGAAAGAGCAACTGTCTCGGCGACCAGATCTCCAGACACAGAGACATGGAATGTCACCTCGCTGGGGGGGAGGAGCCTGAGCTTGAGCGGGAGGTTGAGCGATATCGACTAGATACAGTCGGCCTCACCTCCACGCACAGTTTGGGCTCTGGAACCCATCTCCTCGAGAGGGGCTGGACGCTCCACTTCTCTGGTGTTGCCCGCGGGGAGAGGCGGCGGGCTGGTGTGGGCTTGCTTATAGCCCCTCAGCTCAGCCAGTGACACCTGGAGAGGGGTGATCGGGAAGAACGGCTTCCCCGATCTGAACCCGAGCGGTGTTCAGTTATTGGACTTCTGTGCTAGCCACGGATTGTCCATAACGAACACCATGTTCAAGCACAAGGGTGTCCACCAGTGCATGTGGCACAAGGACACAGGCCGGAGGTCAATGATCAACTTTGTTGTCGTGTCATGACCTCTGGCCGTGTGTCTTGGACCCGCGGTGAAGAGAGGGGCAGAGCTGTCAACCGATCACCACCTGGTGGTGAGTTGGATCCACTGGCGGAGGAGGAAGCCGGACAGACTTGGCAGACCCAAGCGCATTGTGAGGGTCTGTTGGGAACGCCTTGTGGAGCCCTCTGTCAGTAGGGTATTCAACTCACACCTCCGGGAGAGCTTCTCCCATTTCCCGGGGGAGGCTGGGGACATTGAGTCCGAGTGGACCATGTTCTCCGCCTATTGTTGATGCGGCTGCTCGGAGCTGTGGTCGCAAGGTCTCCGGTGCCTGTCGTAGCGGCAACCCCCGAACCCGGTGGTGGACACCGGAAGTAAGGGATGCCGTCAGACTGAAGAAGGAGGCCTATCAGGCCACTCTGGCTTGTAGGTCACCGGAGGTCATCGACAGGTATCGGCAGGCCAAGCGGGCTGCAGCTCGTGCTGTCGCAGAGGCAAAAACCCAGGCCTGGGAGGAGTTTGGGGAGGCCATGGAGGAGGACTATCGGTCGGCCCCAAAGAAATTCTGGCAAACCGTCCGGCGCCTCAGGAGGGGGAAGCAGTGCCTCACCAACACCGTTTACGGTACGGGTGGAGACCTGCTGACCTCGACTGGGGATGTCGTCGGACGGTGGAAGGAATACTTTGAGGACCTCCTTAATCCCACTGTCACGTCTTCCGAAGAGGAAGCAGAGACCGGGGACTCAGGGGCTGACATGTCCATCACCCAAGCTGAAGTCACTGAGGTTGTTCGCAAACTCCTCAGTGACAGGGCTCCGGGGGTGGATGAGATCCGCCCTGAGGACCTAAAGTCTCTGGATGTTGTAGGACTGTCTTGGCTGACACGTCTCTGTAACAGGGCGTGGCGGTCGGGGACAGGATTCAGGAGGAGCAGAGTGGTTTTCGTCCCGTTCGTGGAACACTGGACCAGCTCTATACCCTCCATCGAGTGCTCGAGGGTTCATGGGAGTTTGCCCAACCAGTCCACATGTGCTTTGTGGACCTGGAGAAGGCTTTTGACCGTGTCCCTCGGGGTGTCCTTTGGGGGGTGCTCCGGGAGTACGGGGTCCGGGGCCCTTTGCTCAGGGCTGTCCGGTCCCTGTATGACCGGAGCAGGAGCTGTGTTCATTGCCGGCAGTAAGTCAGACCTGTTCCCAGTGCATGTTGGACTCCCCAGGGCTGCGCTTTGTCACCGGTTCTGTTCATAGTTTTTATGGACAGAATTTCTAGGCGCAGTCAGGGGTCAGGGGTCGGAGGGTGTCCGGTTTGGGGACCACAGGATCTCATCTCTGCTGTTTGCAGACGATGTTGTCCCGATGGCTCCAGCAAACCCGGACCTGCAGCTGCACTGGGACAGTTTGCAGCGTGTGTTTTTAGAGGGGGTGTGTTTTTAGAGTGTGAAGCGGCTGGGATGAGAATCATCACCTCCAAATCCGAGGCCATGGTTCTCGACCGGAAAAAGGTGGCTTGCCCTCTTCAGGTGGGTGGGGAGTCCTTGCCCCAAGTGGAGGAGTTCAAGTATGAATGTTGTGAATTCTGTTCATTGACAATGGCAATAAACCTGATTATGATTTCAAAGTGCTTATTTGTTGAAGGGAGTGTCTACAGAGCCGCGGCGCGCAGCCGAAACTGCCATGTTATTTTGTGCCGCAGCTCCTGAAACTGCTGCGCTATTTGACCGCACCGTTTTAGACCGCACCGGGTTAAGGTTAGGGTTAGGGTTAGCCATGAGGCTATATGACCGTGCCGCGGTTCCTGAAACTGCTGGGCCATTTGACCGCGCCGCGGCTCTGCAGCCACGGCCTTTGTTGAAATAGCTTCAAATATGAGAAAATATGAATCTGTCATTTTATGCATTGTTCTACAGGGAACCTCCAATTCAGCCAATAAAGGTCTTTAAATAAAGGTCTAAAAATAATATCTATGAATAATAATGCAAATGAAATGAAAGTAAGGTTACAGAACCCCTCTTTTTAAAAGTACCATGAGACGATCTTTACACATAATGAATCATACACAATCTGAATGTACAAAATACTGGCAACCTCCCTAAACCACAATTAAAAAGGCAAACAGAATCTCTATACTCTTTTTCTCAACTATAAAGAAATACTTTGTAAAAATGGACTCTTTTCCCACACTTAAGTCAAAGGATTGAAACCATAGAAATGCATATTTATGTTTCTCCATTTGTTCCAGACTCCATCGACAGTTTACTTAACAACAGGTACTTCAGGATGGGTACCACAGTAGACTGTTTCCATGCTAACGGAATACAACCTGAATCCCAAATACGATTGAAAAGACCTAAAACTAGACCAAGCGTGGCATCAGTTAAATGAGCGAGCATGTCATGGCACACCTCATCTTTACCCGGACTCGTCTGCCTCGCCTTAGAAAGCGCACTCCTTAGCTCACTTTGGTGTTTTATGGCGGCTGGTATCCAAGTGTTACGTTACTGCCAGACTTTATGGCTAAACGGAACTAATCTATACAACATCTATACATCACATAACGATGTGATGACTGTTTTATTAAGCAGTCCCTTGATGATGTCATCAAGCAACAACAGAATAGATCATTGAATCTGGTCATTGCGTGTAGGTGGCGGTAATGTAAAACTTGGATACCAACTGCCATAAAACACCAAAGAAGAAGAATGAAGTGTAAAGAATAAAGTCTAAAATCGTACAACTACAGTAGGTGGCGGTAATGTAACGGATACCAACCGCCATAAAACACCAAAGAAAAAGTATTTTGTATTTATATATAAAGTCATCGTCCAGTAGAGGGCGCTCAGCCATTGCGTGATTGGGTGCTTTTCTTGATGTCACATGAATTCCATTCCGCTTTGAAGACCTCATGTGCTTTGAACTGCTTTGAAGTCATAAAAGCAGCGGCTCGGGCCTCGAAGCAGAATACAAACTGCAACTACAGTAGGTGGCGCTAATGTAACACTTGGATACCAACCGCCATAAAACACCAAAAAAGAAGAAAATAAGCAGCGTACAACTACAGTAGGTGGCGGTAAATGCGCCCTTTCAGTTCAGCTGCCAGCCGCCATTAAAAGTAACACAACCACAACAACACAGCGTGGCAGTCAGAGGCAAAGACAAAAGTGTTCATAAACCTCTCCACAACCAAACCAAAGTGTTCATAAACCTCTCCACAACCAAACCGTGAATCATGCGTGAGTGCATCTCGGTGCATGTGGGGCAGGCCGGTGTGCAGATTGGTAATGCATGCTGGGAGCTGTACTGTTTGGAGCATGGCATTCAACCTGACGGACAGATGTCCAGTGACAAGACTGTAAGCGGAGGAGACGACTCTTTTAACACCTTTTTCAGTGAAACGGGGGCAGGAAAACATGTACCCAGAGCCGTGTTTGTTGACCTAGAGCCAACTGTAATAGATGAGGTTCGTACTGGGGTGTACCGTCAGCTATTTCACCCTGAGCAACTCATTACTGGCAAAGAAGATGCTGCTAACAACTACGCTCGTGGGCATTACACAATCGGCAAAGAAATTATTGACTGCGTACTGGATAAGGTTCGAAAGCTGGCTGACCAGTGCACAGGTCTGCAGGGCTTCCTAGTGTTTCACAGCTTTGGCGGTGGAACTGGCTCTGGCTTCACTTCTTTGCTGATGGAGCGTCTTTCTGTCGACTATGGCAAGAAGTCTAAGCTGGAGTTCTCAATCTATCCTGCTCCTCAGGTGTCCACTGCTGTGGTGGAGCCCTACAACGCCATTTTGACCACCCACACTACCTTGGAGCACTCCGACTGTGCCTTCATGGTAGATAATGAAGCCATCTATGAAATCTGCCATAGAAACCTTGATATTGAGCGCCCAACCTACACCAATTTGAACAGGCTCATGAGTCAGATTGTGTCCTCCATCACAGCTTCTCTTCGCTTTGATGGTGCTCTAAATGTGGATCTTACAGAGTTTCAGACCAACCTAGTTCCCTATCCTCGTATCCACTTCCCTTTAGTCACCTATGCCCCAGTCATCTCTGCTGAGAAGGCTTATCATGAGCAAATGACAGTGGCTGACATTACCAATGCCTGCTTTGTGCCCGCTAACCAGATGGTCAAATGTGACCCTCGTCATGGCAAGTACATGGCCTGCTGCCTGCTTTACAGAGGTGATGTGGTTCCCAAAGATGTCAACTCTGCCATTGCCTCCATTAAGACCCAGCGCACCATCCAGTTTGTCGACTGGTGTCCCACAGGTTTCAAGGTGGGCATCAACTTCCAGCCCCCCACAGTGGTCCCTGGAGGAGACCTGGCCAAAGTGCAGAGAGCCGTGTGCATGATGAGCAACACCACGGCCATCGCAGAGGCCTGGGCCAGACTGGACCACAAGTTTGACCTGATGTACGCCAAGCGCGCCTTTGTGCACTGGTATGTGGGAGAAGGGATGGAAGAGGGAGAGTTCTCCGAGGCCAGAGAGGACATGGCCGCCTTAGAGAAAGATTATGAGGAAGTGGGAGCTGACTCTGTGGATGGAGGGGATGAGGGAGAGGATTATTAACTTGTTTTGAACTAGTTAATAGTTCAAAACATTTATTCTATTATAATAGAATAGCTAGTTCTATTATAAAGAATAGAACAGCTATTCACTGTTCTATTCTTTATCAAATAGAAATGTTTTAACATGGATTTTAAAATTGATTCAGATTTCGAAGCAACTCGGTGTAATCCCTGTAATCTTGTTCCATAAAGAAAAAGATTCAGTTGTCATCTCGACATTGTTTTTAGAAAAAAGAGATGATTTGAGTCCAAGAGCCATTTTAAATCTGTGGATCTAGTCTGAGAACTTTATCATACTCTGAGTGGGCCCTGCCCACAAGATGGAATCTCCTTATAATGCCTGTTTACCATTTTCACTTTCTTTGTATCCTAACAGACCTGTAATGGGCTATCAAAATCCTATTGTAAGATGACTGTTGCTTCCTCATCACTGATGAGTACCTGATTAGCATCAGAATGGCCAGGGCTTTTCCCACCCCATGGCTTCAAAACACTATTGTATACAACCAGTATGTTGAGCCGTAAACCTGGCATGTGCCTTGGCACGCTAATTGAGCACCACAGAGTGCCATGTATCTTCATCTTAAAGCCACAAGCCACTCCTTTGAGGAGAAATGGTTTGAAAGAGGAGTTGAGACCATTTTTGTTAAAAAACAGAAATTGCAATTAAAGGTTCAACTTTTACCGGTTGTATACAATAGAGTTTTGAAGCCATGGGGCGGGAGAAGCCCTGGCCATTCTGATGCTAATAAGGTACTCATCAATGATGAGGTAGCTGCAGCCATCTTACAATTGGACTTTGATGAGTTCTCAGACTAGATCCGTAGATTGAAAATGACTCTTGGATGAAGTTTTTTTTGTGAAGAATTCCTGTTCACTTTTAATGGATTCAATGTTGTGTTAAATCATGCTTGATTTTAAAATGTATGAATAAAAATATTGCATTTGTTCAATAAACCACTTATCTGAAGAAAAAAAAATATTGCATCTGGTCACCACAGCGACACAATATTGTAGAATGCGTAGAGTTTAAATAGTTTAGAATTCTATGATGAACTTTGCTGTTTAATGTTCATATGACAGGTTAGAATACACTTTGCAACATTATCATGGGCATACCATACTTAAAATGCCTCCTGTAGGCAGACATTCCCACCCGAGATGAGCCCGATGAGGGTGGTGTCGTCATGGTGATGAGGGTGGTGTCGTCCGCAAACTTGATCAGTTTAATGGAGTCGTGGCTGGAGGTGCAGCAGTTTGTGTACAGGGAGAAGAGCAGGGGAGAAAGTACACAGCCCTGTGGAGCTCCTGTGCTGATAGTCCCAGTGTCTGAGACATTCTTCCCCAGCTGCACACACTGCCTCTGATCCATCAGGAAGTCAGTGCTCCCCCTGCAGGTGGAGTCAGTGCTCTCAGTGCTCCCCCTGCAGGTGGAGTCAGTGCTCCCCCTGCAGGCGGAGTCAGTGCTCCTCCTGCAGGTGGAGTAAATGGTAAATGGTCACATTTATATAGCGCTTTTCTACCGTCAAGGTACTCAAAGCGCTTTACATCAAGGAACCAGTCACCCATTCACACACACATTCACACCCCAGATGTACGCAGACACTGGGGGGCAAGTTGGGTTAAGTGTCTTGCCCAAGGACACAACGGCAGTATTCACATGAGGCAGCTGCGATCGCACCGCCAACCTGCGGGCCAGTGGATCTGACCGCTCTGACTGAGCGGGGAGTCGAACCGCCGACTTTTGGATCAGAAGACGAGCACTCTACCACTGAGCTACTGCCGCCCGGAGTCAGTGCTCTCAGTGCTCCCCTGCTGGTGGAGTCCGGCAGGTTGAGCTGGGAGAGCTTGTCCTGGAGCAGAGCAGGAGGTGGTGTTGAATGCAGAGCTGAAGTCCACAAACAGGATCCTGGCGTAGATTCCCGGGAAGTTCAGATGCTGCAGGATGATTTGGCACAGGTGATTTGGAGGAGCTGCAGGACGGAGCTGGGAAGAAGCAAGACGACCACTTGGTCGCCGGATGGAGTCAGATTGTGACGAGAGCGAAAAAGAAGGATCAGAAACAAAAAAGAAAAGCAAAGATGATGGAAAAATTGAGAGAAAAGGGAGCACATGGAAAGTCACGAATAAAGGCGATTATTTGCGTTGGAGATCGATCGGCGAGATGAAGGGGTCGAGGAGAGAGCGTGACGGTCGGATTTTCTAAAGCACGTGGAGGACAAATTGAAATGTGAATAGTGATAAAAAAATATGCGGTTGGAATGATTTCAGGTGGTGGGGGAAGTGCAGTCAGTCAAGATTACAAGGAGTGGAATGTGATTATTGACTGCACAAATAAAGATCAGAGAGATATAACTGCTAATGTCAGGTGTTTTGATCTGGATGGAAAAAAGAGATGTATATAGACATGGCATCAAGTAAGACGCGAACAGTAGGTGGCGGAAATGCACCAAAATGATGAGTGCCACTCGCCATAAAACAAAACGAAGAAGAAGAAGGCACAGGTGATTTGGCACTCAAATGAGTGAATGCAACAAGACAGAGTCCATGTAAATGAAGATAAGATTGTTATCTTAAGTTCGGGAGCAGGACCACGCCCCTTCCTACGCCCCTTCCTGCGGCTACACTACTTAATCATCCAGATCACATACACCTGTGTTCGTGATTTTCGTGCACACGCTCCATGGCGGCGGGAGCCTCGCTTGAAAACACACTTGTTCCATACCTTTCTATGGGCCAACTCAACCTCGTTCCTTTCGATGCATCGGTCCAGCACAGGCGAGCCACACTGGGCCATCCTCCACTGGTGTCCCACTGGACCGGTCCGGTCCCATCAGCTGTTCTCACAGGCTCAGCTCTCGCTTACGGCCAGGCCCCCGTCAGCAGACCGGCGTCCCGCCTCGCATCACCTCTGCTAGTCCGGTATCGAGATCGCCGCGCGTCCCGTGCCCTCCTCCCAGCGCTCCGGTCTTTCCAGCGCCCGCGTCATCCCAGCGCTCATCCCGCGGCCTCGCTCGTTAAGCACCCACCGCACGCGCTCGTCATTTCTCTCTACATTGACCGTCCGCGTGGACGGCGGCAGGTCTTTTTTTTATCCTCTGGCTTGGCGTCCCAGGTTCCAGCATTTTATCCTCGGGCACCGCGTTGCCACGTTCTGGTATTTTACCCTCAGGCACTGCGTTGCCAGGTTCTAGCGTTTCATCCCGTTACTGCGTTTCGTCCTGACTCAAACTTGCCAGCTTCTAGCTTTGGTTTACCAAGGTTCCAACGTTTTCATCCTCGAGCACCACATTGCCACGTTCCGGCATCTTATCCTCGGGCACCGCGTTGCCACGTTCCGGCATTTTATCCTCGGGCACCGCGTTGCCACGTTCCGGCATTTTATCCTCAGGCACCGCGTTGCCACGTTCCGGCATTTTATCCTCGGGCACCGCGTTGCCACGTTCCGGCATTTTATCCTCGGGCACCGGGTTGCCACGTTCCGGCATTTTATCCTCGGGCACCGCGTTGCCACGTTCCGGCATTTTATCCTCAGGCACTGCGTTGCCACGTTCCGGCATTTTATCCTCGGGCGTTCCGGCATTTTATCCTCGGACACCGCTTCGTCAGGTTCCAGCGTTTTATCCTCTGGCTTTGCGTCGCCAGGTTCGGGCGTTTTGTCCTCTGGCTTTACGTCGCCAGGTTCCAGCGTTTTATCCTCTGGCTCGGCATTGCCAGGTTCTAGCGTTTTGTCCTCTGGCTTTACGTCGCCAGGTTCTAGCGGTTTGTCCTCTGGCTTTACGTCGCCAGGTTCTAGCGTTTTGTCCTCTGGCTTTACGTCGCCAGGTTCTAGCGTTTTGTCCTCTGGCTTTACGTCGCCAGGTTCTAGCGTTTTGTCCTCTGGCTTTACGTCGCCAGGTTCTAGCGTTTTGTCCTCTGGCTTTACGTCGCCAGGTTCTAGCGTTTTATCCTCTGGCTCGGCATTGCCAGGTTCCAGCGTTTTATCCCGTTACCGCGTTTCTACTTTTTCCCCAAGAGGTTTTGTAGTTTTCCTTGCCGAGAAGGATGGTCTTAGGACAGGGGACCTGACTCATGCTAGCTTCGCCAAGCAACTCATGCCACCTAAGCTACTTCCATAATACCCATTTTTCATCTACTAATTTTAAGTTGTGGATGGTCATCCCGGATTTGCACATATCGGTCTTGGTGTAGTATTAGCTAGCATTTCCAAATCCATTAATTCCCCAGATTTGCATTCGGGCACCGGGCTGCCGCCTCGTTGCCCCGTCGGGCACCGGGATGCCGCCTGTTTCCCCCTTCGGACACCGGGATGCCGCCTGTTTCCCTCTTCGGTGGTCTAAATACTGAACGATCATCACCTGCAACATCCTTTGGTATGTTTATCAGTAGAAGTTATGAACTCTCCAAATAATGTCACCTGTCGCTTTACTCAATCCACATGGTCCACGGGCCCTAGGGGCCCTACGACACATGCCATTCAACCCAAATTGTGAGATGACCACATTGAGAGAGTCTCAAGAGGATGAGAGAGTGAGAAACTAATGTTTCTTGTCAAAACCTGTAATTGTCAGTTGCCTGAGTTTAGACCTTAGACGTGTCAGAGTGACAGAAGCAGAACACGCCCCTTTTTTCTCAGTGAGAATCTCATGTCTTCTGTGATTGGCTGAAACCTCATGCGGGTTTGTGTTGGTCCTTCTTCCGGTCAGTGCGTAGCACGTTACTAGAGCCAAATCTCGTGATCATTTGCTGCGCCGCGTCTTGCCGCAAAAAAGCGTTTCCAACTTTTCTGCACCAACCGCATTGGCGACGGCGACGCCCGCCCCGCTCCCGCGCTGGCCACCAGCCCGCCGTGCTCCCCCGCTTGCACCCGCCGTGCTCCCCGCACGCACCCGCCGCCTAATGTTGGCCTAATGCTCGTTGCTGATCGGGTTTTTTCGCATTTCAAAACCCCCCATGACGAAAAATACTACGTCTTTTCAGCTTCAACCCATTTTGAGATGATCCCTTAAGTTGAATCCAAGTGGACACTTTGTGTCTGGACAGGAAGTGCATTTACAAATAAGCAGTTATTATAACCAAGACAATAAACAAAGTAACGACCGCTCTAACTAAGGCTTATAAATCAAAATTTGCAAGAGGAATAATTTCTAAATGATTTAACTACATTAATAAACAGGACAACTAAGCACAAACAAAGAGAGGACAAATATATGTACGTCCCAGTGGAGGACCATCAAATCCCATGTTCAGGAGGGAACTGCCCTGGACACAATGAAGGGATTCCTCAAGGACAACGATCAGGGACTGACATAGTCCCAGTCAGACAAATGACAGACTTCATTTGGAAATGGACACATTTGACGGATGGACTCTTATTTCCATTTGAGCCGTGTTTTTGTTTCTTTGAACGTTTTGTTCTATTTTGTTCCACTTGTGTTCTTTTTATTAAATTTTTATTCTCTCTGGTCACGTTCTGTTATTGATCTAATGAGTTGTTATTTCTCTGCAAAGGACATGTCCCAGGACAGCGCTCTCTCACAGGGAGACAAACTATGTGCTCCCTCTCCACCTCCACCTCGCTCCCTCTCGTCTGCCTCCTGCTGACACATCCTCTCCAACAGTCTGCCTCCTGCTGACACATCCTCTCCAACAGTCTGCCTCCTGCTGCCACATCCTCTCCAACAGTCTGCCTCCTGCTGCCACATCCTCTCCAACAGTCTGCCTCCTGCTGCCACATCCTCTCCAACAGTCTGCCTCCTGCTGCCACATCCTCTCCAACAGTCTGCCTCCTGCTGCCACATCCTCTCCAACAGTCTGCCTCCTGCCGCCACATCCTCTCCAACAGTCTGCCTCCTGCTGCCACATCCTCTCCAACAGTCTGCCTCCTGCTGCCACATCCTCTCCAACAGTCTGCCTCCTGCTGCCACATCCTCTCCAACAGTTTGCATCCTGACATGGGCTTAGAAAGAAACCAGACACACTTTTCCAACAGAATTCCCTGTTGGGATCCTCTGGTTCTCCAGTGAGATGTACTTATACTTTCCCACTCTTCATCCCCCAGATGTGGTCAGCAGAGGGACATGTGTCACACTAGCTCTGTGTTCATGAACGGCACGTATCCTCCAATAACGAAGCAGGTCAGTCAGTGTGGGTCAAACAGCCTTAAGGCAGCTTTTATTTTCAATAAAAGGTCGAAAGTTTGGTTGACATGAATTGGTGAGGGAGGGAGGAGCTTAGAGTGAGGGGAGGAGCTTAGAGAGAGGGGAGGGGCTTAGAGTGAGGGGAGGGGCTTAGAGTGAGGGGAGGGGCATACTACGAGTGCCAAAGCAACAAGATTAAAGCAAAAAAATCCACAATAGAAAACACCCAACAACAAGTGCCACCATCACCATCAATAAAATCACCCAGTAAAGTGAGCCCCAGTCCTCCCCAGCACCTCAGGGCCGACACCACCTGCAGGACTATTAAAGAATACAGACTAAAAAAGGTATAAAATAAACTATATAAAACAGCAAAGGAGAGACCAGGCACAGCCCTGCCTGACCCCTCGGTCCAGAGTCAGTGGATTTGTCAGATGACCGTTGATTTTAATTCTTGATGTTGGACCATCGTAAAGAGCCCCAATATTTTTCATAATTAACTTGATTTGAAATTTGCTTAGCACTTTGAATAAAATATGGTCAACAGAATCAAAAGCTTTCTCAGGGTCCAAACTAATTATAACGGCTTTGTTTAGTTGTGTTTGTGTGTGTCTCATTGTGTGTAAAGATGGTCTTATGTCGTCATGTGTTTGTCGTTTGTCATGAATCTTGTCTGATCTTTGTGGATTCAGTTTGGGAGGATTAGTTCCATTCTTTTGGACATAATTGAGGTGAATAAACGACATTCAGAAGAGAAATAGTCTCTATGAGGCACAGTCCAGTCGCTCCTTCACTTCTTTTGGTCTCAGGGACATGATGGACTCTTTCACACGAGGAGGGAGGAGTTTTATTAAGTGCCCAGTTAAAAGTGTCCAAAAGGAAAGAAGTGTGTCATTAGAGCTTTATACACTCTAAGGTGTGTCTTTAGAGCTTTATACACTCTGAGGTGTGTCTTTAGAGCTTTATACCACTCTGAAGTGTCTTTAGAGCTTTATACCGCTCTGAGGTGTGTCTTTAGAGCTTTATACACTCTGAAGTGTCTTTAGAGCTTTATACCGCTCTGAGGTGTGTCTTTAGAGCTTTATACCACTCTGAAGTGTCTTTAGAGCTTTATACCGCTCTGAGGTGTCTTTAGAACTTTATACGATGCCGTGCGTCTACGAGTGGCAGCTCGTAGACGCACGGCGTAGACTTTTTAACACCAAAGCAATGGAAGGAGTACTTTTACGGACTACGACAGAGTCTGAGGACAAAGCACTGGAAGTCAAGGCACTGGAAGAAGAACTTTTAGGACTACGACAAAGTCTAAGGAATAAAGTCTGGCGGTAATGCAACACTCGGATGTCAACCGCCATAAAACAACAACAACAACAACAACAACACTCTGAGGTGTGTCTTTAGAGCTTTATACCACTCTGAGGTGTGTCTTTAGAGCTTTATACACTCTGAGGTGTGTCTTTAGAGCTTTATACACTCTGAGGTGTGTCTTTAGAGCTTTATACACTCTGAAGTGTCTTTAGAGCTTTATACCGCTCTGAGGTGTCTTTAGAACTTTATACCACTCTGAGGTGTGTCTTTAGAGCTTTATACCACTCTGAGGTGTCTTTAGAGCTTTATACCACTCTGAGGTGTGTCTTTAGAGCTTTATACACTCTGAGGTGTGTCTTTAGAGCTTTATACCACTCTGAAGTGTCTTTAGAGCTTTATACCGCTCTGAGGTGTCTTTAGAACTTTATACCACTCTGAGGTGTGTCTTTAGAGCAGTGGTCCCCAAACTACGGCCCGCGGGCTGCATCCGAGCCGCTGGGCCTTTCAATCCGGCCCGCCAAGCTTGTCCAAGTTATATTAAAAAATCCTTAAAAATCCTTAAAAATAAAAAAAAATGTTGTTGCAAATGTCGCAGTCAAACTCATGATACTGCGGCTGGCCGTTCATTTTCCCTTTCACCTGTAATGCCCACATTTCCCCAAGAGATGACACTGTTCCCACTATAAGATCTATGGCGCGCAGAAAATAAAATTCACCACAAACGGCCACCAGGGCCAATCAAGCAGGAAGCACAAGTGTTTGACACTGTAGAAGACTCTTGTGGACAGTAGAAGCACTGTCCAGGGGACACGTCGTATTCTCTACATTTTTAGTTTCAAAACGCTGCGTGTTTTATTACAATCAGAATCATATTTACTGAGAAATTAGTCTTATTAGTCCCGCAGCGCAGCGCGGCCCGAGGCCCGAGGCGCAGCGCGGACCGTGGGCACGTTCAATAGACACTGGTGTGTCACTATTGTGTAAATGAGACTTTCTTGGCCAGACCTGACTTACGAGTCAAAGACACATGTGCATCATTGTCTGGACCATATTATTTCTGTGTAAATATCTCATGTCACAGTAACACTCACTCAATGAGTACGAGCTCAGGAGCAGATGATCCTGATGTGGAGACACAGGTAAATCAGCCACACAGAGTCATCAAGGACAGAGGGGACACTAGAGACAGAGGGGACACTAGAGACAGAGGGGACACTAGAGACAGAGGGGACACTAGAGACAGCTGTGATATGTTCTAAAGTGGGTCTAAAGCAGGTCTATTCCCAGGTACTGGAGAGGAGAATCCGACCGATAGTTGAACCTCGGATTCAGGAGGAGCAGAGTGGTTTTCGTCCCGGTCGTGGAACACTGGACCAGCTCTATACCCTCCATCGGGTGCTCGAGGGTTCATGGGAGTTTGCCCAGCCAGTCCACATGTGCTTTGTGGATCTGGAGAAGGCTTTCGACCGTGTCCCTCGGGGTGTCCTTTGGGGGGTGCATCGGGAGTACGGGGTCCGGGGCCCTTTGCTCAGGGCTGTCCGGTCCCTGTATGACCGGAGCAGGAGCTGTGTTCACTGCAGTAAGTCAGACCTGTTCCCAGTGCATGTTGGACTCCTCAGGGCTGCTCTTTGTCACCGGTTCTGTTCATAGTTTTTATGGACAGAATTTCTAGGTGCAGTCAGGGGTCAGAGGGTGTCCGGTTTGGGGACCACAGGATTCCATCTCTGCTGTTTGCAGACGATGTTGTCCTGATGGCTCCATCAAACCCGGACCTGCAACATGCACTGGGACGGTTTGCAGCCGAGTGTGAAGCGGCTGGGATGAGAATCAGCACCTCCAAATCCGAGGCCATGGTTCTCGACCGGAAAAAGGTGGCTTGCCCTCTCCAGGTGGGTGGGGAGTCCTTGCCCCAAGTGGAGGAGTTCAAGTATCTCGGGGTCTTGTTCACGAGTGAGGGAAGGATGGAGCGTGAGATCGACAGGTGGATCGGTGCAGCGGCTGCAGTGACGCAGTCGCTGCATCGGACCGTTGTGGTGAAGAAGGAGCTGAGCCGAAAGGCAAAGCTCTCTATTTACCGGTCGGTCTACGTTCCTGACCTCACCTATGGTCATGAGCTTTGGGTAGTGACCGAAAGAACAAGATCGCGGATACAAGCGGTCGAAATGAGTTTCCTCCGCCGTGCGGTGTTTACAGCACGTCACGCAATCTGACCAATTTGGCCTTTTCTATCATTTAACTGAGGTTTTGCAAAAAGTGAAAGACACAAGAGCAGATCGACTGGAAAAGACATTCAGAACATGAGCTGCAAAACAAAGTTTATCTAACGTATAAGAGACAACAACAGCACATGATCGTTCATACCATGAAGTCATTGTGGTTGTCGGTGAAGCAGTGGCTCAGGTTTTATTCATCTCCAAAGCTAAAGCAGAGAAACTACAGGACAAACAGCTCATGAGGAAGGTGTCTGCTGAAGGTAAGACTGACTTTTACTTTCTATAAACATCAGTCTAATTCTAAAATCGTCATTCATTCTCAAATGGCTGACTAGCTTAGACAGCAGAGCATGAGTCTGTGGACATTAGTGTTGTGAGCTCGAGCCCTGTCAGGAGCATGTTTTTCATCACTACTGCGTTTATTTCTGTGTAAATATGTCATGTTACAACGTGGGCACCTGTGTTTATGACAGGTGAGGTTTATGACAGGTTAGTTTATGAATAATATCATCCAGAAATGGTCTTGAAGTGGCACATTTTGGAGCAGTTGATGAGCATAAAGTCACAGCAAGAAGCAAACGAAGCATCAACCTGGACAAAGTGTCCAACCACTTGTAGGATATGCAGATGTCCTCCCCCTGTTGCCATGGTGACAGGAATGCAGGCTAGGTGTTATCAGCTCTGTGTGGAGTTTTACGGCCCTCAAAAGAAAGAGGACGTGATAGAGACAACAGAGACACTCTGAACTTTGAAAATAACTTTTCATCAAATGACTCCTTTTGGATTACAGAGAGTAACGATCTCTCCAAGACAAACGCTCAAACGCTGAAAGACTTTGCGGTTTTAGTGGTTTTTAACAGACAATCATCAGATTGCAAAAATGTGTCCACCAGATGACTTCACATGTACATATTGTGATATCGTGTTTTACATGTCATTTTAACTGTTTCATAACTTGTTTTGTGGACAATTTTACCTTTTGTGTAACTCTTGTGGCCTAAAGCCAGACCTCGTGTCTCCTTATCAGCTCTGACCCCAGCGTGCATGCTGATCGGCCAAAACCCCCGCGGGGAAAGTCAAAAGGAAAGAGCAGGAGTTACAGACCAGTACCATCTGAGCTCCAGAGAGAGTTCCTTCAAAGCTCGACCCTCCATCAGCAAGGTCCATGATACTGGGCCTTGGGAGCAGGCCTCGGGCCTAGTTAGCGTGAGCGATGCTACGCTACGGGAGAAAGACTTTTCCAATTGAAGCTAATGTTCCCTCCCGGAACTAAGAAACCTGTGCCCGTTTTTAAGAACGTGATTGATGCTGCATCACGCAAAATCAAGCAAGGACCTTTTGCAACTTTTCAAGTCCACAGCCTTTTAGACCAGCCACATCTGTGGAGCAGCACGACGACCTTTTCATTTGGGAATGCCTCAGAGCCAAGGAGAACGCAGATCGCAGAACCTAACCCAGTCCTTCTTTGGCCAGACAACGTCAGAGCCGAGCTCCAGAGCAGGCCCTTGGACTCCACACAGGCCCTTGGACCCCAAGCAGACCCTTGGACCCCACGCAGGCCCTTGGACCCCAAGCAGACCCTTGGACCCCACGCAGGCCCTTGGACCCCAAGCAGGCCCTTGGACCCCACGCAGGCCCTTGGACCCCAAGCAGACCCTTGGACCCCACGCAGGCCCTTGGACCCCAAGCAGACCCTTGGACCCCACGCAGGCCCTTGGACCCCAAGCAGGCCCTTGGACCCCACGCAGGCCCGTCTCCTCAGGATCACAGCTTCTGAGTCTGTTCGTATGATGCACTTCACAGGCTGAATTTCATCTTAGACTTTACTCTAACACAGATCGATCTAGAACCATCATGTCTAGTGTTTTCCATCTGTTATCGACTCATTTGCATATTCCTGCTTCATATCAATCTGTTTAATTCTTTGGTGTTTAAATCTTCCTTCATTTCCAGAAAAGGGGTCAATGTCACGGTTACGTTCTCAAACCTTTAGATCAACAAGCAAATTAATTTCTAATTAACTAATTAATCTAGATTTCTGATTATAGAGTTGTTAAATTGCCGATTATACGGCTGGTGCCCCATTCTACTCTTAAAATATAATTCAGACTTACCCACACTTATGTGTGTCATGTTTGAATTCTTGAACAATTCTTAAATCAATATCAAACCTGAATGCCCCGCCCCCTTCACAAGTGGGTGGACATTCATAATCTGACAGTACTTGTACTAGTATGTTACCCTACACACTGGAGATGTGAGAAGGACAGAAGTGCAAAAAATTTACATTAAAGTCAAAATGTTTGCATATTCTGGTGACATTTATTAAGATTTTTGGAGATCTCCGGAGGACGTACAGAAGATGCTGGTCTTGTTCTGCTCGACCTGCATATGTGAGACATTCAGTGTCATGAACATGAACAAACGTCACAGATCCAGCTTCACTGACCAACACCAAAGGATCGATCCTGAGAATTGCCACAACAAAACTTACACCAGACTTTGATGCGAAACAGGGAGATCAACAACACTGTTCCCACTGAAATACAAGGTAAATTTTCCTGCTGTGTTTATTCAACTGAAATGTAATTAAATTAATCCTTATTTAATGCATTTGGAAAACAATTTGTACATTGAGCCTTGCATTTGTTGCTTTGTTACGAGTTACAGGTCAAATCTTGCGTGTCATTTATAGTAATTCATTAGTTCACACAAACACACCATATTTTCCTGGCCCCGCCCCTCGGCCAAATTTTAGAACCCAATGTGGCCCTCGAGTCAAAAAGTTTGGGGACCACTGCTCCAGAGCCTCTGGAGCTCCACACGTCTAATGAAGCTGAATGTGAAGATTCCAGTTTCCTCCACAGATCAGGGTTCCCTCAGAGTGGTTCAGGGTCAGGGTCAGGGGTCAGGGTTCCCTCAGAGTGGTTCAGGGTCAGCGTCAGGGTTCCCTCAGAGTGGTTCAGGGTCAGCGTCAGGGTTCCTTCAGAGTGGTTCAGGGTCAGGGGTCAGGGTTCCCTCAGAGTGGTTCAGGGTCAGCGTCAGGGTTCCCTCAGAGTGGTTCAGGGTCAAGGGTCAGGGGTCAGGGTTCCCTCAGAGTGGTTCAGGGTCAGGGGTCAGGGTTCCCTCAGAGTTGTTCAGGGTCAGCGTCAGGGTTCCTTCAGAGTGGTTCAGGGTCAGGGGTCAGGGTTCCCTCAGAGTGGTTCAGGGTCAGCGTCAAGGTTCCCTCAGAGTGGTTCACAATCAGGTCCATGACATCAGCAGAGAAAGTGATATCGCCCCCTGGTGGAGCAGACACTTTTAACCTGTTACCACCCACCTGTCCGCCGGCGCGCATTTTCCATATCTCAAATATTCTCTTACATCATCACTTTTATTTCCGTGGTCAATACATAAGTTATTCATCATTTTAAAGATCATTTTCTCAACAAAATGAATATGTCATTGATTTACATTGAATAATTTGCCCCAAGAAGCAATTGCCAATAGTTTGTGAGAAAGTCTCAACTTTTACAAATGCATGTCCTGTTTGCTGTTTATGACGGACGAAACAGCTTCAATTCTGTACATCCTTGTGCTCAGTCTGTCCGTAAGGAATCATTGAACAACAATATCCACTTGTATTTTTACTGAAGTTTTCCGATTTCCAGATATTGTCAAGTAAACAAACTTTTCTTTGTCTCTCCGTCCATAACAAATTACCTGAAGATGGTGTTTGGCATCGATCTCTTCCTCAGACGGTTACCTACAGAATGAGACCATCCACCAATTTTTCTGTCACCGGGTTTGTTCTCTACAGCCTCCGGAGGAAAAAAATGCGGCGGTTCCGGAAATTCATGGGCAAACTCATGTTTACACATTTTCACATACATTGTTTGGCCCTGCGACAAGTTGGCCACTGTCCAGGATGTACCCCGCCTAAGGCCCGAAGTCACTGGGATAGGCTCCAGTCACCCGCGACCCCAAAAGGGAACAAGCGGTAGAAAATGGATGGATGGATGGATTGTTTTTAGCAGTTATAATTGGCATTAGTGGCCTAAAAAACATCAAAATGAAGCTAAAATTGTAATAAAACAGTTTGCACATATTTGGATCACTTGTTCCGAATATACTTTTTGATACAAAAAGGTCAACAGCACCAAAATGCCTGTTCTAGAGATGTGAAACTTAACACAGTTGTTGTCAACAAGATAAACATCATGTACAGTGAACAGCATAAACACACAATGAAGTATGTCCTGCTCAGGACCATTACAAATTGACAATATTCAGGCGAGACTAAAAAAGGATGTTTTGTTTATGTTTGGACCTCTGTAGTGTAAGTTCTGAAGCCCTGACAGTGTGACATGTGCACATCTGCAGAAACTAGAAGGCCTAAGCTTTCCCATGATGCATCACACTCACATGTGGAACATAAGATCCTCTTTTAATAAGCAATGACATTTGGGTCCAACCATTGTGCACAGGGCGAAATACATGGATGGAACAGGTTTAAAAGAGTGAAAACCTTTCCATTAATATTCCTCTGAACCAGGACATATCTGCCTCTTTCTCCTCAAATTCAAAACTCAAAATTGCAGTTCCACTTCTATGTTTGACTTTGTGTGATGAACAAAAGGATTTTTTATAACGGAATTTTTTGATGTTCAGTGTCATTCAAATGTGTTTCTTATAAATATACAATGTCTATTCTTTTCATTTTTTATTTTTTCAATCTTTGTTCGTTTGTTTGGGTTCAGTGCTGTTCACATTGAAGGATGTTTCTCCTGGTGTTCTGAGGAGCACCTCAGCTTCTCCTGGTGTTCTGAGGAGCACCTCTGCTTCTCCTGGTGTTCTGAGGAGTACCTCTGCTTCTCCTGGTGTTCTGAGGAGCACCTCAGCTTCTCCTGGTGTTCTGAGGAGCACCTCTGCTTCTCCTGGTGTTCTGAGGAGCACCTCTACTTCTCCTGGTGTTCTGAGGAGCACCTCTGCTTCTCCTGGTGTTCTGAGGAGCACCTCTACTTCTCCTGGTGTTCTGAGGAGCACCTCTGCTTCTCCTGGTGTTCTGAGGAGCACCTCTGCTTCTCCTGGTGTTCTGAGGAGCACCTCTGCTTCTCCTGGTGTTCTGAGGAGCATCTCTGCTTCTCCTGATGTTCTGAGGAGCACCTCAGCTTCTCCTGGTGTTCTGAGGAGCACCTCTGCTTCTCCTGGTGTTCTGAGGAGCACCTCAGCTTCTCCTGGTGTTCTGAGGAGCACCTCTGCTTCTCCTGGTGTTCTGAGGAGCACCTCTGCTTCTCCTGGTGTTCTGAGGAGCACCTCTGCTTCTCCTGGTGTTCTGAGGAGCACCTCTGCTTCTCCTGGTGTTTTTTATCTTCAAAGTTAGATTCAATCCTCGACTGTCAAACTGGACACAGCTGATATGAAAGACATGGTCTCTTCCCCGTAAACCACATGTGGCAGATTTGACAAACCAGCTGCATGTCCTGACTGACCAGGTGGACGACCGGGAGAACGGTCATCGCAGAGGTCTTGTCTGTCTTCTAGAGGACACTGAAGGGTCAAGTTTATGGAGGCTTGGAGCCCTGAACATCTAAAACTTCCAACAAAAGCTGGGAAAATAAAGCTGGACATTGCACATCGCTCCCAAACCATAAGTCCAGTGAGCGGGTCATGGCTGTGGACCGGACCAAACAAGCTCCACGTCTCATTCATGAGAGAGTGAAAAAAACAAGTTTATTTGTGGAGCACATTTCACAGACAAGTCATATTCAAAGTGCTTCACACGACAAAGAAATGACAGAAATCACTAATCAGTTTAAGACATGAAAGAGAAGAGTGCAAAGAAAATACTTTCAGCCAGATGCAGTGGCGACTGGTGTTTTTTATTAGGTGGGGCTCTTTAAAAAAGGCGTGTCTGCATAGAGAAACGGCCATGTTATTTTTGTGCCTCTATTTGACCGCGTTTTAGCGCCGTTTTAGACCGCGCCGGGTTAAGGTTAGGGTTAGGGTTAGGGTTAAGGTTAGGGTTAGGGTTAGGGTTAGGGTTAGGGTTAGGGTTAGGGTTAAGGTTAGGGTTAGGGTTAGGGTTAGGGTTAAGGTTAGGGTTAGGGTTAGGGTTAGGGTTAAGGTTAGGGTTAGGGTTAAGGTTAGGGTTAGGGTTAGGGTTAGGGTTAGGGTTAAGGTTAGGGTTAGGGTTAAGGTTAGGGTTAGGGTTAGGGTTAGGGTTAAGGTTAGGGTTAGGGTTAGGGTTAGGGTTAGAGTTAAGGTTAGAGTTAAGGTTAGGGTTAGGGTTAGGGTTAGGGTTAAGGTTAGGGTTAGGGTTAGGGTTAAGGTTAAGGTTAGGGTTAGGGTTAGGGTTAGGGTTAGGGTTAAGGTTAGGGTTAGGGTTAGGGTTAGGGTTAGGGTTAGGGTTAAGGTTAGGGTTAGGGTTAGGGTTAGGGTTAGGGTTAGGGTTAGGGTTAGGGTTAAGGTTAGGGTTAGGGTTACGGTTAGGGTTAGAGTTAAGGTTAGAGTTAAGGTTAGGGTTAGGGTTAGGGTTAAGGTTAGCCATGAGGCTATAAAAGGGAAATGTCGCAGTCCCTGAAACTGCGCGACTATTTGACCGCGCTGCGGCTCTCCAGCCACGGTCATTTAAAATTAGGAATTTTGTAGATGTGATTTCCTGCTTTCTGGTGCATTTTAGGCACTTCTCAACCTACTTGTCGTCCCAGGGGGAGATAACACGTAGTAAAGCGGGAGATTAACCCCCAGAGCGGAAGGTTTCAATTTCTCTCAGAATTAAGAGAAATGAAGTAAATACGAACGATAATACCGGAAGTCATACAACAGGACTTGGAGGACGCATATCTGTCCCACCTGTCACTCAACAGTATGTTTCTGTTCTCTACGGACCGGGCCGGATTGAGCCAGTACTTTAAATAACCAGTCTGTAAGTCGTCTGAGACGCCACCATCTTTCACGTGATTCACTCTCATACACCAGGTCAGGTCCGAGTTGTTTTACAATGAGCTTTTCCTCAAAACGTCTTCTTCAGATGCAGATGTAAGGATTTGACTGAATTTGGAACAAATTCATCCGACGTCGCCATTTTAAACACTTTGCTGCTGGAATGAAAACATCTGTTAACAAGCAGCTCCAGTGGTGCATCTTGGTACTTTGGGGCGCTAAGCTTCAGCGCCCAAACCCATAAAATTCCTCGACGATGATTGGCGGATGTGTATTCTTTTTTGCCTGGCAGCAGGGCAGCCATTGGCTTAAATACAGCACAATGGGGCTGAACAGGAGCCCCGGCACGAGCCTATTGGCTCCTACACCAAACATGATAAACGTTCACGTTTTAAACGTGGAACTTGAAAGTGAATGTAAATATAATTCTGGAGAGTTCTAAACCCATAAAGCAAAATCATCAATAGCATCTAATTAACACATTATTTAAAAAAATAAAATAAAAACAGGCAGGCAGGTCAGGGGGGGCGGCGCCCCAGTGCCCCCTATGGGCAAGCTGCCCCTGGTCATATGACTCTGGCACCAGCAGGAGGCCGGTCCCTGAGAACAGGACTAATGTGATGGTACTTCCTGGTTCTAGTCGGGACTAATGTGATGGTACTTCCTGGTTCCAGTCAGGACTAATGTGATGGTACTTCCTGGTTCTAGTCAGGACTAGTTTGATGGTACTTCCTGGTTCTAGTCAGGACTAATGTGATGGTACTTCCTGGTTCTAGTCAGGACTAGTTTGATGGTACTTCCTGGTTCTAGTCAGGACTAATGTGATGGTACTTCCTGGTTCTAGTCAGGACTAATGTGATGGTACTTCCTGGTTCTAGTCAGGACTAATGTGATGGTACTTCCTGGTTCTAGTCAGGACTAATGTGATGGTACTTCCTGGTTCTAGTCAGGACTAATGTGATGGTACTTCCTGGTTCTAGTCAGGACTAATGTGATGGTACTTCCTGGTTCTAGTCAGGACTAATGTGATGGTACTTCCTGGTTCTAGTCAGGACTAATGTGATGGTACTTCCTGGTTCTAGTCAGGACCCGAGCAGCAGCGTTCTGGATGAACTGCAGCTGTTTTACAGCTCGTTTGGAGAGACCAGTGAGCGGTCGTTACAGTCTAATCTACTGGAGACAAACACATGGATAAGTCTCTCTAAATCTGGTTTAGACACTATATTTTTGATTTTGACAATGTTTTTTAGATGGTAAAAAGCTGCTGATGTTATTGATTTGACGTTAAAGTTCAAGTCTGAGTCCATTATTACCCCCAGATTTATAACTTGGTTTGTAGGTTTTAGAGCGAGACTCTGGAGGAGACGCTGACACTTTCTCTTTGTTTCTGTGACAAAGACGATGATTTCAGTCTTGTCTGAGTTCAGCTGGAGAAAGTTGTTCTGCTCCACACACTGATCTGTTGCACCAGCAGGAGGCCCTCTGGCACCAGCAGGAGGCCCTCTGGTACCAGCAGGAGGCCCTCTGGTACCAGCAGGAGGCCCTCTGGCACCAGCAGGAGGCCCTCTGGCATCAGCAGGAGGCCCTCTGGCACCAGCAGGAGGCCCTCTGGCATCAGCAGGAGGCCCTCTGGCACCAACAGGAGGCCCTCTGGTACCAGCAGGAGGCCCTCTGGCACCAGCAGGAGGCCCTCTGGCATCAGCAGGAGGCCCTCTGGCACCAACAGGAGGCCCTCTGGCACCAGCAGGAGGCCCTCTGGCATCAGCAGGAGGCCCTCTGGCACCAACAGGAGGCCCTCTGGCACCAGCAGGAGGCCCTCTGGCACCAGCAGGAGGCCCTCTGGCACCAACAGGAGGCCCTCTGGCACTAGCAGGAGGCCCTCTGGCACCAGCAGGAGGCCGGTCCACACACTGATCTGTTGCTGCAGTGACAGAGTGAATCCACTGGTCCAGATTCACCTGTGACAGTGAAACATAGATCTGACTCGTCTGCATCATTGTGATAGGACATCAGCTGACCTAACGGCAGCATGTAGAGGTTGAACAGAAGGGGACCCAGGACTGATCCTTGGGGCACCCACAGGTCAGGGGCATGTGGTCTGAGACACAGTCATCAATTTCAACAAAGTACCTCCAGAGAGAAGAAAGTTGATTAAAATCTGCTTTATTCCATGAGGAGGGAAAAATAAAAAGATTTACCACAACGAATGAGACATCGGCATTTGCAGATCGGCGTCCGGACCGTTGCAGGCTCAAAATCACACATCTGGATGGAATTCAGTTGGAATTTGTCATTTTTTCATAACATCATGTCAACGTGCCCATTGTCCACAAGGAAATGCTGTTGGAGAAACTGTGGCACCAGGAGCTGAACCACCACCACGTGTTGTGGTCCTGTCGCTCAAAAATACTGAACTGAAATTAGCAACGCACTCTAGACGGTTCTCAATTTTAGAACTTTGTACTTGGGCCTCAAAACTCCTGCCATGGACACAATAACTGGAAACCTTTGGAACATACGATTGGCGGCAGGAAAAAACGCCATCAAAATAAATGGCTGACACAAATCTCACCACGATAAAGTCCGCTCAGTCCACTCAGTCCGTTCAGTCCGCTCAGTCCGTTCAGTCCGCTCAGTCCGTTCAGTCCGCTCAGTCCGTTCAGTCCACTCAGTCCGTTCAGTCCGCTCAGTCCGCTCAGTCCACGCAGTCCGTTCAGTCCGCTCAGTCCGCTCAGTCCGCTCAGTCCACGCAGTCCGTTCAGTCCGCTCAGTCCGCTCAGTCCGTTCAGTCGCTCAGTCCATCACACAGCAGTATATTGACCTATGCCGTGTTTATTTTGGAATCATAAAAATGACTTTATTGTAAATGTGTCGTTAGTGATGAATCGATGACTTCAAAACTGTCATTTAGAAAAGTCCAAGTTACATCAAGTCAAACAAAACGATTGATATTATAATAAGTTGTTTGTGATAAAGAAGCGGCGATGCCATTATCACACGTCTTTAATCATAATAATAATCATAATAATCATAATAATAATAATCATAATCATCATAATAATAATCCTCTTTCTTTTCTTTATCTTGAAAGTGACGAGTGGACGACGTCCTCCAAAACCTCCACCTGAAAGAAAAGAACGACACAAACTCTTGTCTCTTGTTTTCACATCACGTCACTACTGGAATACTATATTAATACTATATTTATACTATATTTATACTATATTAATACTATATTTATACTATATTTATACTATATTTATACTATATTAATACTATATTTATACTATATTTATACTATATTTATACTATATTTATACTATAGTAATACTATATTTATACTATATTTATACTATATTTATACTATAGTAATACTATATTTATACTATATTTATACTATATTTATACTATATTTATACTATAGTAATACTATATTTATACTATATTTATACTATATTTATACTATAGTAATACTATATTTATACTATATTTATACTATATTTATACTATAGTAATACTATATTTATACTATATTTATACTATATTTATACTATAGTAATACTATATTTATACTATATTTATACTATATTTATACTATAGTAATACTATATTTATACTATATTTATACTATATTTATACTATATTTATACTATATTTATACTATAGTAATACTATATTTATACTATATTTATACTATATTAATACTATATTTATACTATATCTATACTATATTTATACTATATTTATACTATAGTAATACTATATTTATACTATATTTATACTATATTTATACTATATTTATACTATAGTAATACTATATTTATACTATATTTATACTATATTTATACTATATTTATACTATATTTATACTATAGTAATACTATATTTATACTATATTTATACTATATTTATACTATAGTAATACTATATTTATACTATAGTAATACTATATTTATACTATATTTATACTATATTTATACTATATTTATACTATATTTATACTATAGTAATACTATATTTATACTATATTTATACTATATTTATTCTATATTTATACTATAGTAATACTATATTTATACTATATTTATACTATAGTAATACTATATTTATACTATATTTATACTATATTTATACTATATTTATACTATAGTAATACTATATTTATACTATAGTAATACTATATTTATACTATATTTATACTATATTAATACTATATCTATACTATATCTATACTATATTTATACTATATTTATACTATAGTAATACTATATTTATACTATAGTAATACTATATTTATACTATATTTATACTATATTAATACTATATTTATACTATATCTATACTATATTTATACTATATTTATACTATATTAATACTATATTTATACTATAGTAATACTATATTTATACTATATTTATACTATAGTAATACTATGTTTATACTATATTTATACTATAGTAATACTATATTTATACTATATTTATACTATATTTATACTATATTAATACTATATTTATACTATATCTATACTATATTTATACTATATTAATACTATATTTATACTATAGTAATACTATATTTATACTATATTTATACTATAGTAATACTATGTTTATACTATATTTATACTATAGTAATACTATATTTATACTATAGTAATACTATATTTATACTATAGTACTACTATATTTATACTATAGTAATACTATATTTATACTATAGTAATACTATGTTTATACTATATTTATACTATAGTAATACTATATTTATACTATAGTAATACTATATTTATACTATAGTACTACTATATTTATACTATAGTAATACTATATCTATACTATATTTATACTATATTTATACTATATTTATACTATATTAATACTATATTTATACTATAGTACTACTATATTTATAATATATTTATACTATATTTATACTATAGTAATACTATATTTATACTATAGTAATACTATATTTATACTATATTTATACTATATTTATACTATATTAATACTATATTTATACTATAGTAATACTATATTTATACTATAGTAATACTATATTTATACTATAGTACTACTATATTTATAATATATTTATACTATATTTATACTATAGTAATACTATATTTATACTATATTTATACTATATTTATACTATATTTATACTATAGTAATACTATATTTATACTATATTTATACTATAGTAATACTATATTTATACTATATTTATACTATATTAATACTATATTTATACTATAGTAATACTATATTTATACTATAGTAATACTATATTTATACTATAGTACTACTATATTTATAATATATTTATACTATATTTATACTATAGTAATACTATATTTATACTATATTTATACTATATTTATACTATATTTATACTATAGTAATACTATATTTATACTATAGTAATACTATATTAATACTATATTTATACTATATTAATACTATATTAATACTATATTAATACTATAGTAATACTATATTTATACTATATTTATACTAAAATAATACTATATTTATACTATATTAATACTATATTAATACTATATTTATACTATATTAATACATATTTATACTATATTTATACTATATTAATACTATATTAATACTATATTTATACTATATTAATACTATATTAATACTATATTTATACTATATTAATACTATATTTATACTATATTTATACTATATTAATACTATATTTATACTATAGTAATACTATATTTATACTATATTTATACTATAGTAATACTATATTAATACTATATTTATACTATATTTATACTATAGTAATACTATATTTATACTATATTTATACTATAGTAATACTATATTTATACTATATTTATACTATAGTAATACTATGTGACTATTACATTACATATTGTAATGTAATCTGTAATGTAATCTGTAATGTGTAATGTAATATGTAATGTGTAATGTAATATGTAATGTAATATGTAATGTAATATGTACTTTAAAAAGTACTTTAAAAAGTACATTAGACATTTACCTCTACTTTTACAAGCACAAGACTCTACATTCTATATACATTGTACTTTCCACTCCTGAGCTCCCGTGTCCCCTGAGCTCCTGAGTTACCCGTGTCCCCTGAGCTCCTGAGTTACCCGTGTCCCCTGAGCTCCTGAGTTACCCGTGTCCCCTGAGCTCCTGAGTTACCCGTGTCCCCTGAGCTCCTGAGTTACCCGTGTCCCCTGAGCTCCTGAGTTACCCGTGTCCCCTGAGCTCCCGTGTCCCCTGATCATCTGAGTTACCCGTGTCCCCTGAGCGCTGCAGACGTTGCTGAGCAGATAGACGGACACTTGTCCACTGCTGTCTCCCACCAGAGCACAGTCTGTGTGGGACGTGAAGAGCAGAGAGGACAGGCTGAGCGAGGGCGGGGCCCCCAGCACCACCAGGGGGTCCAAACTGAAACATACACACTTTGAATCAGATCAGTACAAGTACAGCAAATATACAAGGGACAAAGATGAAAGAACCGTTATACGACCAATGACGAGTCCTCCTCTCATCAAACATGTGACCGTCAGTAACATCAACATGTGACCGTCAGTAACACAAACATGTGACCGTCAGTAACATCAACATGTGACCGTCAGTAACACAAACATGTGACCGTCAGTAACACAAACATGTGACCGTCAGTAACACAAACATGTGACCGTCAGTAACATAAACATGTGACCGTCAGTAACACAAACATGTGACCGTCAGTAACATAAACATGTAACCGTCAGTAACACAAACAAGTGACCGTCAGTAACACAAACATGTGACCGTCAGTAACACAAACATGTGACCGTCAGTAACATAAACATGTGACCGTCAGTAACACAAACATGTGACCGTCAGTAACACAAACATGTGACCGTCAGTAACACAAACATGTGACCGTCAGTAACACAAAGAAGTGACCGTCAGTAACACAAACATGTGACCGTCAGTAACACAAACATGTGACCGTCAGTAACACAAACATGTGACCGTCAGTAACATAAACATGTGACCGTCAGTAACACAAACATGTGACCGTCAGTAACACAAACATGTGACCGTCAGTAACACAAACATGTGACCGTCAGTAACACAAAGAAGTGACCGTCAGTAACATAAACATGTGACCGTCAGTAACACAAACATGTGACCGTCAGTAACATAAACATGTGACCGTCAGTAACACAAACATGTGACCGTCAGTAAACACAAACATGTGACCGTCAGTAACACAAACATGTGACCGTCACTAACACAAACAAGTGACCGTCAGTAACACAAACATGTGACCGTCAGTAACACAAACATGTGACCGTCACTAACACAAAGAAGTGACCGTCACTAACACAAACATGTGACTGTCAGTAACACAAACATGTGACCAGAGTAAACAACAGTAACACAAACATGTGACCAGAGTAAACAACAGTAACACAAACATGTGACCGTCAGTAAACAACAGTAACACAAACATGTGACCAGAGTAAACAACAGTAACACAAACATGTGACCGTAGTAAACAACAGTAACACAAACATGTGACCAGAGTAAACAACAGTAACACAAACATGTGACCGTAGTAAACAACAGTAACACAAACATGTGACCAGAGTAAACAACAGTAACACAAACATGTGACCAGAGTAAACAACAGTAACACAAACATGTGACCAGAGTAAACAACAGTAACACAAACATGTGACCAGAGTAAACAACAGTAACACAAACATGTGACCAGAGTAAACAACAGTAACACAAACATGTGACCAGAGTAAACAACAGTAACACAAACATGTGACCAGAGTAAACAACAGTAACACAAACATGTGACCAGAGTAAACAACAGTAACACAAACATGTGACCAGAGTAAACAACAGTAACACAAACATGTGACCAGAGTAAACAACAGTAACACAAACATGTGACCAGAGTAAACAACAGTAACACAAACATGTGACCAGAGTAAACAACAGTAACACAAACATGTGACCAGAGTAAACAACAGTAACACAAACATGTGACCAGAGTAAACAACAGTAACACAAACATGTGACCAGAGTAAACAACAGTAACACAAACATGTGACCAGAGTAAACAACAGTAACACAAACATGTGACCAGAGTAAACAACAGTAACACAAACATGTGACCAGAGTAAACATTGAGCTGCTTAAAGTGAGAGCAGAAGAGCTGAGCCATGAAGAGAACCTGATCTCACGAATGTCTAAGTTTTACAAACGCAGCCAGCTTGTAGCACTAGCTTCAGCTAACTGATACATCTACCTTGATATTGATCATTAGAAATGATCTCTATTAAAATGCTCAAATAGAAGTGCAGAGAAACATTCCACTGATGTCATGGTGACCACAGAGCTAGGATCTAGAATACATTTAAAGTAAAATATGAAAGTTATTTCCAATCTTGTTCTTTTGTCTCCCTTTTCTATCCACACATTACTGCATTAACTCTCCTAAACCTGGTATGCTCTGTATCTACCGCAGCACAAGAACCATGAGCCTCCTCATCCTCTCCATCTCTTCTCCACCTCCACCTCCTGCGATGCTATTTCATACTTTATGCATTCACATGTGTCAGATAGAATGTCCACTCACGTGCTGTGCTGTAGGTCCCATATCTCCAGCTGCGCCTCATTGAGGGCCCCAAACACGGGGGCCATCTTGGGAGACCACTGCACATCCAGGACAGCTCTCTGTCCGGAGCAGAAGCTGAGCACAGGAGTGAAGCGCTCGTCCTTCCACAGCTGGACAGTCCAGTCTGAAGAACAGCTCAGGAACAGGTCCGAGCACAGAGGACTCCACCACACGCTGACCACGGGCCCCTGATGGAGGACGCAGAGTTACTGACTCCTACCTATTTATTACAAAAATAACCAGAGTCAAGAATGCTGATGGAAGCACAAATGTGTGTAGAGAGTCCTAAATAGTAACTATTAATACTAATAAGTGACAACATCATCATTCACTCAATCGTGAGTGAACCAGGTTATGGCCGATCCACAAAACTAAAGTCTATGACAGGTTGTCCTGTAATTATTACTTACTTTATTACTTACTTTTCTGTTATAGGCAAATATGTACTGTATCTCAGTTTACATCTGTGAAGTTACACTTTAAAATTAGAAGCCGTAGAGCAAAGTTCTAAATTCTACATTTGTATTTTCAATGGCTACGTGTCATTGAAAATACAAAGACAATTTCCCATTAAATGATCTGGAGAGGGTGAAGCTGCTTAAACCTGTCGTGAGTCAGTCCCAGGGGCCAATCCACTGGAACTGCATCCAAAAAATCCTCCTCAGTCCAGAAAGTATTTTCCCCATAAAGCACAATGTAACAGGGAACTACAGCTGCCATTTCAGGTCGTGAAGGTCTTTTCCTTCACTTGACTTAAACTGGCTATTTAACCTATATTTTCAGCTCGCTTTAGGCTAAGTTTAGCAAAAGCTAAATCTAGGGAGGAAGCATACGATACCGAGTCCGTCGTTAAAGATACAAAAGTTCCACATCAGGTGGAGGCGTCGACGAGCGAGTCGTGGTAAAAGATCCAGACGCTCAGTACAGACGTGTGCAGAGGCAGATAGCGCGCTGACGTCTAGGGACGGTCAAACACGGGAAAGAATCAATCTAAAAGTGATGTTCCCATCCCGGAGACGCCTGTCACTATGGCAACGTCAAATAAATATGGGAAAGAGTGTCTGGAGTGTCTGCCAGTTGTTTTTATTGCATCCTTATTGTGGAGAGGCTTGCATCGCCACAAACCTGACACGTACTTGGCCTGGAGGAGGAGCCTCCATGAAAATGTTGAGAAAGTGTTCAGAATGAAACACTTTAGTACTTAATTAGGATCTGTAATTAATAAATCATAGTAGTAACTCATTTTACTCTCTGTGACTCAAAGCTGATCTTACAACAAACAGAAAATATACAATATACAAATATACTCACAATAAATACTGTTGTCAGTGGGAAAGACTTCATGCAGAGTCATTTTTTAAGGATTTTTTGGCTTCATGAGACAAAACAGCTCATTGTAGAACAGCACAGCGGTCAGCACAGCGGTCAGCACAGGGTCAGCACAGCGGTCAGCACAGCGGTCAGCACAGGGTCAGCACAGCGGTCAGCACAGGGTCAGCACAGGGTCAGCACAGGGTCAGCACAGCGGTCAGCACAGCGGTCAGCGCAGGGTCAGCACAGGGTCAGCACAGCGGTCAGCACAGCGGTCAGCGCAGGGTCAGCACAGCGGTCAGCGCAGGGTCAGCACAGGGTCAGCACAGCGGTCAGCACAGCGGTCAGCGCAGGGTCAGCACAGCGGTCAGCACAGGGTCAGCACAGGGTCAGCACAGGGTCAGCACAGCGGTCAGCACAGGGTCAGCACAGCGGTCAGCACAGCGGTCAGCACAGGGTCAGCACAGGGTCAGCACAGCGGTCAGCACAGCGGTCAGCGCAGGGTCAGCACAGGGTCAGCACAGCGGTCAGCACAGCGGTCAGCGCAGGGTCAGCACAGCGGTCAGCGCAGGGTCAGCACAGGGTCAGCACAGCGGTCAGCACAGCGGTCAGCGCAGGGTCAGCACAGCGGTCAGCACAGGGTCAGCACAGGGTCAGCACAGGGTCAGCACAGCGGTCAGCACAGCGGTCAGCACAGCGGTCAGCGCAGGGTCAGCACAGGGTCAGCACAGGGTCAGCACAGGGTCAGCACAGCGGTCAGCACAGCGGTCAGCACAGCGGTCAGCGCAGGGTCAGCACAGCGGTCAGCACAGGGTCAGCACAGGGTCAGCACAGCGGTCAGCACAGGGTCAGCACAGGGTCAGCACAGCGGTCAGCACAGCGGTCAGCACAGGGTCAGCACAGGGTCAGCACAGGGTCAGCACAGCGGTCAGCACAGCGGTCAGCACAGCGGTCAGCACAGCGGTCAGCACAGCGGTCAGCACAGCGGTCAGCATAGCTTGTAGACATTATTCAAATCAAAAGAACTTACAAAGTGTTTCTTGTATGTGTCCATAAACTGCTGCGTGTTGGAGGTGGAGCACTTGTGAATAAGCCCCTCCCATGTCCCCACCAGGTACACGCCCGCCTCCTGCACACACACACACACACACACACACACGATGTGAGGACAAAAACGCAACACAAATTCTGCACACATTAAAAAGTGTTGTACCTTCGGATGGAAGTCGAAGCACATTCCAGGAGTCAGAGCTGAAAGGATGTTTTCTGGTTTAGTCTCACTTCGGTTTTCTGTGGCGTTCCGTTTAGCACTTTTCACTCTTTTCAGTTTCATCATGTCTGTAAGAAAAAATATACTAGTTTCAATAAGGGAGAGGAAGAAGCTGGACAAAGCTCCGTCCTGGGCTGTCCTCTGGACTCAGTGCAGGAGGTGGGGGACAGAAGGGTCCTGGCTAAACTCACATCTATGCTGGACCATGAGTCTCACCCCCTGCAGGACACTCTGTCCCCTGCAGGACACTCTGTCCCCTGCAGGACACTCTGTCCCCTGCAGGACACTCAGACCACTCTGGAGAGACGCTTCAGTGAGAGACTGATCCACCCTCGCTGTGTGAAGGAGACGTTTCACAGGTCCATAACCATGTGCAATTCCTGTAAATAAGAGTTTTCTATTTTGTTTTTATTTGGTTTACTTACCTGCTAATAGTATTACCTAGTCTTGTGCTAGCTATTTTTACTTTATTTTATTTTTATTTTATTCTATTATCATTATTTTATTATCTTATTTTAATTTTTATCCTTATCTTTTTATTTGTATCTATTTTATTTTATTTCCCCCCCTCCATTCCCTATTAAGATAGAAGAGGAGTTTTTGTTCATAAGAGTTTTATTAAGAGTGTGTTTGAAACTATAATCTGTCCTTTCCTCCTGTTTCTACTGCAACAACCACATTTCCCCCTGTGTCATATTAAAGCATTATCTTATCTTTGTGACGTTAGAATGTAACTGCTCTTTTTCTATGACGTGCAGGCACATGCGCAGGCACATGCGCAGGCACATGCGCAGGCACATGCGCAGGCACATGCGCAGGCCCATGCGCAGACACATGCGCAGACACATGCGCAGGCACATGCGCAGGCACATGCGCAGACACATGCGCAGGCACATGCGCAGGCACATGCGCAGGCACATGCGCAGGCACATGCGCAGGCCCATGCGCAGACACATGCGCAGACACATGCGCAGGCACATGCGCAGGCACATGTGCAGACACATGCGCAGACACATGCGCAGGCACATGCGCAGGCACATGCGCAGACACATGCGCAGACACATGCGCAGGCACATGCGCAGGCACATGCGCAGGCACATGCGCAGGCACATGCGCAGGCCCATGCGCAGACACATGCGCAGACACATGCGCAGGCACATGCGCAGACACATGCGCAGACACATGCGCAGGCACATGCGCAGGCACATGCGCAGGCACATGCGCAGACACATGTGCAGGCACAGGCTCAGACACATGCGCAGGCACATGCGCAGGCACATGCGCAGGCACATGTGCAGGCACAGGCTCAGACACATGCGCAGGCACATGCGCAGACACATGCGCAGACACATGCGCAGGCACATGCGCAGGCACATGCGCAGACACATGTGCAGGCACAGGCTCAGACACATGCGCAGGCACATGCGCAGGCACATGCGCAGGCACATGCGCAGGCACATGCGCAGGCACATGCGCAGGCACATGCGCAGGCCCATGCGCAGACACATGCGCAGACACATGCGCAGGCACATGCGCAGACACATGCGCAGACACATGCGCAGGCACATGCGCAGGCACATGCGCAGGCACATGCGCAGACACATGTGCAGGCACAGGCTCAGACACATGCGCAGGCACATGCGCAGGCACATGCGCAGGCACATGCGCAGGCACATGTGCAGGCACAGGCTCAGACACATGCGCAGGCACATGCGCAGGCACATGCGCAGGCACATGCGCAGGCACATGCGCAGGCACATGCGCAGGCACATGCGCAGACACATGTGCAGGCACAGGCTCAGACACATGCGCAGGCACATGCGCAGGCACATGCGCAGGCACATGCGCAGGCACATGCGCAGGCCCATGCGCAGACACATGCGCAGACACATGCGCAGGCACATGCGCAGGCACATGCGCAGACACATGCGCAGACACATGCGCAGGCACATGCGCAGGCACATGCGCAGGCACATGCGCAGGCACATGCGCAGGCACATGCGCAGGCCCATGCGCAGACACATGCGCAGACACATGCGCAGGCACATGCGCAGGCACATGCGCAGGCACATGCGCAGGCACATGCGCAGGCACATGCGCAGGCCCATGCGCAGACACATGCGCAGACACATGCGCAGGCACATGCGCAGACACATGCGCAGACACATGCGCAGGCACATGCGCAGGCACATGCGCAGGCACATGCGCAGACACATGTGCAGGCACAGGCTCAGACACATGCGCAGGCACATGCGCAGGCACATGCGCAGGCACATGTGCAGGCACAGGCTCAGACACATGCGCAGGCACATGCGCAGACACATGCGCAGACACATGCGCAGGCACATGCGCAGGCACATGCGCAGACACATGTGCAGGCACAGGCTCAGACACATGCGCAGGCACATGCGCAGGCACATGCGCAGGCACATGCACAGGCACATGCGCAGGCACATGCGCAGGCACATGCGCAGGCCCATGCGCAGACACATGCGCAGACACATGCGCAGGCACATGCGCAGACACATGCGCAGACACATGCGCAGGCACATGCGCAGACACATGTGCAGGCACAGGCTCAGACACATGCGCAGGCACATGCGCAGGCACATGCGCAGGCACATGCGCAGGCACATGTGCAGGCACAGGCTCAGACACATGCGCAGGCACATGCGCAGGCACATGCGCAGGCACATGCGCAGGCACATGCGCAGGCACATGCGCAGGCACATGCGCAGGCACATGCGCAGACACATGTGCAGGCACAGGCTCAGACACATGCGCAGGCACATGCGCAGGCACATGCGCAGGCACATGCGCAGGCACATGCTCAGACACATGCGCAGGCACATGCTCAGACACATATGCAAGCACATGCTCAGACACACTCGCAGGCACATGCGCAGGCACATGCGCAGGCACATGCGCAGGCATATGCTTAGACACATGTGCAGGCACATGCGCAGGCATATGCTTAGACACATGTGCAGGCACATGCGCAGACACAGGCTGGTTCATCCTTCGGTCATTCTCTTGCCACAGCACCACCAGCGTCCTCACGAGCAGTGGTTCTCATATAATGCAGGCCCGTAGCCAGGGGGGGTTCGGGGGGTTCGAACCAACCGCCCATTTGGGCCGAAAAAGTCCGTCTATATCAGTAACTTTCAATATTTTGTATCATTTTCCACTTGAGGGACAGATATTAGAGGTAGTGAGCCTCACCAGCCAGGAGGACCAATCAGAAGCGAGCACAAAACGAAACTAGGTCATTTTTGCACACGGTAACCGTGTAGTTTCGTTTTCGCTAAAACCGGGTTGATACTTGATAAAAAGGTCCACCTTGACACAAAAGAACCCCCCCATAGAAATCCTGGCTACGGGCCTGTGATGGTAAAGCTCCTGGTGGTTCATGTCTTGTGCTTTTGCTGTTCAAAGTCGTGAAATCAACCTCCACAGTTTTGCTGATGATGCAGTTTTACATCTCCTAATTACACCAATGGATTTGTAACTGCATTTTAGACATGACAGGAAACTTTCTCCAGTTTAATTCGGGAAAAAACTGAGGTTTTAGTCAGTGTGACGGGGCGTCCTCACCGCCCCGTCACGTCCTCACGGCCCCGTCACGTCCTCACCGCCCCGTCACGTCCACACCCGGCGTGCCTTCCCGTCTCTCCCGCGCACAGTGCGCTCTTTGCATTTGCGGAGCGCCCAATTAACTGCATCATGACCTGTCACTTCCCTGAACCGTTTCCCCACTTTTCCCCACTGCACAGACACTTTTCCCCACTGCACAGACACTTTTCCCCACTGCACAGACACTTTTCCCCACTGCACAGACACTTTTCCCCACTGCACAGACACTTTTCCCCACTGCACAGACACTTTTCCCCACTGCACAGACACTTTTCCCCACTGCACAGACACTTTTCCCCACTGCACAGACACTTTTCCCCACTGCACAGACACTTTTCCCCACTGCACAGACACTTTTCCCCACTGCACAGACACTTTTCCCCACTGCACAGACACTTTTCCCCACTGCACAGACACTTTTCCCCACTGCACAGACACTTTTCCCCACTGCACAGACACTTTTCCCCACTGCACAGACACTTTTCCTCCCTGTAGAGACTCGGCGTCTGCACACCACACTCACCTGCTGCTGTCGCTGCCCCCTGTCACAGCCTCCTGTCACTGCCCCCTGCCTGTCACTGCTCCTGTCGCTGCCCCCTGTGGGCCAACCAGAGACACTGCCGAGGCGCGGTTTAAAGCGCAGGTTGCCGCGCTTGGTCTGGTCACGTGACCAGAGGACTCGACCATTTTGTTTGAAATGTGTGTTTTTGTCATGTATTATTGTTTCCTGTGTTATTAATGTCTGAGCCGTGTGGAGGGCTGAGACTTCATTATGAGTTCAAGGGAAAATATGATTTTGGGAGTTTGTGTTGATTTATGCCCCTTTTGTGTTTAACCCCCATCCTTTGTTCATTGGTTTGCCCAGGGGAGGGGCTAGAGGAGGGGCTAGGGGTTTAAAATGGAGCTCTGCTCATTGTTGGGACAGAGAGCCCAGGAGAGCATGTCTGCTGTGAGACCCTGTGATTGTCGCTGCTGAAAGTATTTTGATCCTGTAAATACTTTGTTTAACAGTCGTCCTTTTATTTTTACACTGTAAATATTCTACCATTGTTTTGGGACTGTTGATAAAAATCACCACACATCATTTTTCACGGAAGCTAAAACGAACCTGTGACAGTCAATCTTGAGGCCCAGAGAGAAGCTCCACTTTCTATCGAGGTCAAACCTCTGTTCTCTGACCCCTGAGGACCGCCTGAGGGCCGCCTTGAGAATCTTTTGGGTCCCAGGTTGGGAACGACTAATGTAGGTTGTAATAGTTAGTTTTAGTAAGTAACAGTGGTGGTCGTCAGGACCAGCAAGGCCTTCTCTATCTAAACATAATCAGAATATGATTTAAAAGTATATATATATATTTTTCCCTCAAATATTTATTAAATTATTCCCCAGATTTAGCGTTTTACTCTTCATTTCATGGCGTTCCTCTTGTTGCACTGCTTCTGCCCCAGGTACAGATTTGGAGGCTGGTCTTATGTTAGATCTTTTATCCAATCATATTCAGCCTCATTTGTTGCCAGGATCTGAAATCTGCCGAGGCCTTCAGACTCAACAGAGCTGGTGATGCTTATAGTGAATGGAAATGAAAATGATGTGTCAACCAATCAGCTTCAGAGTTGCTCTTGTACGTCTGCTGCTGTTCCACAGGAGCAGCAGGTGCATCAGGTGCACGTCTTTTGATTGGATCACCAATATTGAGAAGCAGGTCTTATGGGCGGGGCTATGGAACCTCAGAAACTCTGAACGAGGAAACTGGATGTGACAGACACATTAATCCTGTATTACTAAGCTGTTTTTTCAACCCAGAACGGGCGGAAGGAGGACAAGATATCGATTTTCAAGAAAAGTTGGACATTGTAAGAAGAGGTCGTCCTACGCCGACGCTGCAAAGCCTGTTACAGGCGGCGCGTTGAAAACACGTTAACACGCGCGAGGAACAGACCACGCGTGGAAAACGGGCAGAGAACGAGCGGACATCGGCAGGTCACGGAGAACGGCACGGAGAACGCGTGAAGAACGAGCGCGGACAAGGTAAAGAAACGTCTGTTTAAACGTCTAGAGCCGTGGCATCATAATGATGTAATAAGAGGTGGATTTATTCGGGTGGGACTGTGTATGACATCACTGAAGGCCCAAGCCCCAGACCCACGGCCCACTACTGTTAAGTAATAGTATGTAGTAATAGGTAGATGTAGGCTGTAATAGTAGTAAGTAGAAGTAGTAATGACAGTTTAAGGAGCAACAAACATACTAGTATATGTTATACTAGTAGTAGATGGCAGTAGTATTAGTAGTAGATCCAGCACCTATACAGTCCAGTCCGCTGTTGGAGACGAACCACTTGCAGACCCGTCCATCTGTTGCCACGGAGACCAGAGCTTCATCCTTGTCCTCTCTCAGACTGACCTCCTGTAACGTCCACCTCAGCTGCAGCACCGGGTCCACGTGTTTGTTCACACACGCCCTGGAATCAGATCCAAGACAAGTCATGTTTGTCCTCCCTGTGTCCATGTGTGACAAGTCATGTTTGTCCTCCCTGTGTCCATGTGTGACACGACATGTTTGTCCTCCCTGTGTCCATGTGTGACACGACATGTTTGTCCTCCCTGTGTCCATGTGTGACACGACATGTTTGTCCTCCCTGTGTCCATGTGTGACACGACATGTTTGTCCTCCCTGTGTCCATGTGTGACACGACATGTTTGTCCTCCCTGTGTCCATGTGTGACACAACATGTTTGTCCTCCCTGTGTCCATGTGTGACACGACATGTTTGTCCTCCCTGTGTCCATGTGTGACACGACATGTTTGTCCTCCCTGTGTCCATGTGTGACACAACATGTTTGTCCTCCCTGTGTCCATATGTGACACGACATGTTTGTCCTCCCTGTGTCCATGTGTGACAAGTCATGTTTGTCCTCCCTGTGTCCATTTGTGACACGACATGTTGTCCTCCCTGTGTCAATGTGTGACACGACATGTTTGTCCTCCCTGTGTCCATGTGTGACAAGTCATGTTTGTCCTCCCTGTGTCCATGTGTGACACGTCATGTTTGTCCTCCCTGTGTCCATTTGTGACACGACATGTTTGTCCTCCCTGTGTCCATGTGTGACACGACATGTTTGTCCTCCCTGTGTCCATGTGTGACACAACATGTTTGTCCTCCCTGTGTCCATGTGTGATAAGTCATGTTTGTCCTCCCTGTGTCCATGTGTGACACGTCATGTTTGTCCTCCCTATGTCCATGTGTGACAAGTCATGTTTGTCCTCCCTGTGTCCATGTGTGACAAGTCATGTTTGTCCTCCCTGTGTCCATGTGTGACAAGTCATGTTTGTCCTCCCTGTGTCCATGTGTGACACGACATGTTTGTCCTCCCTGTGTCCATGTGTGACACAACATGTTTGTCCTCCCTGTGTCCATGTGTGACACGACATGTTTGTCCTCCCTGTGTCCATGTGTGACAAGTCATGTTTGTCCTTCCTGTGTCCATGTGTGACACGACATGTTTGTCCTCCCTGTGTCAATTTGTGACACGACATGTCCTCCCTGTGTCAATGTGTGACACGACATGTTTGTCCTCCCTGTGTCCATGTGTGACAAGTCATGTTTGTCCTCCCTGTGTCCATGTGTGACACGTCATGTTTGTCCTCCCTATGTCCATGTGTGACAAGTCATGTTTGTCCTCCCTGTGTCCATTTGTGACACGACATGTTGTCCTCCCTGTGTCCATGTGTGACACGACATGTTTGTCCTCCCTGTGTCAATGTGTGACACGACATGTTTGTCCTCCCTGTGTCCATGTGTGACAAGTCATGTTTGTCCTCCCTGTGTCCATGTGTGACACGTCATGTTTGTCCTCCCTATGTCCATGTGTGACAAGTCATGTTTGTCCTCCCTGTGTCCATTTGTGACACGACATGTTGTCCTCCCTGTGTCCATGTGTGACACGACATGTTTGTCCTCCCTGTGTCCATGTGTGACAAGTCATGTTTGTCCTCCCTGTGTCCATGTGTGACACGTCATGTTTGTCCTCCGTGTGTCCATGTGTGACACGACATGTTTGTCCTCCCTGTGTCCATTTGTGACAAGTCATGTATGTCCTCCCTGTGTCCATTTGTGACACGACATGTTTGTCCTCCCTGTGTCCATGTGTGACACGACATGTATGTCCTCCCTGTGTCCATTTGTGACAAGTCATGTTTGTCCTCCCTGTGTCCATTTGTGACACGACATGTTTGTCCTCCCTGTGTCCATGTGTGACACAACATGTTTGTCCTCCCTGTGTCCATATGTGACAAGTCATGTTTGTCCTCCCTGTGTCCATGTGTGACACGTCATGTTTGTCCTCCCTGTGTCCATGTGTGACACGACATGTTTGTCCTCCCTGTGTCCATTTGTGACACGACATGTTGTCCTCCCTGTGTCCATGTGTGACAAGTCATGTTTGTCCTCCCTGTGTCCATGTGTGACACGTCATGTTTGTCCTCCCTGTGTCCATGTGTGACAAGTCATGTTTGTCCTCCCTGTGTCCATGTGTGACAAGTCATGTTTGTCCTCCCTGTGTCCATGTGTGACAAGTCATGTTTGTCCTCCCTGTGTCCATGTGTGACACGACATGTTTGTCCTCCCTGTGTCCATGTGTGACACGACATGTTTGTCCTCCCTGTGTCCATGTGTGACACGACATGTTTGTCCTCCCTGTGTCCATGTGTGACACAACATGTTTGTCCTCCCTGTGTCCATGTGTGACACGACATGTTTGTCCTCCCTGTGTCCATGTGTGACAAGTCATGTTTGTCCTCCCTGTGTCCATGTGTGACACGACATGTTTGTCCTCCCTGTGTCAATTTGTGACACGACATGTTGTCCTCCCTGTGTCAATGTGTGACACGACATGTTTGTCCTCCCTGTGTCCATGTGTGACAAGTCATGTTTGTCCTCCCTGTGTCCATGTGTGACACGTCATGTTTGTCCTCCCTATGTCCATGTGTGACAAGTCATGTTTGTCCTCCCTGTGTCCATGTGTGACATGTCATGTTTGTCCTCCCTGTGTCCATGTGTGACACGACATGTTTGTCCTCCCTGTGTCCATGTGTGACACAACATGTTTGTCCTCCCTGTGTCCATATGTGACACGACATGTTGTCCTCCCTGTGTCCATGTGTGACAAGTCATGTTTGTCCTCCCTGTGTCCATGTGTGACACGTCATGTTTGTCCTCCGTGTGTCCATGTGTGACACGACATGTTTGTCCTCCCTGTGTCCATTTGTGACAAGTCATGTATGTCCTCCCTGTGTCCATTTGTGACACGTTATGTTTGTCCTCCCTGTGTCCATGTGTGACACGACATGTTTGTCCTCCCTGTGTCCATGTGTGACACGACATGTTTGTCCTCCCTGTGTCCATGTGTGACACGTCATGTTTGTCCTCCCTGTGTCCATGTGTGACACGACATGTCCTCCCTGTGTCCATGTGTGATACGACATGTTTGTCCTCCCTGTGTCCATGTGTGACACGTCATGTTTGTCCTCCGTGTGTCCATGTGTGACACGACATGATGTCCTCCCTGTGTCAATGTGTGACACGACATGTTTGTCCTCCCTGTGTCCATGTGTGACACGACATGTTTGTCCTCCCTGTGTCCATGTGTGACACGACATGTTGTCCTCCCTGTGTCCATGTGTGATACGACATGTTTGTCCTCCCTGTGTCCATGTGTGACACGACATGTTGTCCTCCCTGTGTCCATGTGTGACACGACATGTTTGTCCTCCCTGTGTCCATGTGTGACACGTCATGTTGTCCTCCCTGTGTCCATGTGTGACACGTCATGTTGTCCTCCGTGTGTCCATGTGTGACACGTCATGTTGTCCCCCGTGTGTCCATGTGTGACACGACATGTTTGTCCTCCCTGTGTCCATGTGTGACACGACATGTTGTCCCCCGTGTGTCCATGTGTGGTACTGCGCTCTGACCGGCTGTGGAGGACCGAGCTGCTGCTGTGGTCAGTCTGGACACTGCAGATCATCACTGTGCCGTCCTCCATGCCCACGGCCAGCTGGCACGGGCTTTTCACTGAGAAGTCCAGTGCAGTGACCGGGCTGTCACAGGGAAAGACCCTCTCTGGCCACTGGGGGACACGTGGAAATACAATGGACAAAAGCAGGTGTTAGGGCCAGTTGGACAGGTGCTACAGACTGTGTTATTGTCCTGGAATCAGACAAACACCGATGCTATTCCTTAACACATAGAGAACACAATTCAACTTAGAATATCAAACGACACAGAAATATCAGACATTTGTATGGCATGCATGGGAGAAAACGCGGGGACTGATCACGCAAGCTGTGGTAAGCAGCCTACGTGATCCTCCTGCGTCTCACCTCGTTTTTTCCCATGCTGGTTGGTTTTATTAGATATTCTGGAATAGGCGGGTCACATTTCTCATTGGTCAGCTTCACATCAAGGCACTTGGTATTTTTCCGTAGAGATCAAGCCTTGGGTAAACATTGCCCAAACTCCTCTGGGCTGTCACCCCCCCTAGGGTAAACATCCTTTGGCCCATCTTTACGACCCCTTCACAAATGCAGTTTGTCACACACCCGTTCTTCTCTTAGACTAATGATGCAGATAAAATATCACTATTATGCAGATAAAATACATAACAGAAATATAATCATATATTCACATTTTATCACATTTCCCTCCTGTTTATCAAAGCATTAGTCACTGTCTCATATGCCAAACACATTACTCTTTTCATTTTTCAACATGTCTTTCATATTGGTGTTAAAATGACACTTTCACACTCAAAAAGTTGATGCACAGTCTTCAAACATTGAACACATTTCTTTTGTCTCGTCCCACAACATGTCTACATGGCTATATTACTGTCCTAAATTTTGAGTCAGATTGGTCAATCTCTGTAATTTGACAAACAGACAATTTATCTTGTCTATAATTTGTGTGGTGTGATGGGAAATATAGAAGTACAAGCGGAAAGCCCTTAAACCCGCTGCTCTCTGGTCAGTCAGTTTGACTCGTCAGGGACCCCTCTGGACACCCCAATAGAATCAAATACGTAGTATCAGGTGCTACTGGGACCAGATTGTCCACTAACCTCTCGACCTTGACCCTGCAGTATGGTTCTGGGTGATGCTGATCTTTGTTCTGACCATGACTGGCCACAAAAGGGATACATAGGCACAACGTCCTACACCCTTTGCCTCCAAGTGCCCTCTCAGCACTGTGTGCCCACACCACCATACGTCCTTGCTTGGTTTCTTAAGAGACCTTCTTCCGCTGCTCGCTTCGGTCACACCTATGACACATATGAACTGGTACATTTCCCATCTCAATTCATAATCTCATTGACATTACATGTAGTGATGTTGTAGCAGATAAAAAACTCTCTTAGTTAGTGCAAACAACAGTGGCAACAATATGCCATTGTGTTTCTTCAGCTACTGTCATGTCAATTATACATTATACATTTCACATTTCATAACCCTTTTCATGTTGATCACTTATTTTCTTCCCTCTATATTCCATTTCTGTGTATGTTGAGCGATTGTCCCGATTGTCCCGATTGTCCCGATTGGGCGAGATTACCTTCGCCTCTCTGCTGTCTCTTTTGTCACGTGTTACCGATTGTCCGGCGCATAATACAGGTGTTCAGCACCCATATTACCGTCATCGCTTGTGACAATGATAACTGTTGATTCTTTCAGCAGAGTATGGTACTCTGCGCACCGTAGCCTCTGGCTCTCGTTCATCGTAGCAGAGTATAGCACTTTGCGTACTGTAGAATCTGTCTCCCCATCCATTGTAGCAAAGTATCGTACTCTACCGTAGACTCTGGACAAAACTCATACAAACGAAGTCCTGCGTCTGCGATGTTATGGCTATGCCGGTGTGTTGTCCAGACATTTCTCTCACTTTCCCATGAGAGCACCCATGTTCTCGTCCCTCCAATGGTCAGGACGACACGGTGTGGCTCCGTCCACTTTGCTCGTCCACTTGACTCGTCTCTGTAAACACCACATCTCCAACACGATCTTGCTGCGGTGATAAACAAAGTCTTTTCGACAGTTCAGTGTATTTCAAACAGTTTTCTTGTTTACAATTTAGTAATTATTGATTCGGAATATTTGTTTGCACGTACATATCCCTCCTTTTTGAGATTTGGCTTTGCCCATTTCTCAAACTTCTATACAATTCTACATTTAAACAAAATTAAATAGTCCAGATAGTTTACAACGTTCACTAATCCAGTATGTAATCAAGGAAGAGATGGAATTGCGTCTGTCACTCCACTCCGCAATGTCACCTCTTGACCTTTCACAGTTCAGTGGTCACATCCCTGGCTGAGCCCCCCCTTCCACGGCGCTGGGCCCCCACCCTGTGTGGGTCAATCAGTCTGTGTGTCTGTTATCCTATACTGCCAAACCTATCTGTTTTACCACCATTTGTTTCAAACTCCAAATGTTTCAAACTCTAAATGTTTCACGTGTTTCAAACTAAATGTTTCAAACTATAAATGTTTGGTCTCCACGTGTGCGCGCGTGTATGTGTGTGTGTGTGTGTGTGTGTGTGTGTGTGCGTATGTGTGCAATATAAATACATCAAACAATAATAATTATTGATTATAATTCCCCCGTTGAGCTGGCCATAAGGGTCAGTTCACAACTTAGAATTCTTCACATAATTAACATAACATCTCCTCTGTGGGTGTGGCCTGAATAAAGTCACACATCTAATGTAATATGTGCTAATCTTCTATATGTGCTTCAGGTGAGTTCCAAACTCAATCCCTCACACCTGCTCATGTGGTGCTTTACAAACATTGTGTATTAGTTTGTTCTAACAAGTCTATATGTGTATTAAAATCAAAATGATTCTAAACCTTCCCCTTGTCCATTTATCAACCTTTTTTTCCCCTTGTTGCCTACTTTCTTTGTCTTTTCTCTGTCATGCATCACATCTTCCTCTCTGTCTTCCCCTCTGTCTCTTTCTCTGTCTTCCTCTCTGTCTTCCCCTCGTCTTTGTCTCTGTCTTCCTCTTGTAACGGAGGAAACACACATTTCCAAATTTCTAAACCTCCTTTTTCTTTCTCTCTTTCACTTACTCTTTACCCTCACTTGTAACCTGCTTTTACTTCCTAATTGCTGCTGATATAACTATCAGACGCTGCATCCCCTGGGATTCCAGTTAGTTATCTTTAAAATATCCCTGTCATTCTGCTTCTAAACTGATGTATTGATTCACCCATCCCCCTGTTTAGTTTTCACTATCTTCAGGTAATCTGCGGGTCTCATAAAATGTATTCTACTCCTACATTACGCTGCTCTACACTCCTCCAGAGTCTTTGCCAGTCAATAGCCCCTTATCTCTGACTATCTTTATGACCCATATCCTCCCATGTCCACCCACTTCTGCATCAATTGCCATTAGTTAATGACACACAGTCATGTCTTTACTGGGAGGGCATTTGACGTCACTATTTAACTTATTCCCTCACTTACGTCTACATGCAATACGAGGTTTCCTCATGATAATACAAATAAATAAGTTACTGATATAACTTTTACTATCACTTTACTTACTGCCCGTTCTATGTCCAAAAACATCAGTAGTCACTAATTTACCCATATTATCACTTCCAGGCCTGTGCCTGTTTTTGATCCTAAATTTAAAAACACTTCTGTCTTTTCGTCCTGTACTTTCATCTAGTCATGCATTAAGTCCAAAAAGATATTTTTCGTCAAGTCCAAAAATAAACAAAACAAAACAAAACATAGCTTCCGTAAAAACACAAATACCGTAAAAACACAACTTTTGTCTTCTATGTCGGGGACAGGAAGTGTCCTGTCTGTGATCACATTCCCCCAAAAATTGGCCATCTATAAAAATCTGAATTCATCTTCATCTCTTATCAAATTTAATAAAATCTTTATAATTGATTGTTGTCAATCAAACAAAACCCTTAAATTTGTTCTACAGAGCTCTCAAATACTAATACTTAAAACCAGCTGGGTTTAGTTTTGCTTACTTCATCAGTTCAGAGCATCCTCTGAACTGCTTTCCCTTCTCCTGCCTTGTTGATCCCCCTTATCCCCCCCTCTCTGCCACGTCATCTGAGCATACTGGAAGTCTCCCTCCAACATCCTCTTATGACTTTTCCTTTGTCTTTTTACAGTTTGGGGTGATAATTCTGGCATTATGTGGTCTCGTCGTCTGAGAGAAATGCTACTTGCTTTACAGTCACGGTCAATGTCAAGCTTCTAGAGAAAATTCCATATTAGATTCCTCCGGACATAAACGTGGTGTTTAATGATTCACCCGTGACTGCAAATTTTAGATCTCTCAGAAAAACGCCTTGTGACCCTTGTATGGTTAATTGTGATTCACACTTGTTAGTTAATTGGGTCCGGCTCGACTCAGACGGTCCCTCTTCTGCCTGAAGAGTGGGTCCAGCTCCAGTCTCCTTGTGTCCGTCTGTCCGTCTGTGAGAGTCGGATCTCTCCTTCACTGGAACTCCTCCAGGTTTCTACGCTTTTTTCCCAAAGAGGTTTTTTTTGTAGTTTTTCCTGGCCGAGAAGGAGAGTCTAAGGACAGAGGACCCTGGGACATCGTCCCTCGCCACCACAGACATTGTCTGACTTCATCGCCACCACAGACATTGTTGATTCATTTCTCCCTGTGGCCCTCAGAGGCAACTGTTTTGATTTTGGGCCTTACAAAAATAAATTGATTTGATTTGATTTAATTACTTATTAATCCTCATTCACACATTCACACTTCTCTCTTACTTACTTGGCTCGTGCACAGCGCTTACATTCACTCATCTTTATGTCAGTAACAACTCGGCATAAAGCATCATGACTTTCTTTCGGTGAGAAACTTAACTCGTGGTGAGCAATTTAACTCCTTTATGTGAGAAACTTATCTACACAAAGCCAACCAATATTTTTCAGAAATATAAGATATTCCTTTATTGTCCCACATGGGGAAATTTCATTGGTGCTCGAAAGCTAACAATATTTTTCAGAAATATCAAACTAATGCATAAAACGTTTTATGGCTAACTCTTTTTCACACACAATGTTTTGTCTGACCTTCTTTGTCGCCTGTGTTCTCCTGCTGCTTCGAAACGATGCGCTCTCCTCGCGGAGAATGAGGTGCGATGGGCGGCCACGGGAAAAGTGGACTTCCTTTAGCTGTGCAGAGACTTTCACAGATTCACCCGTCAATCTCCGCGAAGGGGCAGCTTGTCGTCCGGCTCGATAGGACCAGAAAATGTCATGGAATCAGACAAACACCGATGCTATTCCGTAACACATCGAGAACACAATTCAACTTAGAATATGAAACGACACAGAAATATCAGACATTTGTATGGCAAGCTTGGGAGAAAACGCCGGGACTGATCACGCAGGCTGTGGTAAGCAGCCTGCGTGATCCTCCTGCGTCTCACCTCGTTTTTTCCCATGCTGGTTGGTTTTATTAGATATTCTGGAATAGGCGGGTCACATTTCTCATTGGTCAGCCTCACATCAAGGCACTTGGTATTTTTCCGTAGAGATCAAGCCTTGGGTAAACATTACCCAAACTCCTCTGGGCTGTCACCCCCCCTCGGGTAAACATCCTTTGGCCCATCTTTACGACCCCTTCACAAATGCAGTTTGTCACACACCCGTTCTTCTCTTAGACTAATGATGCAGATAAAATATCACTATTATGCAGATAAAATACACCACAGAAATATAATCATATATTCACATTGTATCACAGTTAAGTCAAATTGCATCGCAAAATCTGCATCGTTGGCTACTATGGCCATAAAAGAAGAGAAACTCATGGTGTGACCTTCATCTTCTCCTGACCTCAACCCATAGAGAACCTTTGTGGCATCCTCAAGCTAACGATCTATGAGGGCGGTAGCCTAGGAGACAGTTAGCATCCAAACAGCAGCTCTGGGAGGATATGATGTCCTGCACAGATGTTCAAGCAGAAACTCTCCACAAACTCACAAGTTGAATGAGGCAAGAATTGTGAAGCTCTTATCAAAGAACGGCTTCTATGATCAAATGTGACATAGCTTTTGATTTCAGTAAATATGAGCTGCTAATGGTTCTGATTTAGGTTTTCTGATTTCTGTGATGTCCATGTGATTTGAATTCATTTTGTTCCAGTTGTGTGAAGCATTTTGAATTGTCTTGTGTACGAATTCCATCCATCCATCCATCTTCTGCCGCTTTATCCGGGGCCGGGTCGCGGGGGCAGCAGTCTGAGCACGGACTCCCAGACTTCCTTCTCCCCAGTACGAATTGTGCTCTACAAATAAACGTGCCTTCCCTAAATTGGCGACATTCACCGAGAGCCGCCATTGGCTCAAAAGTACATCAAACATGGCTTGCAATTTACACACAACTGGCACCTTTTTCTGACAGTTTCAATCAACAAAATAAAGGTAATATTCATTGGCAAATGATATTATTGTGTAATTGATATGGATTTTGGCTCTTGTTTACAGTATGGTTGCTAGGTAAGTGGAATTACCTCTACCGAAGTCATAGTTGCTGCCCATGTCCAACCAGGAAGTAGGAAATAGGCAAAAGTTGAGTAAAAGCTGAACTATAATCATGTTCACTCCAGTTGAAATGTGCAGTCTGACCTGTCCTATGCACTTTAAATGTGTTTACTGCATCCTTATTGTGGAGAGGCTTGCATCGCCACAAACCTGACACGTACTTGGCCTGGAGGAGGAGCCTCCATGAAAATGTTGAGAAAGTGTTCAGAATGAAACACTTAAGTACTTAATTAGGATCTGTAATTAATAAATCATAGTAGTAACTAATTTTACTCTCTGTGACTCAAAGCTGATCTTACAACAAACAGAAAATATACAATAACGGAGAAGAAGAAGCTGGACAAAGCTCCGTCCTGGGCTGTGCTCTGGACTTGGTGCAGGAGGTGGGGGACAGGAGGGTCCTGGCTAGATTCACATCTATGCTTGGCCATGAGTGTCACCCCCTGCAGGACACTCTGTCCCCTGCAGGACACTCTGTCCGCTCTGGAGAGCAGCTTCAGTGAGAGACTGATCCACCCTCGATGTGTGAAGGAAAGGTTTCGCAGGTCTTTCCTTCTGCTGCTGTCAGACTTTATAACAAACACTGTTAGTCCTGAACATGTGCAATACTGAATCAACCATGTGCAATACCTGTAAATAAGAGTTTTCTATTTTGTTTTTATTTGGTTTACTTACCTGCTTATAGTATTACCTAGTCTTGTGCTAGCTATTTTTACTTTATTTTATTATCATTATTTTATTATCTTATTTTAATTTTTATCTTTATCTTTTTATTTGTATCTATTTTATTTTATTTCCCCCCCTCCATTCCCTATTAAGATAGAAGAGGAGTTTTTGTTAATAAGAGTTTTATTAAGAGTGTGTTTGAAACTATAATCTGTCCTTTCCTCCTGTTTCTACTGCAACAACCACATTTCCCCCTGTGTCATATTAAAGCATTATCTTAATATACAAATATACTCACAATAAATACTGAGTCCCAAAAAATATGGTTCTAATTTAACAAATGACCATTTTCACTGATTTAAAAAAAAAAAATACTGTTATCATTGGGAAGTTTGTTCAATAACATTTGATTTGTACTTTAAAGGTTGATGACTTGAAAACTAGAGAACACCAGAGAGCCGTAACCCGACCGACCCGGTATGAAACTAGCCGACTGGAAAAGAAATATCACCATTTTGTTGAAAAACATCAAAATCTTTTATTTGTCAATTATTTCGCCGACTCACTGACCGGTCTTTTCTAATCCGCCGTGTCGAATATTTGTATCGTTGGTGATCTTCTCTTTCATCCCAAAGGACTGACTGACGCACCGCGCAACGCACATGAGTCTGTAACAAAACAGAACGCGCTTAAGTGTCGTTATATTGCCTTTTAAATGTTGGTTTGCTTCTGTCGGCGCCACTGCAGTGTCCATAGTACATGTCACGCTCTATCACGGTGTGAAATTTGACTTACGCAATGCATTCTGGGATTGAAACACCCCCGCTCGCCTTCGCTACAAAATACAAAAGGACGATTGAAATATCTTAAAATCGTGAGATTTAGTCTCCCGATCGGGTGTAAGCCTCTGACCCCTGAACTGTTGAAGCCTGACCCCTGGACTGTTGAAGCCTCTGACCCCTGGACTGTTGAAGCCTGACCCCTGGACTGTTGAAGCCTCTGACCCCTGGACTGTTGAAGCCTGACCCCTGGACTGTTGAAGCCTCTGACCCCTGGACTGTTGAAGCCTGACCCCTGGACTGTTGAAGCCTCTGACCCCTGGACGGTTGAAGTCTGACCCCTGGACTGTTGAAGCCTCTGACCCCTGGACTGTTGAAGTCTGACCCCTGGACTGTTGAAGCCTGACCCCTGGACTGTTGAAGCCTGACCCCTGGACTGTTGAAGCCTGACCCCTGGACTGTAGAAGCCCGACCTCTGGACTGTTGAAGCCTCTGACCCCTGGACTGTTGAAGCCTGACCCCTGGACTGTTGAAGCCTGACCCCTGGACTGTTGAAGCCCGACCTCTGGACTGTTGAAGCCTCTGACCCCTGGACTGTTGAAGCCTGATCCCTGGACTGTTGAAGCCTCTGACCCCTGGACTGTTGAAGCCTCTGACCCCTGGACTGTTGAAGCCTCTGACCCCTGGACTGTTGAAACCTCTGACCCCTGGACTGTTGAAGCCTCTGACCCCTGGACTGTTGAAGCCTCTGACCCCTGGACTGTTGAAGCCTCTGACCCCTGGACTGTTGAAGCCTCTGACCCCTGGACTGTTGAAGCCTCTGACCCCTGGACTGTTGAAACCTCTGACCCCTGGACTGTTGAAGCCTGACCCCTGGACTGTTGAAACCTCTGACCCCTGGACTGTTGAAGCCTCTGACCCCTGGACTGTTGAAACCTCTGACCCCTGGACTGTTGAAGCCTCTGACCCCTGGACTGTTGAAGCCTCTGACCCCTGGACTGTTGAAGCCTCTGACCCCTGGACTGTTGAAGCCTCTGACCCCTGGACTGTTGAAGCCCGACCCCTGGACTGTTGAAGCCTCTGACCCCTGGACTGTTGAAGCCTGACCCCTGGACTGTTGAAGCCCGACCCCTGGACTGTTGAAGCCCGACCCCTGGACTGTTGAAGCCTGACCCCTGGACTGTTGAAGCCTGACCCCTGGACTGTTGAAGCCTCTGACCCCTGGACTGTTGAAACCTCTGACCCCTGGACTGTTGAAGCCTGACCCCTGGACTGTTGAAGCCTCTGACCCCTGGACTGTTGAAGCCTCTGACCCCTGGACTGTTGAAGCCTGACCCCTGGACTGTTGAAGCCTCTGACCCCTGGACTGTTGAAGCCTCTGACCCCTGGACTGTTGAAGCCCGACCCCTGGACTGTTGAAGCCTGACCCCTGGACTGTTGAAGCCCGACCCCTGGACTGTTGAAGCCTCTGACCCCTGGACTGTTGAAGCCCGACCCCTGGACTGTTGAAGCCTCTGACCCCTGGACTGTTGAAGCCTGACCCCTGGACTGTTGAAGCCTGACCCCTGGACTGTTGAAGCCCGACCCCTGGACTGTTGAAGCCCGACCCCTGGACTGTTGAAGCCTGACCCCTGGACTGTTGAAGCCTGACCCCTGGACTGTTGAAGCCTCTGACCCCTGGACTGTTGAAACCTCTGACCCCTGGACTGTTGAAGCCTGACCCCTGGACTGTTGAAGCCTCTGACCCCTGGACTGTTGAAGCCTCTGACCCCTGGACTGTTGAAGCCTGACCCCTGGACTGTTGAAGCCTCTGACCCCTGGACTGTTGAAGCCTCTGACCCCTGGACTGTTGAAGCCCGACCCCTGGACTGTTGAAGCCTGACCCCTGGACTGTTGAAGCCCGACCCCTGGACTGTTGAAGCCTCTGACCCCTGGACTGTTGAAGCCTGACCCCTGGACTGTAGAAGCCTGACCCCTGGACTGTTGAAGCCGCTGACCCCTGGACTGTTGAAGCCTCTGACCCCTGGACTGTTGAAGCCCGACCCCTGGACTGTTGAAGCCTCTGACCCCTGGACTGTTGAAGCCTCTGACCCCTGGACTGTTGAAGCCCGACCCCTGGACTGTTGAAGCCTGACCCCTGGACTGTTGAAGCCTGACCCCTGGACTGTTGAAGCCCGACCCCTGGACTGTTGAAGCCTGACCCCTGGACTGTTGAAGCCTCTGACCCCTGGACTGTTGAAGCCCGACCCCTGGACTGTTGAAGCCCGACCCCTGGACTGTTGAAGCCTGACCCCTGGACTGTTGAAGCCTCTGACCCCTGGACTGTTGAAGTCTGACCCCTGGACTGTTGAAGCCCGACCCCTGGACTGTTGAAGCCTCTGACCCCTGGACTGTTGAAGCCTCTGACCCCTGGACTGTTGAAGCCTCTGACCCCTGGACTGTTGAAGTCTGACCCCTGGACTGTTGAAGCCTCTGACCCCTGGACTGTTGAAGCCTCTGACCCCTGGACATTTGAAGCCTCTGACCCCTGGACTGTTGAAGTCTGACCCCTGGACTGTTGAAGCCTCTGACCCCTGGACTGTTGAAGCCTCTGACCCCTGGACTGTTGAAGCCTCTGACCCCTGGACTGTTGAAACCTCTGACCC
>NW_027315746.1:35059614-35134614 GCF_026437365.1 Eucyclogobius newberryi | reverse complement strand
GTTCCCAGAGTCCAAAGTCGGTCATAGTCAGTCTTCAGTTGGTGGTTGATTCCATCTTAGAACAGTGTTGGGTCTTATAGTCTGAGACATGTCTGGATGAGAAGATCTGGTTGGCTGCTCCAATGGAGTAAGGGAGTGGCTGCTACATGTTTATTGGTAATTTTATTAGGGCTGGGCAACGATGAAAATTTTTAATCGCGATTAATCGCATTATTTCCCTGATTAATCACGATTAATCACATTTTTACGTGCAAAATTATAAATGAATTCAAAAGAAGTGTAAAGTGCATCAGCATTTTTATTCAGTAGCAGTAAAATATATAATATAATATAAGTATTCACTTGCCACAAAATCCTGAGCCACAATCATTAAAGATGAACAGACTTCAGAGGAAACGTCAGAAACATTGTAATGTCATGAAACATTAGACTCAAAACACATTTTAGGAGCAGCAGAACCAGTCTAGTACCAAATGTCCCTAAAGCAGAAAACACAGTTTGTAAATTCTTAGAACTTGACACTAAAGCGCCATAACATGAGTTAAACAAACACTTAACCAGTTCAATACAAATAAATACATTGTGTATATTTTAACTTAAACAATGTCAAACACAAAACTAAAGCTTATTGCCACTGCCAGGGCATCGAAAAGAACCAGAAAAGTTTGTAAATTCCTAAAACTGGGTGTTTTTTTACTCCTCTGCAATGAGCCAGTTGCTAAGGCACCAGATTATTCACGTTTTCATCTGATAAAGACGCGCGCCGGGCCCTTCTCGTGGATCTCCCCAGCTACGGCGCCCGTCGGGACCTGCTCATACGGGGGCCCCCGGCGGGACCTGCTCACGCGGGCCCCCGGCGGGTTGCCTCGGCTGGCGCCTACAGCAGCTGACTTTGTAAAGTTAATAAACCAAAGCCATGATCCAACATCCAACTCCTCCACTGAGCATGTGCAGGACGACTCTCCTCCACTGAGCATGTGCAGGACGACTCTCCTCCACTGAGCATGTGCAGGACGACTCTCCTCCACTGAGCATGTGCAGGACGACTCTCCTCCACTGAGCATGTGCAGGACGACTCTCCTCCACTGAGCATGTGCAGGACGACTCTCCTCCACTGAGCATGTGCAGGACGACTCTCCTCCACTGAGCATGTGCAGGACGACTCTCCTCCACTGAGCATGTGCAGGACGACTCTCCTCCACTGAGCATGTGCAGGACGACTCTCCTCCACTGAGCATGTGCAGGACGACTCTCTTCCACTGAGCATGTGCAGGACGACTCTCCTCCACTGAGCATGTGCAGGACGACTCTCCTCCACTGAGCATGTGCAGGACGACTCTCCTCCACTGAGCATGTGCAGGACGACTCTCCTCCACTGAGCATGTGCAGGACGACTCTCCTCCACTGAGCATGTGCAGGACGACTCTCCTCCACTGAGCATGTGCAGGACGACTCTCCTCCACTGAGCATGTGCAGGACGACTCTCCTCCACTGAGCATGTGCAGGACGACTCTCCTCCACTGAGCATGTGCAGGACGACTCTCCTCCACTGAGCATGTGCAGACGACTCAGACGCACGTCTGCTGCTGAGTGTATTTTACGGACATGAGTCTGGCTCGTCGAGAACGTGCGTCAAGTCCGTTTGTCTTTCTCATGTTCACGTGCTTAAATTCTGCGTCGGGCGCAATTCATCTGCAGCGCTCTCAACGAGGCTTTAGAACTGGACCAGGGGAATCCGACCTGCGTTAACGCACGTTAAAATAATTGATGGCGTTAAATAAGTGATGAGTTAAGGCGATAATAACGCGTTAAGTTGCCCAGCACTAAATGTTTTACATCAGAGTTGTTTTTTCCGTTCCTCAAGAGTTTTCAATCCAAGATTTGAGCATAAATGTTGCACTGCTTTGCTGCATGTTTCTCCAGTTTACACTTAAAGATGGGCTGCAAAGGTAATTATCATCGTCGGCCGTTAGTATCCAAGTCTTAATATATTCAGATACTAATATCTTAATTGATAAAAAAATAGACTATTATTTAAAAGAATTACGCTCTTTTGCTGCGTCCGTGTTTTTGCCTTGACTTAACCCGGAAACGTGTGGTCACAGCGGGACATTGTCTAACACTGAGGATATTTACACTGAAGTGGGCAGCGAGAGCGAGCAAAATACAAGTGAATCCTCGTCAAGTGAGAGGATTTCAACGGATGATGAACAGCATCCAGGTGAAGAACAGGTCCAGATCGCGGATGAGAATGACGATGAGGAGACGAGAATGAGATGGAGGCCGGACATCAGAGACTTTCTGAATGGTGCGTGTTAAACTGGAATATTTCCCATGAAATTGTGTGAAATACAATGATGACGAGGTTCTTGACTGTTTTAGTTCGAAACTGCAAATTACTCGTCAAACTGACCTGAAAACGGGAGTCGAGAACGTGCTGTGGCTCGATTTCATTTCAAATCCATTCAACTTCCTGGTATATCACAACCAGTAATATGCATAAAATGAGCACTCTCATCGTGAACAACAGCAGCATCACACACACCGCGTCAGTCAGACAGCCACATACGGCGGCTACAAAAGCACAGACGACTGCCTCGATGTGAAAATATCTTGCAACTTACTTTTTAGAATATCCTAGTCGATATTTCACAAGGTTTAGGAAAATGTCGGTAGCAAAGCATTGGACCAGACTTGCCACACATCACCGATTTGGGATTCCAAACCATTCTCTTGGTCGTCCTCTACTCTTCCGTTTGGGCCCCTCAAAGAGCCCGCTTCCCTCTGGAGAGCAGTGCAGTGCTGCACATCTCTGTGTCACTGCAGATAACGCCAAGATTCGTCGTATGAAACACAAAATTCCACTCGGTTTAGCACATGTCAGAGGAGAACGGTGGACTTCCGGCTACTGCAATCTCCCGGTGTGTCTTCACTGATTATTCTCTATTCCACTTATTAACCACCGTTGCAGCCCATCTTTAAGGACCCCAGATGCGCAATTTGAGGGAGCGGTTTGTTTACTCGTGAGTTACAGGAGATGACCTGAGCCTCAGAATGTCAGCTTGTCGTGACATTGTTTAACTTGTGTTTCCTACAGTAAATCACTGTAATGTGGATGCCCAAGTACTTGGTGACTCATTGAGTTGAATTGCTTAAACATGTACCTGAAAGTGAAACACGTTACTCCCAAAAATCCCGCACACCTGCAGCGCGGACACGCCTGCAGCGCGGACACGCCTGCAGCGCCAGGACACGCCTGCAGCGCGGACACGCCTGCAGCGCCAGGACACGCCTGCAGCGTGGACACGCCTGCAGCACGGACACGCATGCAGCGCGGACACGCCTGCAGCGCCAGGACACACCTGCAGCGCGGACACACCTGCAGCGCCAGGACACGCCTGCAGCGCGGACACGCCTGCAGCGCCAGGACACACCTGCAGCGCCAGGACACACCTGCAGCGCCAGGACACACCTGCAGCGCCAGGACACACCTGCAGCGCGGACACACCTGCAGCGCGGACACACCTGCAGCGTGGACACACCTGCAGCACACACCTGGTAGGATGGACACACCTGCAGCGCGAACACACCTGCAGCGCGAACACACCTGCAGCGCGAACACACCTGCAGCGCGAACACACCTGCAGCGCGAACACACCTGCAGCGCGAACACACCTGCAGCGCGAACACACCTGCAGCGCGAACACACCTGCAGCAGCGTGGACCCACCTGCAGCGTGGACACACCTGCAGCAGCGTGGACACACCTGCAGCAGCGTGGACACACCTGCAGCAGCGTGGACGCACCTGCAGCGTGGACACATCTGCAGCAGCGTGGACGCATCTGCAGCGTGGACACACCTGCAGCAGCGTGGACGCACCTGCAGCGTGGACACACCTGCAGCAGCGTGGACACACCTGCAGCAGCGTGGACACACCTGCAGCAGCGTGGACACACCTGCAGCGTGGACACACCTGCAGCGTGGACCCACCTGCAGCGTGGACGCACCTGCAGCAGCGTGGACGCACCTGCAGCGTGGACGCACCTGGCAGGATGGACACACCTGGCAGGATGGACACACCTGGCAGGATGGACACACCTGACAGGATGGACACACCTGACAGGATGGACACACCTGACAGGATGGACACACCTGGCAGGATGGACACACCTGACAGGATGGACACACCTGGCAGGATGGACACACCTGGCAGGATGGACACACCTGACAGGATGGACACACCTGGCAGGATGGACACACCTGGCAGGATGGACACACCTGGCAGGATGGACACACCTGACAGGATGGACACACCTGGCAGGATGGACACACCTGGCAGGATGGACACACCTGGCAGGATGGGCAGTAGTCTGTAAGCAGCCAGTTTGTGTTGGAGTGTGTTGGCCACGAGGCTCCTCTCCATCAGCAGCAGACTGTGGTGGAAGGTGCTGGAGGTCAGGAGCAGCTGCAGGTCACTCTCACTCTCACTGTGAAGCTCAAACACCTCCAGGTCCTTCATGGAGCTCGTGGCACTTTCTGCAGATACAAATGCATCCACTAAGTCTTGCTCTGTTACAAAATACTTGGAGGTGAGTCAGGAACTAAACTAAATGTCTGAAACGTCTTTTTAATATTCAATATTTCTTTTTTTTTTTCTTCAAATTTATAACAAAACAAAACACAGGAGATTAGAACACGACCGGAGAGAGGAGACATCATGGCACTCAGAACCCAAAGGAAACGTCCACAGTCCAAATGTCCTTTTAAAATGTGCTCTCATGATCAGGGACATTTTAATGGACATTCATGACATGGAAGAAATTACATTTGGACTTCATTTGAAAATGGACATATTTGACAGATTTTTCTTTTCTTTTTCTTTTCTTTTATGGCTGTTATTGGTTCTGATTTCGGTTGATGTCTCCTTTCTCTGGACGTGTTCTATTCTTCTGTGTTTTGTTTTGTAATAAATTGAAAAAATGACAATATTTAAATAGTAAAAAATATTTCACAAAAATGTGCTGACTGAAAGTTTTAGATGTAGTGGTTTGGGCTGATTTTTGCTCAACAGAAACAATTTCCTGGAGAATGTGTTCAAAAGCTCAAAGTCGGGACTTGAACTCAAAACCTTTATGCAGGATGTCACCATAAATATACTAACATTAACTCCTCAAAACATATGTAAAGTATTTTATACTTTTCCCGATCCAGTTAAAATGTTGGGAATTATAACAAAAGTAGATCATCATATTACATTTAGTTCATTATAAAGTTGATCTAGAGGTTCTGTCTGAGTGAAAGCGCTCATAATCACAAAAGGGTTATTGCATTCATGTTATGCCACTGCGTAACCCAAAGGGCAATACAGGGCAATCAATTCAAAAAATGAGAAGTAGTTTTGTCCCCCCCAAAAAATCTAGATTTCAAGAATATACAAAAATATTTTCAGTATTTTCATTTCCCCCTCTAAATTTTAATGGTTGAAAAAATAAAAAAACATTTAAGACAAAATGAGCAAGAAACACATTTTCTATCAATATAGGACATGATTCCTTGGAATCTTCATGTTCTCATTCTCCAACATTTCTGACCTTGCATCTCTGAAGCTTTTTAGCACTGTTTTTCCAAAGTCTTATGATTTGACATCAAACAGAATCATAGTTTCCTCTAAACTAAAAGGTAAGACCTGCAGGGGGCGCAGGAGAAGCTAATTAATATGCTAACTGACATTTTAGAACCGGGAGGGCGAACGGAGGGATGAGGTGGTAACTGGGGTGAGGACGAAACATTTACACTTCATTTGACATGTTTGAAGCAATGTGTTTGTCTTTATTACATCATTATAAACAATATATTAACAATATATATTATTATGATATAAAATGCACCATTTCATGATATTTGGAACCAGAGAGTTGTTGTTGAGTGTCTAATATGAGGTGTGTCTTTGCTAGAGCCATTTGAAATCAACCATTATTTTTGAATATCAAATAAAACTATATTTTATAAATGCAGTAGCTTTGCCTTCGCACCATGTACACTGGGGATGTTGTTACCAAGGTGAAAACACTATCTTAACTCAAAACTCAGGAATGAGAAATGAAAATACAATGTACAGCTCAGTTATTTGGCGTTATATACCTCCTTTTCCTGCTGCATTTGGCTCCTTTCATCACAGATTCTATTGAAAATGTCTATAACATGTGTTATAAGTTTGTGTGAGTTACCTGTTCCACTGGAGCTGCCCAGTGAGGTGCTGTGGTCAGCTCGACTGGAGGTCAGGGGCCCCTCTGGGCCCTCCTGCCCCAGCTCTCTGTCTGTTCTCACTGGGGCCTCCGGCTCTGCCCCGCACAGTGAGTCAAACATGTCCCATGTGGACACAAACGTACCTGCGGCTCAGACACAGAGCATATGACATCCAACAATGAGAAGATGATATAGATTTGATATTTAATCTAAACTGTATATTTAAAATGTGTCTTTTAGAACTCTCATCTCACAGCAAAAGGACACGATCGACCCAAAGCATTAGGGACGTTATAATAAATAATGGCAGTGAGAAGAGAGTGTTCCTGTTGTGTCCAGAGTTCACCTGCTCCTGGCTGTGATGTCACAGCAGGACACAGCAGGACACAGAGGGACACAGAGGGACACAGAGGGACACAGAGGGACACTTTGGTCCAGAGGACTGTTAGTCCCGGTCCTCCTGTGGAGCTGTTTTCAGACTTTGGCTTGAGCTGCCTCTCGGGACAAATAAAGGATTGATTGAAAGTCTTGTTTTGATCATGGTTCTTTGGACAGACTCTAAACTCAGAAAGGCCTTTTAAAGACAAAGAGAGCAGCATTATTAACTCTCTTTTCTGAATTTTACAATTTAGTTGTCAATATTGTCTATTCTATCTGGAATCAGACATGTAACAATGCACAAAATAATGTCATATTTTGTGTCAAAAGTCTTTCAATAATATAGTGGCTTTCACAATAGATTCTTTGTGGAAATGAATAGTTTTGTTGCAGGAGCAGCTGAAAACCAGAGGTGACGACATGAACCATGATCTTTGCTCCATTTCTGTGCAGACATAATAATGAATAAGTCCTTTTATATCTTACATCTTTGGAATACGACCGAAACGTTTCACACCAAAGTCAAGCCATTTTAAAAGGAAAAATGATCATTTCTACATTTCTGCCTCCAAACAATATCGCAGTAAATATTGTAATAATATTGTAGCGCGAGATTTGCATGTTGTGTCATCTAGAAGTCTCCTCTCAACTTATTTCAAATGTGACTTGGTTTATAATGTATTCAAACATAATAGTTAACGTCACAACAAAACATGCACAAGTGAATCCCCCACCAAGGTTCTGGAAGGTGCGGCCCTGTGGTCAGTGTCTGCTCCTGACAGAACAGTAAAGTCCTCCAGGCCTCACCTGTCGTCGCCGTGGTGACGCTGTCGCTCTGGACCATCTTGTGTTTGGACGGAGGATCCAGAGTCTGCGCCGCTCGCTCCATGTACTTCTCATTCCCAGCTTTGTTCTTGCAGAGCTCAGCATACTTTTTATTCCTCTCCCTGGAGCACATCACACACACATATATATATATATAATACTATAATTGTACGTTAAACGTCTCCGCAGCGAGAGATGACCCAGGATGACCCACGTGACGATCTGTGCATCTTCAGCCTCAGACGACATAAATGTGGAGGGCAGATCCAGCAGAGACATGGTGTCTGTTTCTGAGAGGAAGACGTGGATCTGCTCACTCAGGGTTTGCTCCGTCACCTCCTCCTTCACGGGGGCCTTTTTAGTCTGAGCGTCTACGACAACAGGACACAGGACATCACAGTGGAAGACAACATGACACAGGACATCACAGTGGAAGACAACATGACACAGGACATCACAGTGGAAGACAACATGACACAGGACATCACAGTGGAAGACAACATGACACAGGACATCACAGTGGAAGACAACATGACACAGGACATCACAGTGGAGGACAACATGACACAGGACATCACAGTGGAGGACAACATGACACAGGACATCACAGTGGAGGACAACATGACACAGGACATCACAGTGGAGGACAACATGACACAGGACATCACAGTGGAAGACAACATGACACAGGACATCACAGTGGAGGACAACATGACACAGGACATCACAGTGGAGGACAACATGACACAGGACATCACAGTGGAAGACAACATGACACAGGACATCACAGTGGAGGACAACATGACACAGGACATCACAGTGGAAGACAACATGACACAGGACATCACAGTGGAAGACAACATGACACAGGACATCACAGTGGAGGACAACATGACACAGGACATCACAGTGGAGGACAACATGACACAGGACATCACAGTGGAGGACAACATGACACAGGACATCACAGTGGAAGACAACATGACACAGGACATCACAGTGGAGGACAACATGACACAGGACATCACAGTGGAAGACAACATGACACAGGACATCACAGTGGAAGACAACATGACACAGGACATCACAGTGGAAGACAACATGACACAGGACATCACAGTGGAGGACAACATGACACAGGACATCACAGTGGAGGACAACATGACACAGGACATCACAGTGGAGGACAACATGACACAGGACATCACAGTGGAGGACAACATGACACAGGACATCACAGTGGAAGACAACATGACACAGGACATCACAGTGGAAGACAACATGACACAGGACATCACAGTGGAGGACAACATGACACAGGACATCACAGTGGAAGACAACATGACACAGGACATCACAGTGGAAGACAACATGACACAGGACATCACAGTGGAAGACAACATGACACAGGACATCACAGTGGAGGACAACATGACACAGGACATCACAGTGGAAGACAACATGACACAGGACATCACAGTGGAGGACAACATGACACAGGACATTACAGTGGAGGACAACATGACACAGGACATCACAGTGGAAGACAACATGACACAGGACATCACAGTGGAAGACAACATGACACAGGACATCACAGTGGAGGACAACATGACACAGGACATCACAGTGGAGGACAACATGACACAGGACATCACAGTGGAGGACAACATGACACAGGACATCACAGTGGAGGACAACATGACACAGGACATCACAGTGGAGGACAACATGACACAGGACATCACAGTGGAGGACAACATGACACAGGACATCACAGTGGAAGACAACATGACACAGGACATCACAGTGGAGGACAACATGACACAGGACATCACAGTGGAAGACAACATGACACAGGACATCACAGTGGAAGACAACATGACACAGGACATCACAGTGGAAGACAACATGACACAGGACATCACAGTGGAGGACAACATGACACAGGACATCACAGTGGAGGACAACATGACACAGGACATCACAGTGGAGGACAACATGACACAGGACATCACAGTGGAAGACAACATGACACAGGACATCACAGTGGAGGACAACATGACACAGGACATCACAGTGGAGGACAACATGACACAGGACATCACAGTGGAGGACAACATGACACAGGACATCACAGTGGAAGACAACATGACACAGGACATCACAGTGGAAGACAACATGACACAGGACATCACAGTGGAAGACAACATGACACAGGACATCACAGTGGAGGACAACATGACACAGGACATCACAGTGGAGGACAACATGACACAGGACATCACAGTGGAAGACAACATGACACAGGACATCACAGTGGAAGACAACATGACACAGGACATCACAGTGGAGGACAACATGACACAGGACATCACAGTGGAAGACAACATGACACAGGACATCACAGTGGAAGACAACATGACACAGGACATCACAGTGGAGGACAACATGACACAGGACATCACAGTGGAAGACAACATGACACAGGACATCACAGTGGAAGACAACATGACACAGGACATCACAGTGGAGGACAACATGACACAGGACATCACAGTGGAAGACAACATGACACAGGACATCACAGTGGAAGACAACATGACACAGGACATCACAGTGGAAGACAACATGACACAGGACATCACAGTGGAAGACAACATGACACAGGACATCACAGTGGAAGACAACATGACACAGGACATCACAGTGGAAGACAACATGACACAGGACATCACAGTGGAAGACAACATGACACAGGACATCACAGTGGAGGACAACATGACACAGGACATCACAGTGGAAGACAACATGACACAGGACATGACAGTGGAGGACAACATGACACAGGACATCACAGTGGAGGACAACATGACACAGGACATCACAGTGGAGGACAACATGACACAGGACATCACAGTGGAGGACAACATGACACAGGACATCACAGTGGAAGACAACATGACACAGGACATCACAGTGGAGGACAACATGACACAGGACATCACAGTGGAAGACAACATGACACAGGACATCACAGTGGAAGACAACATGACACAGGACATCACAGTGGAGGACAACATGACACAGGACATCACAGTGGAAGACAACATGACACAGGACATCACAGTGGAAGACAACATGACACAGGACATCACAGTGGAAGACAACATGACACAGGACATCACAGTGGAAGACAACATGACACAGGACATCACAGTGGAAGACAACATGACACAGGACATCACAGTGGAGGACAACATGACACAGGACATCACAGTGGAGGACAACATGACACAGGACATCACAGTGGAGGACAACATGACACAGGACATCACAGTGGAGGACAACATGACACAGGACATCACAGTGGAAGACAACATGACACAGGACATCACAGTGGAGGACAACATGACACAGGACATCACAGTGGAAGACAACATGACACAGGACATCACAGTGGAAGACAACATGACACAGGACATCACAGTGGAAGACAACATGACACAGGACATCACAGTGGAGGACAACATGACACAGGACATCACAGTGGAGGACAACATGACACAGGACATCACAGTGGAGGACAACATGACACAGGACATCACAGTGGAGGACAACATGACACAGGACATCACAGTGGAAGACAACATGACACAGGACATCACAGTGGAAGACAACATGACACAGGACATCACAGTGGAGGACAACATGACACAGGACATCACAGTGGAAGACAACATGACACAGGACATCACAGTGGAAGACAACATGACACAGGACATCACAGTGGAAGACAACATGACACAGGACATCACAGTGGAGGACAACATGACACAGGACATCACAGTGGAAGACAACATGACAGAGGACATCACAGTGGAGGACAACATGACACAGGACATTACAGTGGAGGACAACATGACACAGGACATCACAGTGGAAGACAACATGACACAGGACATCACAGTGGAAGACAACATGACACAGGACATCACAGTGGAGGACAACATGACACAGGACATCACAGTGGAGGACAACATAACACAGGACATCACAGTGGAGGACAACATGACACAGGACATCACAGTGGAGGACAACATGACACAGGACATCACAGTGGAGGACAACATGACACAGGACATCACAGTGGAGGACAACATGACACAGGACATCACAGTGGAAGACAACATGACACAGGACATCACAGTGGAGGACAACATGACACAGGACATCACAGTGGAAGACAACATGACACAGGACATCACAGTGGAAGACAACATGACACAGGACATCACAGTGGAAGACAACATGACACAGGACATCACAGTGGAAGACAACATGACACAGGACATCACAGTGGAAGACAACATGACACAGGACATCACAGTGGAGGACAACATGACACAGGACATCACAGTGGAGGACAACATGACACAGGACATCACAGTGGAAGACAACATGACACAGGACATCACAGTGGAGGACAACATGACACAGGACATCACAGTGGAGGACAACATGACACAGGACATCACAGTGGAGGACAACATGACACAGGACATCACAGTGGAAGACAACATGACACAGGACATCAAAGTGGAAGACAACATGACACAGGACATCACAGTGGAAGACAACATGACACAGGACATCACAGTGGAAGACAACATGACACAGGACATCAAAGTGGAAGACAACATGACACAGGACATCACAGTGGAAGACAACATGACACAGGACATCACAGTGGAAGACAACATGACACAGGACATCACAGTGGAGGACAACATGACACAGGACATCACAGTGGAGGACAACATGACACAGGACATCACAGTGGAGGACAACATGACACAGGACATCACAGTGGAGGACAACATGACACAGGACATCACAGTGGAAGACAACATGACACAGGACATCACAGTGGAAGACAACATGACACAGGACATCACAGTGGAAGACAACATGACACAGGACATCACAGTGGAAGACAACATGACACAGGACATCACAGTGGAAGACAACATGACACAGGACATCACAGTGGAAGACAACATGACACAGGACATCACAGTGGAAGACAACATGACACAGGACATCACAGTGGAGGACAACATGACACAGGACATCACAGTGGAAGACAACATGACACAGGACATCACAGTGGAGGACAACATGACACAGGACATTACAGTGGAGGACAACATGACACAGGACATCACAGTGGAAGACAACATGACACAGGACATCACAGTGGAAGACAACATGACACAGGACATCACAGTGGAGGACAACATGACACAGGACATCACAGTGGAGGACAACATGACACAGGACATCACAGTGGAGGACAACATGACACAGGACATCACAGTGGAGGACAACATGACACAGGACATCACAGTGGAGGACAACATGACACAGGACATCACAGTGGAGGACAACATGACACAGGACATCACAGTGGAAGACAACATGACACAGGACATCACAGTGGAGGACAACATGACACAGGACATCACAGTGGAAGACAACATGACACAGGACATCACAGTGGAAGACAACATGACACAGGACATCACAGTGGAAGACAACATGACACAGGACATCACAGTGGAAGACAACATGACACAGGACATCACAGTGGAAGACAACATGACACAGGACATCACAGTGGAGGACAACATGACACAGGACATCACAGTGGAGGACAACATGACACAGGACATCACAGTGGAGGACAACATGACACAGGACATCACAGTGGAAGACAACATGACACAGGACATCACAGTGGAGGACAACATGACACAGGACATCACAGTGGAGGACAACATGACACAGGACATCACAGTGGAGGACAACATGACACAGGACATCACAGTGGAAGACAACATGACACAGGACATCACAGTGGAAGACAACATGACACAGGACATCACAGTGGAAGACAACATGACACAGGACATCACAGTGGAGGACAACATGACAAAGGACATCACAGTGGAGGACAACATGACACAGGACATCACAGTGGAAGACAACATGACACAGGACATCACAGTGGAAGACAACATGACACAGGACATCACAGTGGAGGACAACATGACACAGGACATCACAGTGGAAGACAACATGACACAGGACATCACAGTGGAAGACAACATGACACAGGACATCACAGTGGAAGACAACATGACACAGGACATCACAGTGGAAGACAACATGACACAGGACATCACAGTGGAGGACAACATGACACAGGACATCACAGTGGAGGACAACATGACACAGGACATCACAGTGGAGGACAACATGACACAGGACATCACAGTGGAGGACAACATGACACAGGACATCACAGTGGAAGACAACATGACACAGGACATCACAGTGGAGGACAACATGACACAGGACATCACAGTGGAAGACAACATGACACAGGACATCACAGTGGAAGACAACATGACACAGGACATCACAGTGGAAGACAACATGACACAGGACATCACAGTGGAAGACAACATGACACAGGACATCACAGTGGAAGACAACATGACACAGGACATCACAGTGGAAGACAACATGACACAGGACATCACAGTGGAGGACAACATGACACAGGACATCACAGTGGAAGACAACATGACACAGGACATCACAGTGGAAGACAACATGACACAGGACATCACAGTGGAGGACAACATGACACAGGACATCACAGTGGAAGACAACATGACACAGGACATCACAGTGGAAGACAACATGACACAGGACATCACAGTGGAAGACAACATGACACAGGACATCACAGTGGAGGACAACATGACACAGGACATCACAGTGGAAGACAACATGACACAGGACATCACAGTGGAGGACAACATGACACAGGACATTACAGTGGAGGACAACATGACACAGGACATCACAGTGGAAGACAACATGACACAGGACATCACAGTGGAAGACAACATGACACAGGACATCACAGTGGAGGACAACATGACACAGGACATCACAGTGGAGGACAACATGACACAGGACATCACAGTGGAGGACAACATGACACAGGACATCACAGTGGAGGACAACATGACACAGGACATCACAGTGGAGGACAACATGACACAGGACATCACAGTGGAGGACAACATGACACAGGACATCACAGTGGAAGACAACATGACACAGGACATCACAGTGGAGGACAACATGACACAGGACATCACAGTGGAAGACAACATGACACAGGACATCACAGTGGAAGACAACATGACACAGGACATCACAGTGGAAGACAACATGACACAGGACATCACAGTGGAAGACAACATGACACAGGACATCACAGTGGAAGACAACATGACACAGGACATCACAGTGGAGGACAACATGACACAGGACATCACAGTGGAGGACAACATGACACAGGACATCACAGTGGAGGACAACATGACACAGGACATCACAGTGGAAGACAACATGACACAGGACATCACAGTGGAGGACAACATGACACAGGACATCACAGTGGAGGACAACATGACACAGGACATCACAGTGGAGGACAACATGACACAGGACATCACAGTGGAAGACAACATGACACAGGACATCAAAGTGGAAGACAACATGACACAGGACATCACAGTGGAAGACAACATGACACAGGACATCACAGTGGAGGAGAACATGACACAGGACATCACAGTGGAGGACAACATGACACAGGACATCACAGTGGAGGACAACATGACACAGGACATCACAGTGGAAGACAACATGACACAGGACATCACAGTGGAGGACAACATGACACAGGACATCACAGTGGAGGACAACATGACACAGGACATCACAGTGGAGGACAACATGACACAGGACATCACAGTGGAGGACAACATGACACAGGACATCACAGTGGAAGACAACATGACACAGGACATCACAGTGGAAGACAACATGACACAGGACATCACAGTGGAGGACAACATGACACAGGACATCACAGTGGAGGACAACATGACACAGGACATCACAGTGGAAGACAACATGACACAGGACATCACAGTGGAAGACAACATGACACAGGACATCACAGTGGAGGACAACATGACACAGGACATCACAGTGGAAGACAACATGACACAGGACATCACAGTGGAAGACAACATGACACAGGACATCACAGTGGAGGACAACATGACACAGGACATCACAGTGGAGGACAACATGACACAGGACATCACAGTGGAAGACAACATGACACAGGACATCACAGTGGAGGACAACATGACACAGGACATCACAGTGGAGGACAACATGACACAGGACATCACAGTGGAAGACAACATGACACAGGACATCACAGTGGAGGACAACATGACACAGGACATCACAGTGGAAGACAACATGACACAGGACATCACAGTGGAAGACAACATGACACAGGACATCACAGTGGAAGACAACATGACACAGGACATCACAGTGGAAGACAACATGACACAGGACATCACAGTGGAGGACAACATGACACAGGACATCACAGTGGAAGACAACATGACACAGGACATCACAGTGGAGGACAACATGACACAGGACATCACAGTGGAGGACAACATGACACAGGACATCACAGTGGAAGACAACATGACACAGGACATCACAGTGGAAGACAACATGACACAGGACATCACAGTGGAGGACAACATGACACAGGACATCACAGTGGAGGACAACATGACACAGGACATCACAGTGGAGGACAACATGACACAGGACATCACAGTGGAGGACAACATGACACAGGACATCACAGTGGAGGACAACATGACACAGGACATCACAGTGGAGGACAACATGACACAGGACATCACAGTGGAGGACAACATGACACAGGACATCACAGTGGAAGACAACATGACACAGGACATCACAGTGGAGGACAACATGACACAGGACATCACAGTGGAAGACAACATGACACAGGACATCACAGTGGAAGACAACATGACACAGGACATCACAGTGGAAGACAACATGACACAGGACATCACAGTGGAGGACAACATGACACAGGACATCACAGTGGAGGACAACATGACACAGGACATCACAGTGGAAGACAACATGACACAGGACATCACAGTGGAGGACAACATGACACAGGACATCACAGTGGAGGACAACATGACACAGGACATCACAGTGGAAGACAACATGACACAGGACATCACAGTGGAAGACAACATGACACAGGACATCACAGTGGAAGACAACATGACACAGGACATCACAGTGGAAGACAACATGACACAGGACATCACAGTGGAAGACAACATGACACAGGACATCACAGTGGAGGACAACATGACACAGGACATCACAGTGGAAGACAACATGACACAGGACATCACAGTGGAGGACAACATGACACAGGACATCACAGTGGAGGACAACATGACACAGGACATCACAGTGGAAGACAACATGACACAGGACATCACAGTGGAAGACAACATGACACAGGACATCACAGTGGAGGACAACATGACACAGGACATCACAGTGGAGGACAACATGACACAGGACATCACAGTGGAGGACAACATGACACAGGACATCACAGTGGAGGACAACATGACACAGGACATCACAGTGGAGGACAACATGACACAGGACATCACAGTGGAGGACAACATGACACAGGACATCACAGTGGAGGACAACATGACACAGGACATCACAGTGGAAGACAACATGACACAGGACATCACAGTGGAGGACAACATGACACAGGACATCACAGTGGAGGACAACATGACACAGGACATCACAGTGGAGGACAACATGACACAGGACATCACAGTTAAGAATGATAAATCAGATCTAATGCTTGTTTCAGGTCAAAGGTGAAGTAAGAAAAGGTGAAGGAAACTAAAGTATTGTGAATTAAAGGACATGTTTAGAGAGGCAGCATTAGATCACTTATCTGTTCTTTTACTTCTGTATCTACTTGCGTTGCAACACCGAAATTTCCCCATTGTGTGACAAATAAAGGCTTATTTTATCTGGATGCGTCTCACAGAGAACTGTCTTAGAGTGGATTAAAAACCACTCAAAAGGAATGAAGTCAGAACATAATTCTATCAAACCGTTTAGCACAAAAATAATGATGGGTGTTTATATGAAGCAAGTTTATTTGTGTTGCACATTTCAAAGTGCTTCACACGACGGGAAAAAATCATTAAAATCACAAAGAAATTACAGCACAAAACAATTTAAGACACAAAAGAGAAGAGTGCAAAGAAAAATCCTTTCAGTCACATGACTCTGGCACCAGCAGGAGGCCGGTCCATGTTTAGTCCTGACTCTGGCACCAGCAGGAGGCCGGTCCATGTTTAGTCCTGACTCTGGCACCAGCAGGAGGCCGGTCCATGTTTAGTCCTGACTCTGGCACCAGCAGGAGGCCGGTCCATGTTTAGTCCTGACTCTGGCACCAGCAGGAGGCCGGTCCATGTTTAGTCCTGACTCTGGCACCAGCACGAGGCCGGTCCATGTTTAGTCCTGACTCTGGCACCAGCAGGAGGCCGCTCCATGTTTAGTCCTGACTCTGAGCACCAGCAGGAGGCCTGTCCATGTTTAGTCCTGACTCTGGCACCAGCAGGAGGCCGGTCCCTGAGAACAGGACTAATGTGATGGTACTTCCTGGTTCTAGTCAGGACTAATGTGATGGTACTTCCTGGTTCTAGTCAGGACTAATGTGATGGTACTTCCTGGTTCTAGTCAGGACTAATGTGATTGTACTTCCTGGTTCTAGTCAGGACTAATGTGATGGTACTTCCTGGTTCTAGTCAGGACTAATGTGATGGTACTTCCTGGTTCTAGTCAGGACTAATGTGATGGTACTTCCTGGTTCTAGTCAGGACCCGAGCAGCAGCGTTCTGGATGAACTGCAGCTGTTTTACAGCTCGTTTGGAGAGACCAGTGAGCCGCCGTTACAGTCTAATCTACTGGAGACAAATGCACAGATAAGTCTGTCCAAGTCTGGTTTAGACACTATACTTTTGATTTTGGCAATGTTTTTTAAAAAGCTACTGATTGAATTGACATGGCTTTTAAAATTCAAGTCTGAGTCCATTATTACCCCCAGGTTTATAACTTGGTTTGTAGGTTTTAGAGCGAGACTCTGGAGGTGACGCTGACATTTTCTCTTTGTTTCTGTGACAAAGACGATGATTTCAGTCTTGTCTGAGTTCAGCTGGAGAAAGTTGTTCTGCTCCACACACTGATCTGTTGCACCAGCAGGAGGCCCTCTGGCACCAGCAGGAGGCCCTCTGACACCAGCAGGAAGCCCTCTGGTACCAGCAGGAGGCCCTCTGGCACCAGCAGGAGGCCCGGTCCACACACTGATCTGTTGTTGCAGTGACAGAGTGAATCCACTGGTCCAGATTCACCTGTGACAGTGAAACATAGATCTGACTCGTCTGCATCATTGTGATAGGACATCAGCTGACCTAACGGCAGCATGTAGAGGTTGAACAGAAGGGGACCCAGGACTGACCCTTGGGGCACTCCACAGGTCAGGGGCATGTGGTCTGAGACACAAAGTACTTCCTGTCTTCCAGATAGGACCTTCACCGGTTTAGGGCGGGGCCAGTGATGCCCACCCAGTCCTCTAGTCTCTGTAAGAGGGTCCCATGATCGACAGTGTCAAAAGCAGCATAAAGATCCAACAGAATTAAGACTGAAGCTTTGCCCATGTCAGTGTTCAGGAGGATGTCATTTGTCACCTTGACAAGATTAGTCTCAGTGCTGTGATGAGGTCTAAAACCTGACTGAAAAACATCTAATGAGTTGTTTATTAAGTGGAAATCTGTGACTGTTGTAAACAACCTTTTCAAGGACTTTGCCCCAAAATGTCAGATTAGAGATGGGCCGGTCATGACTCAGGACTGCAGCATCAAGACTGCTCTTCTTTAGGAGAGGCTTTATGACCGCAGTTTTCAAAGACATTGGGAATGTTCCAGATTGAAGCGACATGTTAACTATGTGAGTGATGGTGCTAACAAACTGTTCAGCACAGACTTTAGAAATCTGGAGGCTCACACATGGAGGCAGCATGTAGATGAACTCAGACTGGTGATGATCTCATGGACAGTTTTGTCAGTTACAGGTGCAAAGTGCGTTAGCTCTAAGTGTCTTGGTGGTTTTAGGGTGTTTTTTTGCATTGTGGGATTTATAGCATTTTTAATGCCCTGAACTTTGTCATTAAAGAATAATGCAAACTCATTACACTTGGATGTGGAAATGAGTTCTAACGGCAGCTGAGCTGGAGGGTTTGTTCATCTGTTACTGTGGCAAACAGGACACGTGAGTTGTTACTGCAGCTTCCAATAATTTCAGAGAAATATCTTTCCCTAGTTCTACATAAAATGAGGCTGTACATGTTCAGCTTCTCTTTGTAAATCTCTTTTTGAACCTGGAGCTTTGACTTGGGTCATTTCCGTTCGGCCCTGCGGCACTCCCTTTTCTGTGCCCTGACCGAATCATCATGTCTCCATGGAGCCTTCTGCTTATTTTGAACCATTTTAGCCTTCATAGGGGCGATGGTGTCCAGAACATTCAAAACACAAATCATTCACATTAGAACATGAGACATTTTCAAAGTTTATCATTTCCATAAACAGTGCACCTGTGCCATCATTTATGTGTCTCCTCTGAACAACTGCAGGACCAGCCTCTGAACAACTGCAGGACCAACCGGTGGTTTGGGAGAAACAGACATGTCAAAGAAGACACAGAAATGATCAGACAGAGCAACATCGATCACATTAACATTTGAAATATTTACCCCCTTTGTAATTATGAGATCTAGAGTGTGTCCTTTGCTGTGGGTGGGGCCTCTCACATGCTGAGTAAGACTGAAGGTTTCAAGGACAGCATCGAGCTCTTTAGCGTTTCTGTCACAAATATTATCAACATGCACATTAAATTCACCTGTAATGACCAAACCATCAAAGTCTGTGCATACGACTGAAACATCTCAGTAAAAGCATCAATAAAACTTTGGCAGTGTTGGGGAGGCTTGTATAAAACAATGAAGAGAATGAGACTGTTTTAGCTCCATTTTAAAGGAGACATACTCAAATGATGAAAACACCCCAAAAGACAACCTGCGGGTAATTATTTCATCTCTAAAGATTGCACAGACTCCACCCCTTTTTTTGTTTTCTCGTGTTTCAGATTCAAATTTAAAGTTAGGTGAAGCAGATTCTATCAGAACTACATTTCATGTGTTTTTGTCAAGCCATGTTTCAGTTAAAAATATAAAATCAAGATTATTAGAAGAAATAAAATTATTAATTAAGAGTGATTTGTTAGATAAGGATCTGACATTTAGCACAGCAAGTTTCAGACTAGTTTCAGTGGGACTGGGCTTTAGCTTTTCACAGGGAATATGAATCACATTTCTCAGATTGGGCCTGACTCGCATTTTGTTTTTCCATCTGTGTGATGATGTGACTACAGAAATAGCACTAGGGGGGGCTCTTTTTACATAGGGCCCCGATTTGGTTTGAGTTCTAATATGACAATAAGTCTCGGCAACGCTGAGACCCAGTGCATCCTAGCTATGGGAGATACCAGGTGAAAGGCGAGGTTGGATGGGTGGTGGGGCTTTTGTAGCCGAGGAGAGTTTGGAACCAGGTGAGAGGCGATGGGTGGTGGGGCTTTTGTTGGTGTAGTCGGCTTGTGCAGGGAAGAGTTGATAAGTATTGACATAGCCTTTGATCTTGCTATATTGGGCGTGAGTGGAGCCATCTTGATACCTGATTTGATCAGACTTTCAAAATGGCTGGGAAGGCCCATGGGTGAGAGTGGAGATGAGAAGGAGAGTGATGAATCTTTAGTGGGAGTAGATGTTGCAGGGGGAACCCAGGGATGGTCTGAAGGCAGGGGCGATGACAGGGATGTTGTTGGGCCTGTCGCAGATGGGTCCAAGGCCTTTGAAGATTGTTCCTTTGCTGGAGGCGGTGGAGGTGAATGTGGAGCAGCTGGAGCTGAATCCTTTGCTGGTGGTGGTGGAGCAGCTGCTGATGAATCCTTTGGTGGAGGCTGAGGTTGTGGTGCTTTTGATGTTGAAACATTGGCTCGGTCTCTGGCTGATGGAGCAGGAATTCTTCTCTCATTCCTCTTTTCTCTAACTATCTGCTCAGGACCCTGTCCAGGCCCAGTCCAATGCCTCAGAGCGTGGAGAAGGTTCTCTGTCAGCACCCTCACTCCACCTCTGCATAGGTGGGGGCCATTTCTCTTAAACAGGTCCTGTCGTTTCCAAAATAGATAGAAGTTCTCAATGTAGTGTAGTCCTCTCCGGGCACACTCTTTGGACAGCCATGTGTTCAGCTGAAGAAGCCGGCTAAACTTGTTTATCCTCCTGACGATGTTTGGAAGAGGTCCACTTATGAATGTTTTGATTTCCATTTTATCAAGCACGTCGAACAACTTCAAGAAGTCTTTTTTCAAAACTTCAGTCTGTTCCCGCCGCATGTCCACTGCACCCACGTGCACAATCAGCTGTTTAGCTCCTCCATGCTTAGCCATAATATTTGGAAGGAGTGACGTTATCTCAGAAACAGTGGCGCTTGGAAAAAAATGTGTGTTTATCTTTTCATGCGTCACGTGACTTATTGCCCCATCTCCAATCAAAACAATCCGTGTGACCTTGGCTTTTGGCCCAGTTCCTCCTTGCTGTATTTTGGCGACGTCATCTTTCCTTTTTTCATTTAATTCCATCTCTGAAAGTGGTAAAAATCTGTTTGTGAGCTGCATTTTAGGTGCGTTATCTTTGTGTCGTTTAGGCCAAGTTTGTTCCAAGAAACAGCCTGGTCTTTCTGGTTTTTAGACAGTTTTGGAAACGACACAGAGTCACTGCGGTTTAGGTTGAAAGTAGCAGTTATTCTTGTAAAAAGTGTGCTCTTCTTACCATCGGTTGACACAGGAATGGTATCGTGAAGAACTTTTTCAGATCCCAAAACAAATATCCGTGTTTTCAGCTCATTAATTTCTTGTTGATATTTCCGACAGCGTTCACAGTCTTTCTCCCTTCTTCTCTCGGACATGTCGCTGGCGTCAGATATGTCGTTAAAACTGGAAAAATGTTCTTAAAATCCTTGGTTTACTTGAAAAAGTCTAAAGCAAAAATGTTTGGAAGACAAAAACTGATTAAAAAGCAAAATAAATAAGGAAAGCAGCGATAGCAAGCGGAGCGAGCGAAAAAGCGTGTGCACTCTTCGGAAGCAGGAAGCAATGATATATATATATATAAATAAAAAAATGGGTGGTCCCCTTTTCAAGCTTGGGTCCTCAGTATCTTTGCTGTTCCTTGTATCCCATGTACTGCAATGTCCACCACCACGGCTTTCCTCTGACCCTTGAGACCACAACTATGTCCGGTTGGTTCCATTACCATTCTGTCTGTCTGTATCTGGAAGTCCCAGAGGACCTTGTCTCGGTCGTTCTCCACCTTTGGAGGTGTTTCCCACTTTGTCCTAGGGGTCTCCAGCCCGTACTCTGCACAGATGTTTCTGTACACTATGCCAGCTCCTGGTGATGGAGCTCCATGTATGCTGTCCCTGCAGCAACTGCACCTGCAGTTATGTGTGGGATGGTCTCAGGGCCCTTTGCACAGCCTACACCTTGGGTCTGGGCCTCTATTGATCTGGTGTTCAGGTCCTGCTCCTGTGCTGCCATGATCAGGGCCTCTGTCCTTCAGACCGGCTCTTTCTAACCATTGGTAGGATTTCGTGATCAGTTATGTTCCGGTGGTACATCCCATGTAGGGGCGTGTCCTCCGTGTAGGGGCGTGTCCTCCCATGTAGGGAAGTGTTCTCCATGTAGGGGCTTGTCCTCCTATGTAGGGGCGTGTCCTCCCATGATGGTCCCTCCAGCACCTCATCATCCTCTGTTCCTCATTGTCTGAGACATTCACTGAGCACGTCCTCTGTAGGAGCCTTGTCCTTGATTTACTTATGGATCTTGGACGTTTCGTCCTGGATAGTGGCTCTCACACTCACTAGTCCCCGTCTCCTTCCTTACGGCTAGTGTACAGTCTCAGGGTGCTAGTGTACAGTCTCAGGGTGCTGGATTTGGCATGGAACCCTCCATGGTCAGGAGCTTTTGTGTCTTAACATCTGTGGTCTGTATCGCCTCCTTTGGCCAACTGATTATTCCTGCAAGGTCTGATCACTGGCAGGGCGTGGCAGGGTCTGATCACTGGCAGGGCGTGGCAGGGTCTGATCACTGGCAGCGCGAAGCTGTTTACTGCCCGGGACTTGTTCTTGTCATTGAGCTGCTTCTGAGGACTTGCCTCATTCGTTGTAGGTATTTGGCCGTAGCAGCTTTCCTTGTTACCTTATCGAGGTTGCCATTTGCCTGTGGGATTCCCAGGTACTTGTAACTGTCCTCAATGTCTGCTATTGTTCCTTCTGGGAGTGAGACCTCCTCTGTGTGGACCACCTTCCCTCTGTGTGGACCACCTTCCCTCTGTGTGGACCACCTTCCCTCTCTTAGTCACCATCACCACACTTCTCTAGTCCCAATGACATTCTGATATCTGAGCTGTAGATCCTGGTGGTGTGGATCAGGGAGTCAATGCCCCGCTCGCTCTTAGCATACAGCTTGATGTCATCCATGTAGAGGAGTAGACTGATGATAGCTCCATTCCTGAGTCGGTATCCATAGTCAGTTTTGTTGATATTTGGCTGAAGGGGTTCAAACCTCTGTAGAACAGCAGTGAGGGGGTTCAGACCTCTGCAGAACAGCAGTGAGGGGGTTCAGACCTCTGCAGAACAGCAGTGAGGGGGTTCAGACCTCTGCAAAACAGCAGTGAGGGGGTTCAGACCTCTGCAGAACAGCAGTGAGGGGGTTCAGACCTCTGCAGATCAGCAGTGAGGGGGTCCAGACCTCTGCAGAACAGCAGTGGGGACAGAGCATCACCTTGGTATATGTCACATTTGACAGACACTTGTGTTACATTACCGCCAGACTTTATTCCTTAGACTTTATCAAATAGACTTTATCCAATGAGGTGCATTACTGCCGCCTACTGTAGTTGCACGTGTTCAAAGCATGTTCTTCTTCTTTGGTGTTTTATGTTTTACCGCCACCGACTGTAGTTAGACTTTATTCTTCAGACTTCATTCTTTGGACTTAATTTTTTAGACCTAACTTTTTACACTTCATTACTTCTTTCCCCCAACCCTTCAAAGTATGTGTTTTACACAGGGCCCCTGGAAAGTCGGTTCTACGCTGTGGGCAGTCTGGAGGGACAGGAGATGGCGGAGGGGAGTGGATCGATGGTAAGTAGCGTTCTGGACAGCGAGGAGAAGCAATCTTTTCTGGCTGTTGGTGTCCGGAAATGTAAAATGTCCATTAGCTTCCGAGGGTTCTGGAAGTGAGAAGCAGGATGAAGCTGCTATCATCAGGGATGAGAGCAAAGTGTGTAAGGTGATCATGAAGCTTGCACAGGGTTATGCGTACTTTAAGGAGTGGATCCCGTTTGCATTGACGACGAGTCTATATAAGGCTGTGGGAGAGGTCAAGGAGTCGAGAGGTCATGGAGATGGCGCGCTGCTGGTTGTGTGCAAATACGCGGCTCAGCAAAGGAAAACAATTGGGATTTAAAGTCTGGATGGAAAGAACATTCTTGTTTCGGACACTGAAAGAAACACAGTCAGAGGAGTTATCAGAGGCGTCCCTACGATGGTGACTGTTGATGACGTAAAGGAGAATTTAACTGGAGCTAAGGTTGTGGACGCTAGGCGGTTGAAAACAACCCGGTTTGGGGTAAGATGTGACAGCCTGTCGGTAATGATAAAACTTGAAGGGAAATGCCTGCCTAGTGAGGTGTTCCTTGGATACATGAGCTATGGTGTCAGCCCATATGTTCCGCCACCCCTGCGTTGTTTCAAGTGCCGGCGCTTTGGGCATATTGCAGCAGTCTGCAGAGGGAAGCAAAGATGTGGTAAATGTGCAGGAGATCACGAGTATGGGAAGTGTGACGGAGGAGCTAAACTGAAGTGCTGTAACTGTGGGGAAGAACATAGCTCTGCCTACAGGAGATGCAGGTTCAGCAAAAGAGCTGCTGAGGTGCAGAAAATGAAGGACTCTCAAGGTATATCCTATGCGTATGCAGTCAAGAAAGTGTCAAATAAAGATAAGATAAGATAAGATATTCCTTTATTGTCCCACATGGGGAAATTTCATTGGTGCAACACAGGTAGATCCAGAGGTAGATACAGAAGAACAGAACAGATCACTTATAGGAAGTCTGAAAAACACTTTCAGTAGAAGATCTCCTATAAATAAATAAAAACTCCCATAGACAAATGAATAAATAAATACATAAATACCATTGCATGTGATCACGACAGTAATTGCACATGAATATGTGTCACGACAGCACATAGATTGCACATGAATTTCATAGTAATTGCACATGAATTGCGCATGAATTCCAACAGCAATTGCACATATGACAGAATTGCACATCAGTATTAGGTTAGGTCAGTATTGCGAGTGTTCAGTACTAACAGTTTTTGTTATAAAGTCTGACAGCAGCAGGAAGGAAAGACCTACGGAACCTTTCCTTCACACATTGAGGGTGGATCAGTCTCTCACTGAAGCTGCTCTCCAGAGCGGAGAGAGTGTCCTGCAGGGGGTGACACTCATGGTCCAGCATAGATGTGAATCTAGCCAGGACCCTCCTGTCCCCCACCTCCTGCACCGAGTCCAGAGCACAGCCCAGGACGGAGCTGGACTTCTTGATGACTCTGTCCGGCTTCCTCCTCTCCCTCTCTGTGATGCTGCTGCTCCAGCAGGCCACACCATACAGGAGGGCTGATGCCACCACAGAGTCGTAGAAGGTCTTCAGGAGTGGCCCTGTCAGGAGTGGCCCTGTCACTCCAAAAGACCTGAGTCTCCTCAGGAGGTAGAGCCGACTCTGGCTCTTCCTGTACAGTCTGTGTTATGAGTCCAGTCCAGTTTGTGGTTCAGATGAACACCCAGGTACTTGTATGAGTCACTCTCTCAATGTCCCGTCCCTGGATGTTCACTGGTGAGGGGGCAGTGGGGTGGCGTCTGCGGAAATCCACCACCATCTCCTTGGTCTTCCCCGCGTTGATGAGGAGGTGGTTCCGCTGACACCAGTCCACAAAGTCCTGCTCCAGTCCTCTGTACTCCGCGTCATCGTCGTCTGTGATAAGTCCGATGATGGCAGAGTCGTCAGAGAACTTCTGCAGGACACAGCTGTCCGTGTCATGTCTGAAGTCTGCAGTGTAAAGGGTGAAGAGAAAGGGTGCGAGGACAGTGCCCTGGGGCGCCCCCACACTGCAGGTCCGAGTGTCAGACACACAGTTCCGGGCTCTCACAAACTTGGGTCGGTCTGTGAGGTAGTCCAGGATCCACTCTGCCAGGTCATACTCCACACCAGCCGTCTCCAGCTTGTCCCTCAGGAGCAGCGGCTGGATGGTGTTGAAGGCGCTGGAAAGATCGAAGAACAGAATCCTCACAGAGCTGCCAGGCTTTTCCAGGTGAGAGAGAGAGCGGTGCAGCAGGGAGATGACGGCGTCCTCCACTCCGATGCCAGACCGATATGCAAACTGCAGCGGGTCCATGGCTGAGCTCACGGTGGAGCGGAGGTGGTCCAGGACTAGCCGCTCCAGTGTCTTCATCAGGTGGGACGTGAGAGCCACTGGCCTGAAGCTGTTGAGGTCTTTGGGGCGCGGTGTCTTAGGCACAGGTACCAGACAGGAGGTCTGGTACCTGTGCCTAAGATGTGAAAGTAAATACAGTGAAAGAAGCCAATGCTGCTCACAGCCAGAGCGAAGTGAGAGAAGCCAGCGTTGCTCCCAAGTGTGTGGAGGTTCCAAGCGTGGAGGTTCCAAGTGTGGAGGTTCCAGAATGAATGAGAATACCCTGGTTGTGGATAGAGGATGTTGTTCTCTTTATGGTGGATGTTATAAACTGTGCTGCTCAAACTCAAAAGAACTGAAAGGATCAGGATCATTGCTAAAGCTGCAGGAAGATTCCTTGGAACAAAAGAGCTTGAATGGGCAGAAATATAAAACAGGCTAAAGGCGCTAAATGGGAGTCAGAGTAAAGGAAGTCTACTTTTGGGGAATCAGAGTGATCAGAGTAAAGAAATGGAGGTGGAGGTGTCGCTGGTCTCCTGTCCTCGCCCAATCCAGTAGATGCACGGCTGCCAAGCAACGACAACAATGGAAGTATCAAAGCCTAAAGAATGAAGCCTAAAGAATAAAGCTGTACGGCGGAAGCACCAAACACCAAAGAAGGAGAGGAAGATGAAGAAGAGTCAGCTCTGGAATAAAGCCGGTCGGAATCTGAAGAATGAAGTCTAAAGGAAAGAATAAAGTCTAGAAAATAAAGTCTGGCGGTAATGTAACGCTTCACTTGGATAAAACAACAACAACACAAAAGATCGTTGAATCTGGTCATTGCGTGTAGGTGGTGGTAGTGTAACACTTGGATACCAATCGCCATAAAACACCAAAGAAGAAGAAAAATAATTAAGTCGAAATAATAAAGTCTAAGACGTAAAACTACAGTAGGTGGCGGTAATGTAACGGATACCAACCGCCATAAAACACCAAAGAGGGAGAAGTATTGTGTATTTATTAACAAATCCATTGTCCAGTAGAGGGCGCTCCTGCCATTGCATGATAGGGTTCCATTCTGCTTTGAAGACCTGATGTGCTTTGAACTGCTTTGAAGCAAGCGTACAACACTGTTGTGGGTGGCGGGAATACTTGGATACCAACCTGAGGACTACGACAATGTCTGAGGAATAAAGTCTGGTGGTAATGCAACACTTGGATGCCAACCACCATAAAACAACAACAACAACAACAACAACCGTAAAACACGAAAGAAGAAGCAGAAGAACACTTGGATACCAAACGTGATTAAACACCAAAGAAGAAGAAATGCACCCACCCTTTCAATTAGCTACCAACCGCCATTAAAAGTAACACAACAACAACAACCACAACAACACAGCGTGGCCGCCGGCGGCAAAGACAAAAGTGTTCATAAACCTCTCCACAACCAAACCGTGAATCATGCGTGAGTGCATCTCGGTGCATGTGGGGCAGGCCGGTGTGCAGATTGGTAATGCATGCTGGGAGCTGTACTGTTTGGAGCATGGCATTCAACCTGACGGACAGATGTCCAGTGACAAGACTGTAAGCGGAGGAGACGACTCTTTTAACACCTTTTTCAGTGAAACGGGGGCAGGAAAACATGTACCCAGAGCCGTGTTTGTTGACCTAGAGCCAACTGTAATAGATGAGGTTCGTACTGGGGTGTACCGTCAGCTATTTCACCCTGAGCAACTCATTACTGGCAAAGAAGATGCTGCTAACAACTACGCTCGTGGGCATTACACAATCGGCAAAGAAATTATTGACTGCGTACTGGATAAGATTCGAAAGCTGAGTGACCAGTGCACAGGTCTGCAGGGCTTCCTAGTGTTTCACAGCTTTGGCGGTGGAACTGGCTCTGGCTTCACTTCTTTGCTGATGGAGCGTCTTTCTGTCGACTATGGCAAGAAGTCTAAGCTGGAGTTCTCAATCTATCCTGCTCCTCAGGTGTCCACTGCTGTGGTGGAGCCCTACAACGCCATTTTGACCACCCACACTACCTTGGAGCACTCCGACTGTGCCTTCATGGTAGATAATGAAGCCATCTATGAAATCTGCCATAGAAACCTTGATATTGAGCGCCCAACCTACACCAATTTGAACAGGCTCATGAGTCAGATTGTGTCCTCCATCACAGCTTCTCTTCGCTTTGATGGTGCTCTAAATGTGGATCTTACAGAGTTTCAGACCAACCTAGTTCCCTATCCTCGTATCCACTTCCCTTTAGTCACCTATGCCCCAGTCATCTCTGCTGAGAAGGCTTATCATGAGCAAATGACAGTGGCTGACATTACCAATGCCTGCTTTGTGCCCGCCAGCCAGATGGTCAAATGTGACCCTCGTCATGGCAAGTACATGGCCTGCTGCCTGCTTTACAGAGGTGATGTGGTTCCCAAAGATGTCAACTCTGCCATTGCCTCCATTAAGACCCAGCGCACCATCCAGTTTGTCGACTGGTGTCCCACAGGTTTCAAGGTGGGCATCAACTTCCAGCCCCCCACAGTGGTCCCTGGAGGAGACCTGGCCAAAGTGCAGAGAGCCGTGTGCATGATGAGCAACACCACGGCCATCGCAGAGGCCTGGGCCAGACTGGACCACAAGTTTGACCTGATGTACGCCAAGCGCGCCTTTGTGCACTGGTATGTGGGAGAAGGGATGGAAGAGGGAGAGTTCTCCGAGGCCAGAGAGGACATGGCCGCCTTAGAGAAAGATTATGAGGAAGTGGGAGCTGACTCTGTGGATGGAGGGGATGAGGGAGAGGATTATTAACTTGTTTTGAACTGTTCAAATCTATTCACTGTTCTATTCTTTATAAGCTAGAAATGTTTTAACATGGATCTTAAAATTTATTCCGGGTTCGAAGCAACTCGGTGTAATCACTCATTCGTCCAGGAGTGTTCCATTGAGGGAAAAGATTCAGTTGTCATCTAGACTCTGTTTTAAAAAAACAAGATGATTTTGCTCTTCCAAGAGCCATTCTAAATCAACGGATCTAGTCTGAGAACTTGGTGATTCCACCAGATGGGCCCTGCCCACCAGGTGGAATCACCTGATAATGGCTGTTTACCATTTTCACTTTCTTTGTATCCTAACAGACCTGTAATGGGCTATCAAAATCCTATTGTAAGATGACTGTCGCTTCCTCATCACTGATGAGTACCTGGTTAGCATCAGAATGGCCAGAACGTCTCCCACCGCATGGCTTCAAAACACTATTGTATACAACCAGTATGTTCAGACTTAAACCTGGCACATGCCAGGTTTAAGTCTGAACATACTGGACCACAGAGCGCCATGTATCCTCATCTTAAAGCCACAGACCACTCCTTTGAGGACAATGAGGTGAAGATTCTAAGCAAGGAAAGAGATGGTTTGAAAAAGGAATTAAGGAGAAAAAAAAAAAAAATGCTAATAAGGTAGCTGAGGTAGCTGCAGCGATCTTACAATAGGACTTTGTTGAAGTATCAAGTGAAACAGTTAACAGCCATTATCAGTGACCAGTGATCAGAGTTCTCAGACTAGATCTGCAGATTGAAAATTACTCTTGGATGAGAGTCGAAAATAGGGAATTGATTACAAAAAATGCCTCGATGATTCGTTTAATTTACAAATTTGATTAAAAACATGTGAATCTGTGGTGCGCGGACAGCACGGAACGCTTTTGTTTCTTCCGGAGCTTGTTCCTGAAGCAACTGAAGTACAACAGAGAGACCGGGAAGAGTTGTGTAAAAGCACGGTGTCACAGGCTGCAATTCTAACTAGCTCTGCGCGCCGCCGCCCCCCCCCCCAGCCCCCGTGTCCTCGCCCCGCCACCGCGGACCCTCCGTCCCACACTCGCAGCCCCCCGCGCTCTCCCACACAACAACTCTGCTTCCCACAATCGTATGTTTAAATCAAACCGCTCTTTCCTCTGCTGTGACTTGAAACAGAAAATACATCCATGGAAACGGCAGGAGGACCGCGACCATGTTATAATCCATCCATCCATTTTCTACCGCTTGTTCCCTTTCGGGGTCGCGGGTGACTGGAGCCTATCCCAGTGACTTCGGGCCTTAGGCGGGGTACACCCTGGACAGTGGCCAACTTGTCGCAGGGCCAACACAGAGACATAGACATTACAGACAGTTCACTCTCACATTCATTCACTAGGGCCAATTTACAGTCACCAATTTTGCCTAACACATGCATGTCTTTGGACGGTGGGAGGAAGCCGGAGAACCCGGAGAGAACCCGCGGTAACACGGGGAGAACATGCAGACTCCACCCAGAGAGATCATGTGATGTTGGTCTGGTCCGGGAATCGAACCCACAATCTCCTTCTTGGGAGGCAAGAGCGCTAACTGCCTATGCCACCGTGCACCCTAACCTAACCTACCATGTTATAATATATAATATAATATAGAATAACTATAACTAATATATGACATAGAATCTGATGTGAAACAGACAATCCGCGATGACACGGAGGCCAGCATCACTGGTCCCACCCAAAATGAAGTTTTACTAACACATTTCTGATTTTGATTTATGTGACATAAATGCAAATAAATTCATAGCTACTGCAACAGTTTACAGTCTGGTGACAAGTTAATAAGTCCTTTATATATATTCTTTATATACGGAACAGTTTGGACTGGTGAAGCGAAATGTTGCTGTTTTGGAGATAAACTTATTTGAAATTAAGAATACAATGTGTTAGTTTAAGCAGAAACTCCTTTGTTTTGTTTTTTTATTACAATAAACGATAAAGTTTATTTAGAAAATGTCTTAAAATGCTTTTAAAAGGTTTACAGAATGTACAAAAAAATTAACCGATTACTCGATTAATCGAAGAAAAGAATCGATGGATTCCTCGATTACTAAAATGATGGATAGCTGCAGCCCGAGTCGAAACGTTTTGTTTGTGAAGAATTCTGGTTCACTTTTAACGAATTCAATGTAGTGTTACATGATGCTTGATTTTAAAATGTATGAATGAAAAAATTGTATGACTAAAGATATTGCATTGTTCAAAAGACTGAAGTTATCTGAAGAAATCTGATCACCACAGTGACACAATATTCTAGAATGCATAGAGATTAAAAAGTTTAGAATTCTAAGTTTTTTGCTGATATCTTCCTCAGCCGCACGCACTACCTTTTGATCTGTCAGGACGTCAGTGCTCCCCCTGCAGGTGGAGTCAGTGCTCCTCCTGCTGGTGGAGTGGGCGCTCCCCCTGCAGGTGGAGTCGGCGCTCCCCCTGCAGGTGGAGTCGGCGCTCCCCCTGCAGGTGGAGTCGGCGCTCCCCCTGCAGGTGGAGTGGGCGCTCCCCCTGCAGGTGGAGTCGGCTCTCCCCCTGCAGGTGGAGTCGGCGCTCCCCCTGCAGGTGGAGTCGGCTCTCCCCCTGCAGGTGGAGTCGGCGCTCCCCTGCAGGTGGAGTCGGCGCTCCCCCTGCAGGGGGAGTCGGTTCTCCCCCTGCAGGTGGAGTCGGCGCTCCCCTGCAGGTGGAGTCGGCTCTCCCCCTGCAGGTGGAGTCGGCGCTCCCCCTGCAGGTGGAGTCGGCTCTCCCCCTGCAGGTGGAGTCGGCGCTCCCCTGCAGGTGGAGTCGGCGCTCCCCCTGCAGGGGGAGTCGGTTCTCCCCCTGCAGGTGGAGTCGGCGCTCCCCCTGCAGGGGGAGAGCCGACTCCACCTGCAGGGGGAGCGCCGACTCCACCTGCAGGGGGAGAACCGACTCCCCCTGCAGGGGGAGCGCCGACTCCACCTGCAGGGGAGCGCCGACTCCACCTGCAGGGGGAGAGCCGACTCCACCTGCAGGGGGAGCGCCGACTCCACCTGCAGGGGGAGAGCCGACTCCACCTGCAGGGGGAGTCGGTGCTCCTCCTGCAGGTGGAGTCTGGCACATTGAGCTGGGAGAGCTTGTCCTGGAGCAGGGCAGGAGGTGGTGTTGATGCAGAGCTGAAGTCCATAAACAGGATCCTGGCGTAGGTTCCTGGGGAGTCCAGGTGCTGCAGGTGAAGTGGCACTCAAATGAGTGAATGCAACAAGACAGAGTCCATGTAATAAAGCAGACAGCCAACGTGGAGCACAAAGTCACATCACTATCATCAGTCTCTTCAAATCAACAGAAACGTATCTCCACGCTGGTGGCTCCATCTCTTGTTGCTGTTCAGGTCTCTGTGTTTTGCATTTTCCTGAGGTGCAACTCTGATTCTGCTGATGTTCTGAGCATGTGCTTTTTACCTTCAAAAGTCACCAGAAGAGTCGCTGTGAAGGAAAATCCAGGTCTCAGTCTTCTCTTTCTCACACAAATGTGACGCAACTCTTCTCGCTGTTGACGAATCTCATATGGAATGTCCGGGGCAAAGAAGACTCATTTGCCTTTGTCTCTAATTTGAAGCTGCAGTAACAACTCACGTGTCCTGTTGCCACTGTAACAGATGAACAAACCCTCCAGCTCAGCTGCCGTTAGAACTGATAAAAAAGTGTAATGAGTTTGCATTATTCTTTAATGACAAAGTTCAGAACATTAAAAATGCTATAAATCCCATAACGCAAAAAATGACCCTAAAACCACCAAGACACTTAGAGCTAACTCACTTTGCACCTGTAACTGACAAACCTGTCCATGTCTATCATCACCAGTCTGAGTTCATCTAAATGCTGCCTCCACATGTGAGCCTCCAGATTTCTAAAGTCTGTGCTGAACAGTTTGTTAGCACCATCACTCACATATTTAACATGTCGCTTCAATCTGGAACATTCCCAATGTCTTTGAAAACTACGGTCATAAAGCCTCTCCTAAAGAAGAGCAGTCTTGCCGCAGTACTGAGACTAAACCGACGGTCCCTCTTCTGCCTGAAGAGTGGGTCCAGTTCGCCTCAGACGGTCCCTCATCTGCCTGAAGAGTGGGTCCAGCTCGCCTCCCACGGTCCCTCATCTGCCTGAAGAGTGGGTCCAGTTCGCCTCAGTCGGTCCCTCATCTGCCTGAAGAGTGGGTCCAGTTCGCCTCAGTCGGTCCCTCATCTGCCTGAAGAGTGGGTCCAGCTCCAGTCTCCTTGTGTCCGTCTGTCCGTCTGTGAGAGTCGGATCTCTCCTTCACTGGAACTCCTCCAGGTTTCTACGCTTTTTTCCCAAAGAGGTTTTTTTTGTAGTTTTTCCTGGCCGAGAAGGAGAGTCTAAGGACAGAGGACCCTGGGACATCGTCCCTCGCCACCACAGACATTGTCTGACTTCATCGCCACCACAGACATTGTTGATTCATTTCTCCCTGTGGCCCTCAGAGGCAACTGTTGTTGTGATTTTGGGCCTTACAAAAATAAATTGATTTGATTTGATTGATTTGAAGCGGGACTAAAGCTAAAGCGGGATTAAAGCGGGACTAAAGCGGGACCCTCCCGACCCCCCCGAGATTTCCGCCTATGCACTCGGCCACCAGGCAGCACGATGCAGTCTTTCTATTGTGATGGGGGACAGCAACTCCTGAGCCCGAAATTCGCTCTGGAACCTCACTTTTCATATTCTTGACCTCCTCTTGCAGTGCCACTACCTCGGCCTGCAGCACCAGCAGCACCAGCAGCACCAGCAGCACCAGCAGCAGCAGCAGCAGCAGCAGCAGCAGCACCAGCAGCAGCAGCAGCACCAGCAGCACCAGCAGCACCAGCAGCAGCAGCAGCAGCAGCAGCAGCAGCAGCAGCAGCAGCACCAGCAGCACCAGCAGCACCAGCAGCAGCAGCAGCAGCAGCACCAGCAGCACCAGCAGCAGCAGCAGCACCAGCAGCACCAGTAGCACCAGCAGCACCAGCAGCTCCTCTGTTTTATTTGAAATATGCTGCTATATTCACGCATAGCTGTGGCGATATGCTCTGTCATCTGCCCTCCTTAGGACAGGTGCGAGCCTGGAGGCCCTGCCACTGGGATGGAGCTTTGTTTGCAGAAAAAAGACCTCTACCAGCAAAGTCAGACTTCTCTTGTTGAAAAACACTGGTTAAAGACCACATCTCTCTCTCGTTCTCTCTCTCTGAAACTCCAGATGAAACTCATGACCCACAAAAATGAATGTTTACTTTGGTAGATATTAAAACTATTCCATTCTGTCTAACTTACTCTCCAGAAATGTTACACAGTGCTTCTTTAATGTATAAGGAATATCATTGACAGGATGTTCAAACCTGGCAGGTGAATGGGCAGGTCCCGTTTGGAGAAGCTTTCCTCTGTTTCTTGGTAAACAGAGTCTATGGACGACTGACTGGAGAACTTACTGCTGCTCAGAATGGACCTGCACAGAACAGACAGAGCTGACCAGCGCTGCAGAGCCACCCATGCTCCTCCCTTTATGGGTGTGTCCTGCACTTGTGTATACATTTGAATCAATCTATGGATTTTTCTTTGGTCGAGTGAAAAATACTTAATTGTGCAGAAATTCCTAATGTTACATCACAATAAAGGCAGAACATGTGAGCTAAGTGAGGGATTTGTGTTTGACCTGGAGAAGGGCAGGCTGAAGCTGCTGCCCGTGGTGGTCATCTGGTCCAGACTGAGTCCAGCTGAGAGCTCATCCAGGAAGAAGCGACTGCTTTTAATGGGACCTGCTCCACACTCCCCCTGCTGGAGGGGCTGGGGAGTGACTTCGTTCTCCTCTTCATCGAATACCTGCAAAACACTGGGTTATGTCTTTGTTTGTTTGTTTGTTTGTTTGTTTGTTTGAAAGTATTTTGAAAAAGAACACAATGAAACAAAACAAGACCAGAAGGAAAACAGGAGACGTCCATGAAAAATAAATCAATGAATTAAGGCACATAAAAAGAAAAATCCCATTTAATTAAAAATCCGAGAAATTTGTCCATTTTCTTTTTTTCTTTAAAGGATTTTTTGGGCCTGTGGGTTTTATCAGACACGACAGTGAGACTGGCTCACGGTGCCTCCTGCTGCCACATCCTCTCCAACAGTCTGCCTCCTGCTGCCACATCCTCTCCAACAGTCTGCCTCCTGCTGCCACATCCTCTCCAACAGTCTGTCTCCTGCTGCTACATCCTCTCCAACAGTCTGCCTCCTGCTGCCACATCCTCTCCAACAGTCTGTCTCCTGCTGCCACATCCTCTCCAACAGTCTGCCTCCTGCTGCCACATCCTCTCCAACAGTCTGCCTCCTGCTGCCACATCCTCTCCAACAGTCTGTCTCCTGCTGCCACATCCTCTCCAACAGTCTGCCTCCTACTGCCACATCCTCTCCAACAGTCTGCCTCCTACTGCCACATCCTCTCCAACAGTCTGCCTCCTGCTGCCACATCCTCTCCAACAGTCTGCCTCCTGCTGCCACATCCTCTCCAACAATATGCCTCCTGCTGCCACATCCTCTCCAACAGTCTGCCTCCTACTGCCACATCCTCTCCAACAGTCTGCCTCCTGCTGCCACATCCTCTCCAACAGTCTGCTTCCTGCTGCCACATCCTCTCCAACAGTCTGCTTCCTGCTGCCACATCCTCTCCAACAGTCTGTCTCCTGCTGCCACATCCTCTCCAACAGTCTGCCTCCTGCTGCCACATCCTTTCCAACAGTCTGCCTCCTACTGCCACATCCTCTCCAACAGTCTGCCTCCTGCTGCCACATCCTCTCCAACAGTCTGCCTCCTACTGCCACATCCTCTCCAACAGTCTGTCTCCTGCTGCCACATCCTCTCCAACAGTCTGCCTCCTACTGCCACATCCTCTCCAACAGTCTGCCTCCTGCTGCCACATCCTCTCCAACAGTCTGCCTCCTGCTGCCACATCCTCTCCAACAGTCTGCCTCCTGCTGCCACATCCTCTCCAACAGTCTGCCTCCTGCTGCCACATCCTCTCCAACAGTCTGCTTCCTGCTGCCACATCCTCTCCAAAAGTCTACCTCCTGCTGCCACATCCTCTCCAAAAGTCTGCCTCCTTGCTGCCACATCCTCTCCAACAGTCTGCCTCCTGCTGCCACATCCTCTCCAACAGTCTGCTTCCTGCTGCCACATCCTCTCCAACAGTCTGCCTCCTGCTGCCACATCCTCTCCAACAGTCTGCCTCCTGCTGCCACATCCTCTCCAACAGTCTGTCTCCTGCTGCCACATCCTCTCCAACAGTCTGCCTCCTGCTGCCACATCCTCTCCAACAGTCTGCCTCCTACTGCCACATCCTCTCCAACAGTCTGCCTCCTACTGCCACATCCTCTCCAACAGTCTGCTTCCTGCTGCCACATCCTCTCCAACAGTCTGCTTCCTGCTGCCACATCCTCTCCAACAGTCTGTCTCCTGCTGCCACATCCTCTCCAACAGTCTGCCTCCTGCTGCCACATCCTTTCCAACAGTCTGCCTCCTACTGCCACATCCTCTCCAACAGTCTGCCTCCTGCTGCCACATCCTCTCCAACAGTCTGCCTCCTACTGCCACATCCTCTCCAACAGTCTGTCTCCTGCTGCCACATCCTCTCCAACAGTCTGCCTCCTACTGCCACATCCTCTCCAACAGTCTGCCTCCTGCTGCCACATCCTCTCCAACAGTCTGCCTCCTGCTGCCACATCCTCTCCAACAGTCTGCCTCCTGCTGCCACATCCTCTCCAACAGTCTGCCTCCTGCTGCCACATCCTCTCCAACAGTCTGCTTCCTGCTGCCACATCCTCTCCAAAAGTCTACCTCCTGCTGCCACATCCTCTCCAAAAGTCTGCCTCCTTGCTGCCACATCCTCTCCAACAGTCTGCCTCCTGCTGCCACATCCTCTCCAACAGTCTGCTTCCTGCTGCCACATCCTCTCCAACAGTCTGCCTCCTGCTGCCACATCCTCTCCAACAGTCTGCCTCCTGCTGCCACATCCTCTCCAACAGTCTGTCTCCTGCTGCCACATCCTCTCCAACAGTCTGCCTCCTGCTGCCACATCCTCTCCAACAGTCTGCCTCCTACTGCCACATCCTCTCCAACAGTCTGCCTCCTACTGCCACATCCTCTCCAACAGTCTGTCTCCTGCTGCCACATCCTCTCCAACAGTCTGCCTCCTACTGCCACATCCTCTCCAACAGTCTGTCTCCTGCTGCCACATCCTCTCCAACAGTCTGCCTCCTACTGCCACATCCTCTCCAACAGTCTGCCTCCTACTGCCACATCCTCTCCAACAGTCTGCCTCCTACTGCCACATCCTCTCCAACAGTCTGCCTCCTGCTGCCACATCCTCTCCAACAGTCTGCCTCCTGCTGCCACATCCTCTCCAACAGTCTGCCTCCTGCTGCCACATCCTCTCCAACAGTCTGCCTCCTGCTGCCACATCCTCTCCAACAGTATGCCTCCTGCTGCCACATCCTCTCCAACAGTCTGCCTCCTGCTGCCACATCCTCTCCAATAGTCTGCCTCCTACTGCCACATCCTCTCCAACAGTCTGCCTCCTGCTGCCACATCCTCTCCAACAGTCTGCCTCCTGCTGCCACATCCTCTCCAACAGTCTGCCTCCTGCTGCCACATCCTCTCCAACAGTCTGCTTCCTGCTGCCACATCCTCTCCAACAGTCTGCCTCCTACTGCCACATCCTCTCCAACAGTCTGCCTCCTGCTGCCACATCCTCTCCAACAGTCTGCTTCCTGCTGCCACATCCTCTCCAACAGTCTGCCTCCTACTGCCACATCCTCTCCAACAGTCTGCCTCCTGCTGCCACATCCTCTCCAACAGTCTGCTTCCTGCTGCCACATCCTCTCCAACAGTCTGCTTCCTGCTGCCACATCCTCTCCAACAGTCTGTCTCCTGCTGCCACATCCTCTCCAACAGTCTGCCTCCTGCTGCCACATCCTTTCCAACAGTCTGCCTCCTACTGCCACATCCTCTCCAACAGTCTGCCTCCTGCTGCCACATCCTCTCCAACAGTCTGCCTCCTACTGCCACATCCTCTCCAACAGTCTGTCTCCTGCTGCCACATCCTCTCCAACAGTCTGCCTCCTACTGCCACATCCTCTCCAACAGTCTGCCTCCTGCTGCCACATCCTCTCCAACAGTCTGCCTCCTGCTGCCACATCCTCTCCAACAGTCTGCCTCCTGCTGCCACATCCTCTCCAACAGTCTGCCTCCTGCTGCCACATCCTCTCCAACAGTCTGCTTCCTGCTGCCACATCCTCTCCAAAAGTCTACCTCCTGCTGCCACATCCTCTCCAAAAGTCTGCCTCCTTCTTGCCACATCCTCTCCAACAGTCTGCCTCCTGCTGCCACATCCTCTCCAACAGTCTGCTTCCTGCTGCCACATCCTCTCCAACAGTCTGCCTCCTGCTGCCACATCCTCTCCAACAGTCTGCCTCCTGCTGCCACATCCTCTCCAACAGTCTGTCTCCTGCTGCCACATCCTCTCCAACAGTCTGCCTCCTGCTGCCACATCCTCTCCAACAGTCTGCCTCCTACTGCCACATCCTCTCCAACAGTCTGCCTCCTACTGCCACATCCTCTCCAACAGTCTGTCTCCTGCTGCCACATCCTCTCCAACAGTCTGCCTCCTACTGCCACATCCTCTCCAACAGTCTGCCTCCTACTGCCACATCCTCTCCAACAGTCTGCCTCCTACTGCCACATCCTCTCCAACAGTCTGCCTCCTGCTGCCACATCCTCTCCAACAGTCTGCCTCCTGCTGCCACATCCTCTCCAACAGTCTGCCTCCTGCTGCCACATCCTCTCCAACAGTCTGCCTCCTGCTGCCACATCCTCTCCAACAGTATGCCTCCTGCTGCCACATCCTCTCCAACAGTCTGCCTCCTGCTGCCACATCCTCTCCAACAGTCTGCCTCCTGCTGCCACATCCTCTCCAACAGTCTGCCTCCTGCTGCCACATCCTCTCCAACAGTCTGCCTCCTGCTGCCACATCCTCTCCAACAGTCTGCCTCCTGCTGCCACATCCTCTCCAACAGTCTGCCTCCTGCTGCCACATCCTCTCCAACAGTCTGCCTCCTACTGCCACATCCTCTCCAACAGTCTGCCTCCTGCTGCCACATCCTCTCCAACAGTCTGCCTCCTGCTGCCACATCCTCTCCAACAGTCTGTCTCCTGCTGCCACATCCTCTCCAACAGTCTGCCTCCTGCTGCCACATCCTCTCCAACAGTCTGCCTCCTGCTGCCACATCCTCTCCAACAGTCTGCCTCCTGCTGCCACATCCTCTCCAACAGTCTGCTTCCTGCTGCCACATCCTCTCCAAAAGTCTACCTCCTGCTGCCACATCCTCTCTTATTTTTTACATGAGTTTTTGTTTGGTATTTCTTTTCTTTGTGTGGTTTTGTTTTTGGTGGTGATTTAAGTCCAGTATTTGTCATGTTGGTTTTCATATAATTAAATAAATTGTTTGTAGTTTGTAAAATATATTGATTCAAGAACCAAGTCCAAAACTAGATGTGCACGTCTGTGGGTTCAGTTCCCTCAGTTAGCTTATGGCTAACTGTAGCTTATGGCTAACTGCAGTTTATGGCTAACTGTAGCTTATGGCTAACTGTAGCTTATGGCTAACTGTAGCTTATGGCTAACTGCAGTTTATGGCTAACTGTAGCTTATGGCTAACTGTAGCTTATGGCTAACTGTAGCTTATGGCTAACTGTAGCTTATGGCTAAGCTTCATGTCGTGTCCCTGGTTCTGATGCTTAAAACGGAGAGAAGAGAAATCATCTGTATCTTTTGCCGTTGAATGAAACGGAATGAACAACGGCAAAACATCGTTACCGAACTATATGATCATTATTATGTATATTTATTTACATAATATGTAAATAAATATACATAATAATGATCATATTATGCCTCCTGGCAAAGTGTTTGTCAAGAAGTTGGACTGGCAGAAGCATCTGAGTCCCTTCTTCAGACGGCTTCCAAAGATCAAGAGTTATGAGCACTTCAAGTATTTATATTGAAACTCTCACATTGTGTTAAAAAAAAAAAATAGTTAATGAGTGTTTCATGTGAAATAGTTTGCCATTTCTTAAATGTCCTGTTATTTGTTTACAGCTTTGATGCCAAGAGACCAGGTGTGGTGCTTGCAAAAAGTCACTGTGAAGCAGAACCTGTGGAATTTCAGCTACTACGCAATTCAGCTGTTCTGCCTCCGGTTGACAATGTCCATGTCCTGGTCCCACCTGGACTGAACATTGACAGGCAGACCTATCTGCATGAAAAAAATCAGGCCTTTCTGTGCTGACGAGGCAAAAGACATCACATGCCCAGCGCCGAGAGTCACAGCACAGAAGAGTGCACAGACGAAGAAGAGGATGAGGATGTGATCTCTGATGTAATTGGACTCTGGTGGTGTACATATCATATATATTATCTCATATCTCATATATTCAAAGCCATGGACCCGTTGCAGTTCGTATACCTGGCCCTGGCATCTGTTTATAAGAGTTCTTCTATTGAGAGTGTTTTTTAAACTTCCTTATAAGTTACTGTCCTTTCCCCCTGTATCTACTGCGTTGTAACATTAAAGGCTATCTTATCTTATCTTTTGTTGTTTGTTGCACTGAATCACCTGTGAATTATGTTTATCGACAAATGCAATGAACCCTGTTCTGATTCTGATTCTTTGATTCTATTCAGGGCCTTGTGGTATATTGCACTAGAGAATTGTATGTGCTATATTCTGCTCCTCTTAATGTGAATGTGTTATTGTGTGCAATAGAGTGTCATTATTAGTGCTCCCCAATAGAGGGCGCACTTGCCTTGAGTATGTTTGTTTTTACCAGTTCGCGAGCAAGTGATGCTCCGCATGTACCTGTGATAAAGTTGTGATTAAAATACACGACGGGAATTGAGATGTTGTTCTACTTTATTTCGGCCAAGATACAACATCTTTTTGGCGACGAGGATAAAGAACTTTGAACGGGTAAAGATTTTGTTTTTTGGTGAAAAAAAAGGGGGGAGAGAGAAACGCGAAAGAAAAAAAAGCTGGAAGATGGCGACCATTGGCACTCTAGCAGCGTTTGATGCTAAAAATCAAAGCTGGAAAGAATACTGTGAAATAATGGAACAGTTTTTTGAGGCCAACGAAATTGATAACGGAGACAAGCAGAGAGCAATTCTCCTCAGTGTGGTCGGCGCATCTACGTACAGTTTAATGCGGAATCTCCTCAGCCCGGAGAAACCAAGAGATAAAACTTATCAGCAACTGGTGTTGTTGATGAAGAACCATTTCGACCCGAAACCAAGTGAAATCGTCCAAAGGTACAAGTTTGATTCCCGCAGTCGTAAGCCAAACGAGTCAGTGTTGGATTACGTGGCCGAGCTGCGGAGGCTGGCACAGGACTGTAATTACGGCGACACATTACAGCAAAAGTTGAGAGACAGGATTGTGTGTGGTATCAATGATGATCGCATTCAACGACGACTCCTGGCAGAAACGGACTTAACTTGTGAAAAAGCGTATTCTATTGCAGTTGCTTCGGAAACAGCAAATAAAAACGCATTGGACTTCCAGAATCCAAACGCAGTGACAAGGTGCTTCAAACTAAACAAGGGTTCGTACAGCAGTGGAACGTTCAAGAGCACAACGCAGGAGTGCTATCGTTGCAAAGGACAACACAACCCAGGTGAATGTAAGTTCAAACAAGAAAAATGTCATGCATGTGGAAAAGTGGGACATATTGCAAGAGCTTGTCGAACTAAAAGTAAACAACAGAAGCGACATGCTAAATTTAATGCTGGAAAAAAGGATCAGAGAAATTCAAGCTACCGCTCACATAATGTTCAAGAGCAACAAGAGGATAGCAACACGGACAGCTCAGAAGACAGTCCTTTTGCATTACAGTGTATGAAGTTCAAACTGGGACGTATAAGTGAAATACATTTGAGGAAAGTTGAGCCGTACATTGTGAGCATGAAACTAAATGAAAAAAGAATTGGTTTTGAAATAGATACAGGCTGCAGTCTCACAGTAATGAATGAGAAGACATTTCAAACAACATGGGAAGATGGAGAAACTCCTCGCATCAAGCCAGTGCAAATAAAGTTGGAGACTTACACCGGAGACCCAGTGAAAGTGGTGGGAGCTGCTTATGTGAAAGTCAAATATAATCAGCAAAGAGCTAAACTGCCGTTGGTTGTTGTTAAAGGAGATGGCCCCACACTGCTGGGCAGAGGCTGGCTTGAGGAAATTCAGTTGGACTGGAAAGAGGTGAAAGCGAAAAATAAGGCTCGTCAGGTACAGCACTTACACTTGGAGAAACAGATAACGCTACAAGGAATACTGTGTAAGAACGAAGAAGTGTTCAAAGAGGAACTTGGCACTTTAAAGGGCACTAAAGCCACAATTCATGTGAAAGAAAATGCTGTTCCGCGTTTCTTTCGTCCAAGATCGATTCCTTATGCAATGAGAGCAAAAGTGGATGAGGAAATTGACAGATTGTTAAGAGAGGAAATTATCACGCCTGTGAAATATGCTGAATGGGCCGCGCCTGTTGTACCCATCCTGAAACCAGTGGGAACCGTTAGGTTATGTGGAGACTACAAACTAACTGTAAACACTGTTTCCTCATTGGAGCAGTATCCAATACCCAGAGTGGATGATTTGTTCAATGCACTAGCTAAAGGCACACAATTCACCAAACTAGATATGAGTCATGCTTATCAACAGATATTGATGGATGATGAGGCAAAGAAATACCTCACGGTGAACACACACAGAGGACTGTTCACTTATAACAGACTACCGTTTGGTGTGGCGTCAGCTCCAGCCATATTCCAAAGGACCATGGAGAGTCTCTTAAGTGGGATTCCTCTGGTCATGGTTTATCTGGATGATATTTTGGTCAGTGGAGTGGACAAGGCTGATCACTTAAAGAATCTGGATATTGTGCTGACAAAGCTAAAAGAAGCTGGATTGCGCCTCAGAAGAAATAAGTGCACTTTTCTTCAGGATGAAGTGGAGTATTTGGGATACAGAGTGGATTCACAAGGATTACATCCAGTGTGTAAAAAAGTCAAAGCAATCCAAGATTCTCCAGCTCCTACAAATGTCACAGAGCTGAAATCGTTCCTGGGACTGTTAAATTACTACAACAAGTTCCTTCCCAACTTAGCAACAAGATTGGCTCCGTTACACGAACTGTTGAGACATGATGTTCGTTGGAAATGGAACAAAGAACAGGAACAAGCTTTTCGAAACTCTAAAGACTTGCTGAACACGTCGGATGTTCTGGTACACTACTCAGCTGATCGAGAGCTGATACTGTCGTGTGATGCGTCACCGTATGGAGTAGGAGCAGTGCTATCACACGTCATGGAAGATGGAAGTGAGAGACCGATTGGATTTGTCTCGCGCACTTTGCAACCTGCCGAGACAAGATACTCACAACTGGACAAAGAAGGACTGGCCGTGATATTTGGTGTGGAAAAATTTCATAAATACATATATGGACGGAACTTCACCATTTATACCGATCACAAGCCGCTGATTTATCTGTTCAGTGAAAAGAAGCCGATTCCCCAAATGGGATCTCCAAGAGTTCAAAGGTGGGCAGTTAAACTCAGTGCGTACATGTATAATATTGTGTACAAACCAGGAAAAAACCATGCTAATGCCGATGCCCTGAGCTGATTGCCAGTTCCGGTCAAACTAAAGGAAGAGGAGAGGACTGAGCAAGTTCTGATGATGGACTTGTTAGATGAGACATTGGTCGATGCAAACCAAATAAAAAAGTGGACTTCCAAAGACGAAATACTAGCTCACGTCCATGGATACATCCTAAAGGGTTGGTCTGCAGAAACAGAACCGGGCCTTAAACCTTTCCACCAGAGAAGAATGGAGCTCAGCGTAAAAGACGGTTGTGTTCTCTGGGGAACTCGAGTTGTTATTCCAACAAAAGGGAGAGAGTATATGCTCAAACTTCTACATCAAACTCACAGCGGAATGACAAAAATGAAAGGTCTGGCAAGATCATACATGTGGTGGCCAGGAATGGACCAGGAGGTAGAAAAAACTGTTCAGGCATGTCATGAGTGTCAATCTCACCAAAAAGCAACAGCTCATGCACCATTGCACCCGTGGGAATGGCCTGAGTCGCCATGGTCAAGGATTCATGTGGACTACGCGGGACCTTTCCTTGGAGAAATGTTTCTTGTGATTGTGGATGCTCATTCCAAGTGGTTGGACATTTATCCAACAAAGACTAGCACTTCACAAGTGACAATTGAGAAACTTAGACAAAGTTTTAGTGTTTTTGGTCTACCAAAAATGCTTGTGTCCGACAACGGGACCTGCTTCACAAGTGCGGAGTTTGAGACATTCATGAACCAAAATGGCATTCGTCACGTGAGGTCTGCTCCCTTTCACCCGTCCTCAAATGGGCTCGCTGAGAGAGCGGTTCAAACCTTCAAAGTGGGGATGAAAAAGATGAATGAAGGAACAATACAAACCAGGCTTTCGAGATTCTTGTTTGGTTACAGAATTACACCTCACGCCACGACAGGTTTGTCACCTGCAGAGTTGATGATGTCACGCAGACTGAGACCCGCCCTGGATTTGGTTATGCCGGACATGAAAACAAAAGTTCAACAAAAACAACTGAAACAAAAAGAAGCTCACGACAGCCACAGCAAATCGAGATGCTATTCATCTGGAGATGACGTTCTCATCAGGAATTATTCCTATGGACCAAAATGGATTCCTGGTGTGGTACAAGACAGTTCGGGACCCCTTTCTTATACCGTCAGTGTTGGAAGTGGTCAAGTGATGAAAAGGCATGTAGATCAGGTTAGATCTAGATTGTCCGATCTGGAGCTAACTGTTGAAAGAGAGCCTACCTTGCCGTTGTTTCCAAGTGTTACCCAAACTACTCTCGAGTCAGGGCAGACACAAAACAAATCCATGTTAGAACTGACTACTTCTAATCAAGAGAGTGTTGCAGAATTACCTCTTGCTCCAGACAGTCAGGTTGAGTCAGAAGTGACACGCTCGACTAGAGAAAAACGTACACCTGTTCATCTTAAAGATTTTGTTCGCTAAAGTAAAAGAAAGTAAAAATGTTGAGTTGTTTACAAATGTGTTTGCAGTGTTATGTTGTGACCGTTAATTATTTAAAATTACAGTTACGTGTTGTTCGCTTAAAGGTGGGGGAGATGTGGTATATTGCACTAGAGAATTGTATGTGCTATATTCTGCTCCTCTTAATGTGAATGTGTTATTGTGTGCAATAGAGTGTCATTATTAGTGCTCCCCAATAGAGGGCGCACTTGCCTTGAGTATGTTTGTTTTTACCAGTTCGCGAGCAAGTGATGCTCCGCATGTACCTGTGATAAAGTTGTGATTAAAATACACGACGTAAATTGAGATGTTGTTCTACTTTATTTCGGCCAAGATACAACATCTTTTTGTAATCAAAGTATTTCCATTTTAATATAGTAACTTCTAATTCTGATTAGAGTCCAGTTCACATCAGTAACACTCCTCTTGAGTCTTGAGTGACAGCTGTAGGGGGAGGGGCTGTCAGTGTGACAGGGGGGAGGGCTTATCTCAATGAGATGCAAATGAGCCCCGCCCCCCTGTGACTCTGGGCTCACTCAGGTGAGAAACTTTGAGCCCTGTTTTCTCAGTGAATGGGTTTGAGAGTTGTTTACATTCAAATGACCACAACTTACTCAAATATGATCAGATCTTCATGAGTGAGACATCATTGGAAAGCTTTGAATTCACACTTTCAGAATAACTCAAAATGTCTCCGGGTAGACATGTAACTGGTTTAGCCACGGTCAGTCACATATTTTAAACAAGAGAAAATCCACATTACACAACAATTATGACCTGGCAAATTACAATATAATATTATTACGATGTAATAATTTAATTATATAATAATAATTAGGCCCGAGCGCCACAAGCTGGCGAGAGGCCTATTAATCTCGTAAGGCCGTGCGAAGCACGGCTGCGAAAGTGCGCACGTAGTGCGCACAAAATCGCGAAGCGCTCGCCCACTTCCAAACAATCACTAATGCACTCCTTCACTCATGCACGCCCCGTGCATACTAATTAGTAGTAGGAAAATGGAACATTACCGTTGTAAACGGGCGAAGCCCGTGCAAAAGTGCGCAATAAACGAGCACTTTACATTGGGATCCCCATATAAAGCACTCATTTGCGCTAAGTAGCTCACGAATACGTTCCCCATCTCTTGCATGTTCCGTGCATATAAGCATGTAATGCAATAATTGAACATTATTACTGTAAAGAGGGCCAAAAACACAAAGTGGGCGGAGCCCACTCAAAATTAACGAAAGTACCCGTCAGTGACCAGGGACCCACACCATGAGGTAGGAAAGCGTGAGCGCTTTCCGAAAATGTATAGTTTATGATATTTGAAAAATGGGAAACATTGTTTTCGCATCGGAATATTATTCTTTCTTTCTTTCTTCTCGGGACCAACCCCCCCATTTTTCACCCAGTGAACATTGACGAAAAGTCACAAAAATTTGCACACCTCTAAAAATCGTGCCTCTCTACATTCTGGCTATTTCCCTTTTCTAAAATAAAAAAAAAATACGCGTCAGCGCCCCCAAATGTACCAAAAATGCATTGAGAGATAGGAAATGACCCAAAAAAAATCTGATCGTAGAATCATGAAATTTGGCGCAGAGGTAGATGGTGACAAGAGAAGTAAAAAATATTATTACGGCAACGCCGTCCGCCCAACCACATGTTGGCCATATTGGTTAAAAAATGGCTAAGCAGGACTCGGGAGTTTTTCCAAACGTCGTACTTTTACGAACTCCTCCCAGGGCGTTGGCCCTAAAAAGCTGAAATTTGGTGAAAATGCTACTGAGGAGTGGGACATCAAGTTATTCAAATTACATTGATACCTGTCACGGTCTCTGTGCGACGAAGCCGCAAACTTTAGCTAGAATTTCAGAAATCTCCCAAATTTAACATTTCTGCCGTTTGCGCAGATAAAGTCTGAATTGCGTAAAATTAGAATCAGTTGTTAAACTCTTTACCCTAAACGTACTTGAAGTGAAATAAATTAATTTGGCACCACAGCGCCCCCTACAGATTTTAAATGGAGGTTAAATGTTTAGTTTTGCGAAATTTTATGAAATTTGACACACAACTCAATTTTGGCCCCATCAAAAAAGTAAATGAGACCCATGTCATAATTGTTATGTCGTTGCCGTAGCGATGACCGAAACCTCCCATGTTATTCCAATGGGGAAATCGCCAGAACATGTTTACACTTTAGACTTTCACAAACTCCTCCCAGGGCGTTAGCCCTATTAACCTGAAATTTGGTGAGACTCATCTTCAGGGGTAAAAGTTATTCACATTTTTATTCAAAGAGTCACGGTGTCTGTGCGGCAAAGCCGCACATTTTGCCAAGAATTCAAAATAAAATGGCTTTTTGATGGTAAAACAAAGGCGAGAAGATGTGACAGCGTCACAGATTCAGCAGTAGGCGTAATAAAAGGACAATTGGGGCGCGTTAGCGCCCCCTCCTCTTGCGGAGTGGCGGCGGTGTGGTGGCGGCGGCGTGGCGAGGGCCGATCATTGCCGCTTGCGGCTATATTAATATTATTATTATTACTATTATAATTATATAATAATATCATTAATTTGTTTTTTGTTTTGTTTTTTCATTTGTCTTTACGAACAGCCTCTTGACATATGTCAAACTATGATATATATTCACCACAGTCAAAGGCGCTTTATGTATTCTTCACTTTGAGGGTTCAAGTTTGTGTCTGTGGCTCGTGCTTTACCCGGACTTGGTGCCTGGGCGTGGGCACGCTGCTCTTGTCCAGGAGCTTACTGCCCGCTCCCAGGCTGAAGCTCCGTCTGCTGCCGGTCAGTCTGCTCTGGGACACGGACACGTTCCGAGACGGGCTGCGGCGGGACGGGACCGGGACCGGGCGGGACGGCACCGGGACCGGGCGGGACGGCACCGGGCGGGACGCACCGGGACCGGGCGGGACGGGGTCAGTCGTTAGCATGTCGGAATACAATGTTTAATGTGTTTAATGACGATGAAAAGTTCTTACCGTTGGAGCAGCAGCTTCTTCTTGCTCATCACGGAGGAGGACATGTTTGGAGTCTGCTCTGTTGACTTCACGGGACGGGGGTTACCTAGCAACAGGACACGTGGGGGCTGCAAGGGTTTATGGGGAAAGAAGCAGATACAGAGACAACTGGACATGAGGACTGGGACTCACATGCATTTCAAATGTAACTAATTACAATTCAAGGCTAAAATGTGATCTAACTTCTCAAATCATTTACTACAGTTACATGAGTATTTGTAATTAGTTACTTTCAATCACTGAACGTTTCACAGTTTGATCATTGTAAAACGCAATATTGATCTAAACAGCAACAGAAACGGGATAAGCCCCGCCTCTTCATAGTGATAAGCCCCGCCTCTTCATAGTGATAAGCCCCGCCTCATGGTGATAAGCCCCGCCTCTTCATGGTGATAAGCCCCGCCTCTTCATGGTGATAAGCCCCGCCTCTTCATAGTGATAAGCCCCGCCTCTTCATAGTGATAAGCCCCGCCTCATGGTGATAAGCCCCGCCTCTTCATGGTGATAAGCCCCGCCTCTTCATGGTGATAAGCCCCGCCTCTTCATAGTGATAAGCCCCGCCTCATGGTGATAAGCCCCGCCTCTTCATGGTGATAAGCCCCACCTCTTCATGGTGATAAGCCCCGCCTCTTCATAGTGATAAGCCCCGCCTCTTCATAGTGATAAGCCCCGCCTCATGGTGATAAGCCCCGCCTCTTCATGGTGATAAGCCCCGCCTCTTCATGGTGATAAGCCCCGCCTCTTCATAGTGATAAGCCCCGCCTCTTCATAGTGATAAGCCCCGCCTCTTCATGGTGATGAGCCCCGCCTCTTCATGGTGATAAGCCCCGCCTCTTCATGGTGATAAGCCCCGCCTCTTCATAGTGATAAGCCCCGCCTCTTCATAGTGATAAGCCCCGCCTCTTCATGGTGATGAGCCCCGCCTCTTCATGGTGATAAGCCCCGCCTCTTCATGGTGATAAGCCCCGCCTCTTCATAGTGATAAGCCCCGCCTCTTCATGGTGATAAGCCCCGCCTCTTCATAGTGATAAGCCCCGCCTCTTCATGGTGATAAGCCCCGCCTCTTCATGGTGATAAGCCCCGCCTCTTCATAGTGATAAGCCCCGCCTCTTCATAGTGATAAGCCCCGCCTCTTCATGGTGATAAGCCCCGCCTCTTCATGGTGATAAGCCCCGCCTCTTCATAGTGATAAGCCCCGCCTCTTCATAGTGATAAGCCCCGCCTCTTCATAGTGATAAGCCCCGCCTCTTCATTATCATTCATGGTTTGATGGAAATAACTGTATTGACTGAACTGCAGTGAAAGAATCCAGAGGGGATTTTGCCCATAGAATGTAAAAAGAGGCAAAAGTTGGATCTTTTATTTTGAAAAGTGTCTTTGTCAGAGTCTTAATCTTATAAATGAACACAACTAGGTACAAGAATATGGGTGGGGATAGGGGATAAGTGAAAACAGGACTCATGAATCCAAATCCGTGTGAGTGAAGTGACTCGGGGAGATGGCGAGCAGAATGTGTCCCCTTTAAAGAACAGGAAGTCCTCGTAAAGGACACATTATGCAGGATTTGTATTGTTATTGGCCTTTAATCACGCTTGAGCCTCCTTCAGCCTCTGGCCTCCTCTCTGCCCTGGAGGAGCCTCGTCCTGCCTCCTTCAGCCTCTGGCCTCCTCTCTGCCCTGGAGGAGCCTCGTCCTGCCTCCTTCAGCCTCTGGCCTCCTCTCCGCCCTGGAGGAGCCTCGTCCTGCCTCCTTCAGCCTCTGGCCTCCTCTCCGCCCTGGAGGAGCCTCGTCCTGCCTCCTTCAGCCTCTGGCCTCCTCTCCGCCCTGGAGGAGCCTCGTCCTGCCTCCTTCAGCCTCTGGCCTCCTCTCCGCCCTGGAGGAGCCTCGTCCTGCCTCCTTCAGCCTCTGGCCTCCTCTCCGCCCTGGAGGAGCCTCGTCCTGCCTCCTTCAGCCTCTGGCCTCCTCTCCGCCCTGGAGGAGCCTCGTCCTGCCTCCTTCAGCCTCTGGCCTCCTCTCCGCCCTGGAGGAGCCTCGTCCTGCCTCCTTCAGCCTCTGGCCTCCTCTCCGCCCTGGAGGAGCCTCGTCCTGCCTCCTTCAGCCTCTGGCCTCCTCTCCGCCCTGGAGGAGCCTCGTCCTGCCTCCTTCAGCCTCTGGCCTCCTCTCCGCCCTGGAGGAGCCTCGTCCTGCCTCCTTCAGCCTCTGGCCTCCTCTCCGCCCTGGAGGAGCCTCGTCCTGCCTCCTTCAGCCTCTGGCCTCCTCTCCGCCCTGGAGGAGCCTCGTCCTGCCTCCTTCAGCCTCTGGCCTCCTCTCCGCCCTGGAGGAGCCTCGTCCTGCCCCCTGGAGGAGCCTCGTCCTGCCTCCTTCAGCCTCTGGCCTCCTCTCTGCCCTGGAGGAGCCTCGTCCTGAGTTCATGCTTTTTTGACAGTATTTCAAAAGTATTTCATTACAAATACTGTTACTGTATATGAGGTTTTTTTAAAGCTAATTGTACTTTTCTGATTAGATATATAAATGTGTACTTGTACTTGTGAGTGTAAGTTTTACCATCTCTATAAGTAGTAAGTACAGCTCAAGTCCCAACTGTCCTAATGTGGAGCTGTTTCACCTCTGTCTCTGTCTCTGTCTCTGTCTCTGTCTCGGTCTCGGTCTCTGTCTCGGTCTCGGTCTCGGTCTCGGTCTCGGTCTCGGTCTCGGTCTCGGTCTCGGTCTCGGTCTCGGTCTCGGTCTCGGTCTCGGTCTCGGTCTCGGTCTCTGTCTCTGTCTCTGCTCTAAACCTGCAAAGACCCAAACATCACTGTTTGCAGCAGATTGTCACTTAAAACATTAAAACGACTTATTTAAAATAGCCTGATCTAAAATGCTACTGACACAATGTTAAAAAGTAACTTAATTAGTACTCTGACTAGCTTTTTTTTCTTGAGGATGTTTTGCATTTACTTAAGTACAGAATTGTAATTGAGTACATTTTAGTCATGTAGACATTTATTCAAGGAGTACTCTTTCCACCATTGTCAAAATGTGTAAACTGACAGTAGGTGGCGCTGTTGTGTAAGATCCACTGCCAGACCAACCTTCAGTCCCACATTTGACAAACAAACACTTGGATATGACATTTCGAGGGTTGAAAGAATGAAAATAACTCATTTACATATAATGGCACCTGGTAATTCAACCGTAAGAAAGAACAAATATTTGCTCAGGTGGGACCACCGGCCCATATAATAAACTGTACGACATTTAAGCTGCTAACTTTGGGTCACTGTATTCACCTGGTCACGACCCCTTCAGGGTGCACCCCGCCTAAAGCCCAAAGTCACTCCAGTCAACCGTGACCCCTAAAGGGAACAAGCTGTAGAAAACAAATGAATGGGACTTTTACTTCTGACGATTAAATGAGTAATTCATAAATGATTAAACCTGACCCTTATTTATTCATCTATTATTGTTTATTGCGTTTACGTTTTTAAATGAATTATTAAATTATAATTAATTTGATCTATCACGTTCAAGTTTGTATTTCAGAGAACAAAACACAGGGTTTTTGTTTGTATCGTTATTTAATGGAACATGAGGCATCAGTGGCACGTGCAGGACACCACCAGCAGGAGGCGGTACTTCCCAACAGGAGGCGGTACTTGCCAGCGCGTGTCAGTGACGAACAAGAGCGCGTGTCAGGAGCACTTCCGTGTTTACGTCTACATCCTCTGAACCCGTGGGAAGAAGAGCGACGATGCCGGGCACAGACGCGGCCTTCGGGCGCTGGAAGAGGCAGAGCGAGCAGAAGCTGGACCAGAGTAAGAAGGGCGCCGTGGACCAGGACGTGGCCGGCCTCGTGCGCCTCCTGAGCGGCTCCGCGCAGTACTTCACCACGTCCTCCTGCTCCGGCCGCGTCATCCTCATCGACGGGGTTTGGACCGCGTTTGTTCTTCTATCGTTACTTTTACCTGCGCAGCAACTTTTGAATTAATAGCACTTTTACGAACAGTTTTCTTAAATTCTTCTTTAATATGATTAAAGCATAAAACACTGTGCAACAACTGTTTACATACATATTTGGAGAGTCATCATTTTTCATAAATCTGTTGATGATTAGTATTTTTTGTAGTAATTAGTAATTTGGCTCAACTTATGGTGCACATGATAATTCTTTTGTAATTGTTACTTCATTTGGTGGGACAGTGTCTCTGTGACGTCATCAATCAATAACATTTTATGGAAACTCAGAGACATTTAGTCCCTGAGGCTGCATCATCCGCGTGGGACACAGTCTGAGACAGAGTGGGACACGGTCTGGGACACAGTCTGGGACACAGTCTGAGACAGAGTGGGACACGGTCTGGGACACAGTCTGGGACACGGTCTGAGACAGAGTAGGACACGGTCTGGGACACAGTCTGGGACACAGTCTGAGACAGAGTGGGACACAGTCTGGGACAAAGTGGGACACAGTCTGGGACACAGTCTGAGACAGAGTGGGACACGGTCTGGGACACAGTCTGGGACACAGTCTGAGACAGAGTAGGACACGGTCTGGGACACAGTCTGGGACACAGTCTGAGACAGAGTAGGACACGGTCTGGGACACAGTCTGAGACAGAGTGGGACACGGTCTGGGACACAGTCTGGGACAGAGTGGGACACAGTCTGGGACACAGTCTGGGACAAAGTGGGACACGGTCTGGGACACAGTCTGGGACAGAGTGGGACACAGTCTGGGACACAGTCTGGGACAGAGTGGGACATAGTCTGGGACACAGTCTGGGACAGAGTGGGACATAGTCTGGGACACAGTCTGGGACAGAGTGGGACATAGTCTGGGACAGCGCGTTAGAGGACTTTTTTAGAATAAAGAGGTGGGCGTGTCGCATGTGCTGCGGGGCGGTGCGGGTGGAGGCATGTGCTGCGGGGCGGTGCGGGTGGAGGCATGTGCTGCGGGGCGGTGCGGGTGGAGGCATGTGCTGCGGGGCGGTGCGGGTGGAGGCATGTGCTGCGGGGCGGTGCGGGTGGAGGCATGTGCTGCGGGGCGGTGCGGGTGGAGGCATGTGCTGCGGGGCGGTGCGGGTGGAGGCATGTGCTGCGGGGCGGTGCGGGTGGAGGCATGTGCTGCGGGGCGGTGCGGGTGGAGGCATGTGCTGCGGGGCGGTGCGGGTGGAGGCATGTGCTGCGGGGCGGTGCGGGTGGAGGCATGTGCTGCGGGGCGGTGCGGGTGGAGGCATGTGCTGTCCAGGGAAGCGCTGCAGCGTTGACTTGATGGTCACGTGAACGTTGGACATTTGACACAAATGGATGGACTTTAGAGCAGGTTTTATGGACTGAAGCTCCAGCTGGACCCAACGTGGCGCTCACATGGGGACAGAGGGGAAAGTGGGCGGGGCAGAATGAGGACAATCCTGTGAAGTGGAGGACGAGTGCTTGAAAGTCTTGGAGTGCAAAGGTCTGATGTGATGTGGAGAGTCACATCTTTCACAGATGTTGCTCGTCTTGTCCGACTTTCCACCTTTATTACTGCCATGGCTCCTGTAACCATGGTTTTATACGAAGAAAAAAAGATCCTTATCAAAGCCAAGAACTTTGATAAGGATATAAGGATATTGAATAAATATTCTTTGTTTCACATATGAATGAATATCTGATGATTTCATGAAGTATCTAGAACTCACTATTACAGCTCAAATCTGTATGAAATATGATCCGCCCACACTGTTGTCATGACACTTCAGTCCAGCAGGAAATCCACACCTGGTTTGTAGAAATGTTTTTTGTCATTTCTAACATTTTAATTTGACCTATGACCTGAATGATTCAGTTGAAAAAAAACAAATCCTTTGGGGAGTAAAAACTAAATTGCTGCTTAAGTGTGAACATCCTTAAAATAATACTTCAGCTCTGAGTCCAGCTCCAGATCTGAGGGCGTCTCCTCCTGTGTCTCCTCCTGTGTCTCCTCCTGTGTCTCCTCCTGTGTCTCCTCCTTTGTCTCCTCCTCAGATTCAGGGCGTCTCCTGTGTCTCCTCCTCAGATTCAGGGCGTGTCCTGTGTCTCCTCAGATTCAGGGCGTGTCCTGTGTCTCCTCAGATTCAGGGCGTCTCCCGGGTCTCCTCCTGTGTCTCCTCCTCAGATTCAGGGCGTCTCCCGTGTCTTCTCCTGTGTCTCCTCCTCAGATTCAGGGCATGTCCTGTGTCTCCTCCTCAGATTCAGGGCGTCTCCTGTGTCTCCTCCTCAGATTCAGGGCATGTCCTGTGTCTCCTCCTGTGTCTCCTCCTGTGTCTCCTCCTCAGATTCACGGCATGTCCTGTGTCTCCTCCTCAGATTCACGGCATGTCCTGTGTCTCCTCCTCAGATTCACGGCATGTCCTGTGTCTCCTCCTCAGATTCACGGCATGTCCTGTGTCTCCTCCTCAGATTCACGGCATGTCCTGTGTCTCCTCCTCAGATTCACGGCATGTCCTGTGTCTCCTCCTCAGATTCACGGCATGTCCTGTGTCTCCTCCTCAGATTCACGGCATGTCCTGTGTCTCCTCCTCAGATTCACGGCATGTCCTGTGTCTCCTCCTCAGATTCACGGCATGTCCTGTGTCTCCTCCTCAGATTCACGGCATGTCCTGTGTCTCCTCCTCAGATTCACGGCATGTCCTGTGTCTCCTCCTCAGATTCACGGCATGTCCTGTGTCTCCTCCTCAGATTCACGGCATGTCCTGTGTCTCCTCCTCAGATTCACGGCATGTCCTGTGTCTCCTCCTCAGATTCACGGCATGTCCTGTGTCTCCTCCTCAGATTCACGGCGGGCCTCGGGCCGGTCCAAGACTTGAATCTTCTTGTGAAGCCATTTATTCTTTTGTAGATTTGGACGTTTGCTTCTGGTCATTGTCGGGCTGAAAGATGAAGTTCTTTGGCTGAAGGTTTTGTGTTGATTGGTATTTGAACGGTTCATAGTTCCCTCCAGCGTGAATTCGGCCCCAAGTCCAGCTGAAGACAAAAGCAGGACGCTGTCACCACCGCCCCTCACTGTGTTCTCACGTGTACTACACAGCCAATACCTGCAGCTCATTGAATGTTGCTCTAGGCCTCTTGGCAGGATAGACCTTGTGTACTTGTACTTGTACTTGTACTTGTACTTGTACTTGTACTTGTACTTGTACTTGTACTGGTACTGTAGTCCTATAGAGACCGTTTGATTTCCACCAAAAAGCATTTTTGGCAAAAGCAAATTAGTTCTCCCTCTGAAATAATAAAAGGATTAAAAGTGAGTAAGTTGCTGTATATATTGATGATACATAATTGTGTTGTTTCTTCCAGAGCGCAGAGAGCAGAGATGTGCAGAAGCAGAACTGTCAGTGGCTCTTCGTCTCCCACCAGAAGTGTACTTCACAGCAGCTGGTACGAGCTCACTGCACCTTCATCTCACCACTCTAATGACTTTTAAACTGCTATATTAAACACTGCTACTTATTTACATAGTTTATTCATATTTTATTTAAAGTCCTGTATTTGACCCTTTAAGTACAAACTTCACTGATTTCTTCTTCTTCATGCAGGTGAGCCCGCTGTAGGCTACTATTGTCATTTATTTTATTATTTAGTATGTACCAGAAAACATTTGAATGAAGTACAAATCCTATGACTGCTTTACTACAGCTGTGTAATGCTCTCACTGCACAAAACACACACATGCGGAGACATGGTCAGAGATGGTCAGAGATGGTCAGAGATGGTCAGAGATGGTCAGACATGGTCAGACATGGTCAGAGATGGTCAGACATGGTCAGACATGGTCAGAGATGGTCAGAGATGGTCAGACATGGTCAGAGATGGTCAGACATGGTCAGACATGGTCAGACATGGTCAGACATGGTCAGAGATGGTCAGAGATGGTCAGACATGGTCAGACATGGTCAGAGATGGTCAGACATGGTCAGAGATGGTCAGAGATGGTCAGAGATGGTCAGACATGGTCAGACATGGTCAGAGATGGTCAGACATGGTCAGACATGGTCAGAGATGGTCAGACATGGTCAGACATGGTCAGAGATGGTCAGACATGGTCAGACATGGTCAGACATGGTCAGAGATGGTCAGAGATGGTCAGACATGGTCAGACATGGTCAGAGATGGTCAGACATGGTCAGACATGGTCAGACATGGTCAGAGATGGTCAGACATGGTCAGAGATGGTCAGAGATGGTCAGAGATGGTCAGACATGGTCAGACATGGTCAGAGATGGTCAGACATGGTCAGACAGATCACTGTAATGAAGCTTCATGTGCCACAAACGTCACATTGAAACCAGCTTTAAACCTGCCACCATCAAACTCACCTGCCACCATCAAACTCACCTGCCACCATCAACTCTACTCCCAGAATCCAAATCAAAGCCACAGTTTGACTCAGTCTTCTGTAAAATTCCCATTATTCCTGTTATTCCCATTATTCCCATTATTCCTGTTATTCCTGTGTGGCTGTTGTAGCTCCACAAACCTCTGCTCACACCACCGGTCATCACTTCATCTGGATCCATTACACACAGACCTGCTCACGATGTGACTGAAGTGACTGTCTGTATTTCTAACTAACATCTAATCTCAAAACGAGTTATGTTGGCTACTTGTTGAACGTTTGCCGCTGTGGTCATCCTGCACATGTGCAGTTGGCCAACAGGAGCCAAAGCGGTCTGTTTTTTTTCCATGGCTTCATGCTGATTCATATCCCTGATTTGATCATACCGTTGATAACTTTCAAACATGTTTAATCTCTCTGGTCGGAAACAACAAACACACACAAGAACCATAGTAACACAAAACAGCTGAAAGGGTCAAAGAGAAATCAAAAGGGTTCATACTGGAAACTGGCATCAAACCCAAAACCTGAACAAGAAAAAGATAGTAAAAGGGAAGTCCAAACCTAATAAAGGGCCCTCAAAAAAAGCAGACACTCCTGACACAATCCTCAGAAAGAACTGTAACGTCCCTGGCCACGCCCCCTGCTGCACTCTGCAAGTATGTCCCACAAATCCAATCTCTCACATTTGGCACCTAATGCACCTAAACATTTGGCAGGAGTAGATGTGTTTAGTCACAGAATAGACATAAACGTAAAGTCTGATGTTAAAAACAAATAAATCATGTCATCGGTCTCTTCAAATTATGAAGCTGGTGGCTCCATCTATCATGCTCTTCAGTTCTCTGTGTTTCGCATCGTCCTGAAGAGAACCTCAGCTTCTCCTGGTGTCCTGAGGAGCACCTCAGCTTCTCCTGGTGTTCTGAGGAGCACCTCAGCTTCTCCTGGTGTCCTGAGGAGCACCTCAGCTTCTCCTGGTGTCCTGAGGAGCACCTCAGCTTCTCCTGGTGTTCTGAGGAGCACCTCAGCTTCTCCTGGTGTCCTGAGGAGCACCTCAGCTTCTCCTGGTGTTCTGAGGAGCACCTCAGCTTCTCCTGGTGTTCTGAGGAGCACCTCAGCTTCTCCTGGTGTCCTGAGGAGCACCTCAGCTTCTCCTGGTGTTCTGAGGAGCACCTCTGCTTCTCCTGGAGTTCTGAGCATGTGTTTTTTTTATCTTCAAAAGTCACAGAAGAGTCGCGGGAAAAGAGGACCCATGTCTCAGTTTTCTCTTCCTGAGCTCCTGGTGGAACTTTTGCCGTTGTTGACGAACCTCATATGGAATATCTGGAGCAAAGAAGACGCACTTGCCTTTGTCCCGGAGGTCTCCTTTTACCCTGCAGGTCTCCTTTTACCCTGCAGGTCTCCTTTTACCCTGCAGGTCTCCTTTAACCCTGCAGGTCTCCTTTAACCCTGCAGGTCTCCTGTAACCCTGCAGGTCTCCTGTAACCCTGCAGGTCTCCTGTAACCCTGGAGGTCTCCTGTAACCCTGGAGGTCTCCTGTAACCCTGGAGGTCTCCTGTAACCCTGGAGGTCTCCTGTAACCCTGGAGGTCTCCTGTAACCCTGGAGGTCTCCTTTAACCCTGCAGGTCTCCTTTAACCCTGCAGGTCTCCTGTAACCCTGGAGGTCTCCTGTAACCCTGGAGGTCTCCTTTAACCCTGCAGGTCTCCTTTAACCCTGCAGGTCTCCTGTAACCCTGCAGGTCTCCTGTAACCCTGGAGGTCTCCTGTAACCCTGGAGGTCTCCTGTAACCCTGGAGGTCTCCTGTAACCCTGGAGGTCTCCTGTAACCCTGGAGGTCTCCTGTAACCCTGGAGGTCTCCTTTAACCCTGCAGGTCTCCTTTAACCCTGCAGGTCTCCTGTAACCCTGGAGGTCTCCTGTAACCCTGGAGGTCTCCTTTAACCCTGGAGGTCTCCTGTAACCCTGGAGGTCTCCTGTAACCCTGGAGGTCTCCTTTAACCCTGCAGGTCTCCTTTAACCCTGCAGGTCTCCTGTAACCCTGGAGGTCTCCTTTAACCCTGCAGGTCTCCTTTAACCCTGCAGGTCTCCTTTAACCCTGCAGGTCTCCTGTAACCCTGGAGGTCTCCTGTAACCCTGGAGGTCTCCTTTAACCCTGCAGGTCTCCTTTAACCCTGGAGGTCTCCTACCTGTTACCATCCACCTATTTCGCCCTGTGCACAATGGTTGGAACCAAATGGCATTGCTTATTAAAAGAGGATCTTATGTTCCACATGCAAGTGTGATATATCATTAGAAAGCTTAGGCCTTCTAGTTTCTGCAGATGTGCAGATGAACACTGTCTCCTTTGACCCTGCAGGTCTCCTTTAACCTTTCAAGAAGACGGGAATAATCTTCTCCAAAAAGCTTTCTGTATCCTTTCCTTCTCCTTCTACTTCTGCCACAAGCCTCAGGTTAGGACGACGTGATCTGGACTCCAAATCCAGGATCTTATTTTTTCATTTTATTGTTCTCCGTCTCCAGTGTCGTCCCCCTGGCCCATAGCGCCTCCATCTCCCTTAGTGTCGTCCACATCTGAAACACGCTGCTCCACTTCATCCATGCTTGCTCCGGTTAGTCCTGCTGCCTTCAGCTCGGAGGCCTCCGCAGCAGATACTGCAGCAGATTCTGCTCTGAGAGACTCAGCTTGTGCTGCCCGCTGTTTTCCAATGGATACCGTGGGCTGTCAGCTTTGTTTGCTTTAGTCCCGTTTGGTCTTGTTTACTCATCTTTTGTTCTTCCTCTTTGGGATTAAGTGTGTCAAACGATGGTTTTGAAACAGAGTTTTGCAGCGGCTGTGGGAGGTGCATTTGCTCAAAGCGCCGGCATGACCAGAAGTCCTCATCCATCGCCCTTTACAGCCTCGTGGAGGTCGACAGTTCAGTCTCTGGGGTCTTCTGACGCTGACAGCTCTTTGGTCTTGCCCATGGCAGTAGTTGGACTGATTATGGGGGTGACAGGTGTTTTTATGCAGCTAACAAGCTCGAGCAGGTGATTCAAATTCAAATACATTTCTACTGCAAAAACATACAAATAAATAATTTTAAAATATTTGTCTGTCTCTCACAGTGGAAATGCATCTACAATAAATATTTCAGACCCCTCCACACTGTTTAAGTGAAAGAACTTGCAAAATTGCAGGGTGTTAAAATACTTATTTTCCTCACTGTATACAGATCATTTAGAAACGAATCTGCTTTACATGGAGCTGTACACTGAATGAACTTTGTGTGTTGCAGTCAGACGCTGTGGGCCGGTCCAGTGGAGACGCTGTGTTGAAGTTTGAACCGTTCGTTCTTCATGTCCAGTGTCGCAGACTGGACGATGCTCAGCTTATGGTCAGTCTGGTCTTTGGAGGGAAAAATGGGTTTCCTTTACAGCAAATAGTAATGAATCCATATAGTAGAATATATAATTTATATGAATGAGAAATGATCAATAACATAGATACTGTCTGTTTGCAGCATTCTGTGGCAATCAACTCCGGCTTCAGGAACTCTGGCCTCACAGTCGGGAAAACTGGCAAAATCATATCGGTATGTTAGAACCTCATGTCAGGCCTGGTTCAGATTGGATTGCTTTGCCCTAAATGTTACACACGTTGAAAGTAAACGGATTATCTTGCATTATTACTTTCAAAAAAAAAATTTACTGCTCAAATACTTGCATTGTCACTGAGCAGCCCCGCCCTTCTGCAGAGCTGAGGCCTCGTTTATGAAGCTGCTCGTGCCCTCTGTGCCAGACGTGGTGGTTCTTAAACGTCCTGAGACACAGGGAAAAGACCACACCCGTGGAGAGGATTGTGGCATTTCTGCAAACAATGAACAAGAAATAGAAAAGAACTTGAACAGAGTTTATCTTTCTCAAAAGGTGGATCTTTAGTCACTCGTGCACAGTAAATAACCACTGTCGCTCACAAAGGTCTCTGTCCCTCGTCCCCCAGAACAGAGACGATACACATGCTGTTAAAGGCAGTAGCTGACACGTACACACATCATCACAATCAAATCAGCTCCAAAAGGGATAGAACAACCCTCAAGGTCTTAAGATTGGAGCCATCTCATTGGAAGGTGACCTGACCCCATGAGAGCCACGTCCTGAGGCATGTCTGAGGACCATCTTCATCAGGGACGCATGACACAGAGAGGGACATGACAGGTCTGTGATGTGACTGAGAGCTGCATTGAACAGGAAAACATGGAATGACAATCTTGATTTTGATGGCCATATTTCCCAGCCCCAGTTACAGACAATGTGAATGAACGTTTGGAATGAAAGTGTTTGTTTTGTGTCACTGTAGGCCGTCCGCAGCACCCATGGTCTGGAGGTCCCACTCACCCACCGGGGCACCCCGCTGGTCACCCCTGACTACATCAACTTCTTGTGTCAAATCTGCAACCAGAAGATGAAGGAGAATCTCAGACGTATCCATAGGTCAGTCGAGAGGTTCTATAGTTTGCCATGTGGTACTTGTACCGTATTTTGCGCACGAAAAAGCGAACCGGATTATTAAGCGCACCATCAGCTATTTGTGTACCATGTGTACTGGTCCATACATAAAGCGCACCGGACGATAAAGTGCATAAGATAAACAAAACAGACGGATAAGTCAGTCAGTTGAGCTTTATTAAACACGTTCAACTCATTCAGATCAACATTGTTCAACATCAAAACACACTCTGCTATTGCTAAAAGACACGTTAGCAGATCCACAACAACTCCCAGCCTCGTTCAGTTGCAACACGTAAAATACAACACAATACACTCACTTTTTCAGTTCATTCCTCGTCATCAAATCCTTCAAATGCGTCAAAGTACATCCCGCACAGCTGTGACCTGACGTCCTGATTTACCTGGGACAGCCCGATTGTTTACGTCCCTGTCCCGGTTTAATGTCTGTTGGGGCGCATAATGGTAAAAGCAGCCAAAGCGCGATAGTGCTCCGTGCTAAAATCTCTTTGGTCATGTGATCCCGCATCTCGGACCCACGCAGCAGTTCAGTGATGATTCCGGCCTTTTGATTCCCACAGTTGACTAATAATTTAGCGCGTAAGCGCATGATATAAGAGTTCCAATGGTCTCTAGGCAGCAGCCATCTTGGGCCATCACCGGTAGGTGTCTGCGTTGTGCCCGACTGAAAATGTTGTTTACGTTTTGACAAAGTGTCGCGTGTGCCGTGTGCAGGTAGACCACTGTTCCCAGAATGCTTTGCAAATATGTTGTTGGGACTTCCGGTACCGGAGTACTGTAACTCTAGTCGCGCATCGCGTCTCGTGTCCCAAATCTTCTTTATACACCATGTACCACACAAAATATCTTCGCGGTCAGTAAGCACAACCAGAAATAAACCATATATTATGCGCACCGGACTATTAAGCGCACGGACGGCTTTTGAGGACGTTAAAGACTTTTACGTGCGCTTTATAGTGCGGAAAATACGGTAGTTTACAGTATGAAAGATGTCCATTTTCAATTAAGTTCCCTTCATCATGTCATACATCATGCGATTTAGTTCAAATATGAACAAATATGCCGAGTGTGAAGCGTCTGGGATGAGAATCAGCTCCAAATCCGAGGTCATGGTTCTCAACCGGAAAAAGGTGTCTTGTCCTCTCCAGGTGGGTGGGGGGTCTTTGCCCCAAGTGGAGGAGTTTAAGTATCTCGGGGTCTTGTTCACGAGTGAGTGAAGGATGGAGCGTGAGATCGACAGTTGGATCGGTGCAGCGACTGCATCACTGCAGCCGCTGCACCGACTGTTGTGGTGAAGAAGGAGCTGAGCCAATTTATCGGTCAATCTACGTTCCTGACCTCACCTATGGTCATGAGCTGATACAAGCGGTCGAAATGAGTTTCCTCCACCGGCTGGCTGGGCGCTCCCTTAGAGATAGGGTGAGAAGCTCGGCCACACGGGGATAGCTCGGAGTAGAGCCGCTGCTCCTCCAGCTGAGGTGGCTCGGGCTTTTGTTCCGGAGCCTCCTGGGCTCCTCCCTGGGGAGGTGTTTCAGGCATGTCCCACCGGGAAGAGGCCCCCGGGAAGACCCAGGACACGCTGGAGGGACTATGTCTCTCGACTGGCCTGAGAACGCCTCTGGATCCCCCCGGAGGAGCTGGCGGAAGTGTCTGGGGAGAGGGAAGTCTGGGAGTCCCTGGTCAGACTGCTGCCCCCGCGACCCGGCCCCGGATAAAGCGGAAGAAGATGGATGGATGAACAAATATGAAACAAAACAGATAACAAAAAGAATCTAATAAACGGGTGCTCACAGGTATTCCATGAAGTAAGATGAATCCAAAACCTGGTTTATTTGGGTAATTCAGGTTCATCAAATCCTCAGTTCCACTAACGCTGCTAACTGGAGTTAGCTCTGAGTTGCCGTAGAAACAAACAAGCGCCTGACACTTTTATAACCTCCTTGACTGGAAAGACAGGTCTGTGGATGCTACACTCGCAAATTGACACAAAGAATATAAAAGCTTAGAGCCCACTTACGTTATTTAATAAAGTGTGTAGGGGATTCTGTAGTACTGTAGTTTTATTCATGTACTTCCACTTATGAGAGACGGGACATTCAAGGTTATCGATTAAAGAATTGGATTTTGGAACAGATTTCAAACACACTCACTGCATGTGTGGGTATGTTTGTCATTATCTTCGAGTCATTTGGGGCACCAGCCAGACATTAGGCATTTAACAATTCTATAATCAAATATCTTAAATTAATTTGCTTGTTAATCTGAAGGTTTGCGAGGACGTAACTGTGACATTGACCCCTTTTCTGGAAATTATTGAATACTTTACCAAATGTGGTTTATGAAGGTTTATTGACCAAATTATTAAGCAGATAATTATGAATTTGGGAAATGCAAATGTGTTTCTGTCCATTCAGCACCACACATATTCAACCCCACATTATATTCTCAAAAACATGAGGGAAAACTTGCTGGGCAAAGTTTGCACAGAAATGTTAGATTGTTCCATCCTCACCGACCCGTGGCCCGGCTCGTGACCGAGAGTTTACTTCTGCTCTCGCTTCGGTTTGAACGATCAGGAAAGTCCGCTCTACTCGCCGTGATGAACGTGCGTTAGATGCGGTTAAAAAAAAAGGGCGTCATTGTGATTCAGGGAACATTTTCTGCGTTCAGGACGGATAACGTGGAACACGCCTTGTTGACATGGGTTACGTAATATCCGGTTAAGCGTGTCGCGTTTTTTGCATCACTTCTGGGTTTATGTGATTGGTTCTGTCTCTGCTCTAAACTCCGCCCTCTAAACGCAGCGGTCGAGCCCCAGAACCTCAGGTTTAGATAAGTAGTTTGCCAAAACGTCTTGGGAACGGCTGGTCAGGCCAGTGTTTCACCGATGAGGCTGGTCTGAGAGACTGTCCTGGATCCACGTTCTGTTTTGACTTGAGAAGTTACAAAAAGATCCTTTGCTTAAGTTTGCATGATGCAGTTTATTTCAGATATTAAAAAATAGGCTTATTTATGGGAGAAAAGTGTCTCTTTGTTCTGTGGTTGGCTCAGCGTCGCTTGGTGGACCTCTCCAATGGAAGTGAGTTTGACCTCTGCCTCTCTCTCTCTGACTGACCCCTGGGGGGGAGTGGTTTTACTGTTCAAGTCTGAGCTGATTTCAGAAGATCTGAAGTATATCCGATGTAGCCATTTTGAATATTAGGCCACATAGTTACAAAGGTAAAATTATTCACAAGACAAGTCATAAAAGCAGAACACATGAACATTATGTACATTACATTCATCTTGTGGAAAAAGACATTGATGTTTGTTTACTAAAACCGCATCGTTTTTTAGCTTTTGTCTTGTGAGAGAAAAAGGCTCTGAGTTCATTTGAATCCAAAAGCAGTCGTTGGATCAGTCTCTGCTCTGTATGAGACGTCATTAGGGATTTGTACCGCTCCGCAGGACCGGATCTGGACTTGTAAAAACGTTTCGGTTCAGGTCCAAAAAAACCGAAACCCGGTGATTCGGTTCTGGACTCATTAAAAATCTAGCACTCACATTCTATATCCTTTACGTTCTAGAATCTAAACCATCCTAAACCTTCCATAGATCGCGAAATTCGCGCTAGAAAAGACGTAAACACTGACATCGCTGTCAATGTCGCCCGGAGCATCAGCGACGCACGTGTCTTCCCCGCGGCAGAAGTTGAAGCCGGCGAAATGAGTTTAAAGACGAGAGAGACCGAACATTCGGGAAGATCTCTGGCTTCATTGAAGCGTTTTAAGCCGCCGGGTGCATCGCCGCTTGTGCCGCTCCGTGAGTTAGTTTAAGACGTTAAAGGAGCGGGTTGTGCTTTGGTTTGGGTGTAAATATTGTAACTTCTCGCTCAGGTCAGTAATGCTGGTTTAGTGCTCACAAGTTGTCACTTTATTTCTTGAACAGAGTTGGTTAATGTTGGCCGTAACCACGGTGATGGAACAGGAACATCAGAAACTACCTCGTCTCCTGAGCCGCTCTTAGCTCCGCCCCAGAGACCGCACGCACGTGCACTAGAGACTAGGGTCGCTACAATATGAATGAAATAACTGTATTATGTTGTGGTGTAGCATTTATTTCAGTGGGTTAATGTGCAATATACATATTTATACATCTAGTAAATACTAAGTCAAAGTAATATTGTTTAATTGCTGGAATAATTAATTGGAGCTTATATTTTGTAATCTTATTTGTGTTCTACAGTTGTTAAATATGGTCTTGTGTTTAATGCTGTAAATATGATGTATTGTGTAAAATATTTTCATATTCTATTTTTGATACTGCTAAGTTGATTTTATAGTGGTTCTAGTTAACTTTTATGCTAGTTTTTGAAGGTTTTTACATGACTTTGATGCCAATGGATCTGCAAAATTAAAGAGTGGAAATGTATCTAAAGCATTAAACTTCAGGTGTGGGGACAGCCCAGTCAAACCAGTAATACACTTACAAACATAGTATCAGCTGAAACAGCTGCTCCAATACCAATACTCAACATGCTCTTGTTCGGAAGTTGTTCCTCAAGTAAAACGCATGAATCTGTGTTAGCTCGTAGCTTGTGATTTGTAAGTTGTAACTTCTGTTAATAAACAGTGAATAAACCAGATAAATTGAGTTTTGTTTAAATTGAGTTAAGCCTCGTGTTTGATAGTCGTCCTTGTTCATGTGTCTTCAACTTAATTTAGCGAAGTGTCTTGTGTTACACTGTTGTAACATTATGTAAATATGGCCTGATTTAGGTCCGGACTCATTAGGTCCAGACCTGAACCTAAACCTCTGGATTCAAATCCGGACTTGAACCTGAACGTGGCTTTAGGTCTGCATCCCTAGACGTCATACATCTCCATGTGAGGGTTGTACGTGGTACCACGCCCTGCATTCCTGTCATCATGGCAACGTTCAGAGGTCGTCAGAGGTCGTCTGCGATTCGCTACAAGTGATCTCTACTTATTTCCAGACCAGACTTTATGAATCAAACATTGAATTGTTCAAGGATTTGTTCGGAACAATAAAATGTTTAAACACTAATAAGGTCGGCATGTGTTTTCTTGCGTGGCTGTTGGAGGTCAAAGCCGAGGCGTCGTCTTGCTGCTGTCGCACTGATGTGAAGGAATGTGAGAGTGAATAATTGTCTGTAATGTCTGTCTCTGTGATGTCCCTGTGACAAGTTGGCCATTGTCCAGGGTGTTCCCCCGCCTAAGGCCCAAAGATAGGCTCCAGTCACCCGCGACCCCGAAAGGGAACAAGCGGTAGAAAATGAATGGATGGAAGGAGCGTATCTTTGTACCAAATGATTCATGTGGTGAGTAGAGCTGGGTTTCGATTAAAATTTCAAGAATCGATTCGATCCGATTTCGATCTGATTTCCGATTCCATCCGATTTTGATTGGATCCGGGGGTTAATGTTATTAAAAATGAAAAATGTATTTGAAGCGTTTCCTTCACTTCATGACTGTGTAGAGAAGCAACATATTCAAACTGGTATTATATCAATATTAAACAGCAAATCTTACAAGTATTGGTAGTTACTGCTGGAAGACTGATGAAAAGGTTAAGGGTCAATCTACCTTCAAGAAAGAGAATTCAGGACAATAAATGGAGGACATCATTGAGGTGACGACATCTGCAACAGTGGATTCTACTGCGACATGAACCACTGCAGTATTATTATGATTGAAAATAATGAAGAATTCACCCAAAAGCGGTTGCTACCAAAAGCATTTTTATTTTAAAACTGCTCACACACTGCCAGCACTGAAACTGGAAGTATCAAATGTAAACGTTGAGCATTTAAAAAATAAAATAAAATGTTTAAATCGATCTTTGGATGTTCGAATCGATAATCGGTCATTAATATGCGAATCGATTAAAAATCGGAAAATCGTTTTTTTTTTTTTCAACCCAGCTCTAGTGGTGAGTAGGAGCCGTTTGGACTGCCCTTCATATGTGCCCCTCCCCTATGGGCGGTTCATTAACAATGGCAATAAACCTTTTCTGATTCCAATTCCGATTGTGACGGGGTGAGAATTAGGGCATGAGGTTGTCGATGGCTTGACCCTTCTCCAGACATTTTTCCATCTGGATGAGCAGCTTGATTCCGTCCACCACGATCTGCACCAGCTCCACCTCAGAGAAACCCAGACGATCGCCATTAGAGATGTCCAAGACTCCATCGACAGCTGCCGTGTCCACTCCTCCTGAGACGGAAGAGAGACTCAGGCACATTTGCAGCTCCAGCGCGTTGGACACAATACATTTTTGTCAGGCTGCTGTAACCCGAGTCAACATTTTTCAAGTGGGTCGGACAGTAGGCAAATTCATATTTTTTTTACTTTGAAGGGGGGGAAAAAGATCAAAATTTTGCCATTTTTTGAGTCCGGAGTGACCGCCAGGGGTCAGGCTTGAACAGTCCAGGGGTCAGAGGCTTGAACAGTCCAGGGGTCAGAGGCTTGAACAGTCCAGGGGTCAGAGGCTTGAACAGTCCAGGGGTCAGAGGCTTGAACAGTCCAGGGGTCAGAGGCTTCAACAGTCCAGAGGTGAGGGGCTTCAACAGTCCAGAGGTGAGGGGCTTCAACAGTCCAGAGGTGAGGGGCTTCAACAGTCCAGAGGTGAGGGGCTTCAACAGTCCAGAGGTGAGGGGCTTCAACAGTCCAGAGGTGAGGGGCTTCAACAGTCCAGAGGTGAGGGGCTTCAACAGTCCAGAGGTGAGGGGCTTCAACAGTCCAGAGGTGAGGGGCTTCAACAGTCCAGAGGTGAGGGGCTTCAACAGTCCAGAGGTGAGGGGCTTCAACAGTCCAGAGGTGAGGGGCTTCAAGAGTCCAGGGGTCAGAGGCTTCAAGAGTCCAGGGGTCAGAGGCTTCAAGAGTCCAGGGGTCAGAGGCTTCAAGAGTCCAGGGGTCAGAGGCTTCAAGAGTCCAGGGGTCAGGCTTCAACAGTCCATGTGTTGTTTTAAACCTGGTTTATTAGCATGTAAAACAATTTAAAGTACTTTCATCTGTTATTTGATATGAAGAGCACAAGTACTGAATCATATAAACCAGAGATCATGATCTTTAAAATTGTTTAATTTAATATAATAATGTTTCTTAGATATAAAATAAATACTGTTTACAGCATTTGACACAAGGAGATCTTGTGGAATATATGAAATCACAGCCTACAAAATAAACTACTAACATATATACATTGCCCCGATGCTAACAACTCCAAAGGGGGCGGGGCGTTGGGGCCTTGGATACTTCCACATTGTCACAGCTTTTGTTGCAAACAACTTTAACAAGACTGAATTGTGGACTGAGTAGAGATTGACGCCCGCCAACCTGGATATCACTTTAGGGGCAAAATTAAACCGGGCATTTCCGAGTACACCCGAACGCAGCGGCCAATCAGATGCCCGATTTCATCGAAATTGGCTCTCGGACACCGCTCAGCCAATGAGAAGCGAGAATACTGCGAATGTCTGTCAAAACGAAACTTAAGCGATGAAAATGCCCCAAATATGACCAAATTACTAGTTAAATCTTGATTTTTTTTGTTGTTGAAGAATTTAGATGCTGCCGGAGATTTGACTGCTTACGGGCCCCGGGCCCCCGTCTATTTCGCCGCCTGCTTAAGCGCGTTCTGTTTTGTTACAGACGCATGTGGAGGATGAATATGAAGAGGCACATGTGTTCCGCGGTGCGTTATCAGTCCTTTGGGATGACAGACAGGTTTACCAACGTGATAAAAATATTCGACACGGCGGTTTAGGAAAGACCGGTCGGTGAGTCGGCGAAATAATTGTTGAATAAAAGTTTTTCAAGTTTTTTTCAGTCGGCTAGTTTCATACCGGGTCGGTCGGGTTACGGCAAACAGACATTATTTTGCTCAGCCTGAAGAAAAACACTTAAATTGTGGTGGCCATTGTTCCACGGAGATATCTTGTGTTCAGAGTCTAGTTCTCGACTCACTTTGATGAAACTGTTTTTATTGTATCTGTTTTCTTTTCTTTCTTTTATGGTTTCATCTGTTTTTACTGTAAACTTGAATGACTATTGTTGTCTACATAAAGATAGTTCTCACCGGTTCTTCTCTTCTGCAGCCTCAGCCTCTTGAGCACCTCCTCAAACCGCCGCTGCTTGCTCATGTTGGGCAGTTTGACATGGACTGAGGCCCTGAGCCCGGTGCCCAGGTTGGAGGGGCAGGTCAGGACATAACCCAGGTGCTCGTTCCACATGAAGTCGTGGCAGCGCTGCTTGAACTGGCTCTCGATCTGACAAAAAACACATCAGACTCAATCTGGTTTCAAGTTTAATCCAAACGAAGCGAGTTAAAGCAGGTTCTGTGAGTAAAATGTCCCACTGAACAGGGCCAGATATTAAGAATCCAGAGAAACAGATGCCCAATAAACTGATATTATAATGTTATACAACCCTAACTTAAAAATAAATCAGTTTGAATACAAACTAAGCAAGTCCCTGACCTCGGTGAGGCCGATGCAGAAGTGGTTGAACACTTCCCTCATGTTTCCTCCTTTCCGCATAGAGATGACCCTCAGATGATCCTTCTCGTTCACCCAAACCAGGAACGTCTTGTTGTCGTTGTGCCTTTTGGGCAAACAAACGCTCAGTAAAAATGACGGCTCACACTGGTCCAGACCGCCCTCGCGCTGCGCTCACCAGATCCCGCGGGCGTCGGGCCAGTCGCGGGCCATGCCAGATGCCAAGAGCAGAGGAGACGCCGGTTTGTCAAACAGGAAGTGGTCATTGATGAGCTGCTGCTGCTTCTTCTTAGTCATGTTCTTCAGAGAGTAGTACTTGCCCTTCAGGTCACCGCTCAGAGAGTTCAAGACTGCGGGCGAGAAACGCGTTTAACACAGAGCCAAAAAGTGAAGAAGAACTGACAGAAGCGTCTGAATCATCCATCACAAAGCCCTCAGAATCTATCACTCAGATGTTTGATTCTGCAGCCACCAGAGGGCGCTCCAGCCTGTTCTCTGACTGACCTTTGATGGAAAGGCCCTCGATGGCGCGTCTCTCGCCGCGGCTGCAGTGAGGCGGCAGAGCGAAGCCACGGACGTTGCGGCCCGTTCGGACTCTGGAGCTGAGGACGTAGGCGGGGTCCAGGTTGTCTCCGCCCTTAGGCACAAATAGGAGAGTTTGGTGTTCAACTCAAGACTGAGACTCAAGCTGCTGAGCTCCTTTTGTCAAAGGTCAAGTTAAGAGTTTTTCCCACTTACGTGCATTTTACAGGTTTTTATGTTTTTCTACATTTCACTGTTTTGTGGATGGTTTTCAGTTTTACGTTGCCCCAGTGGCAACTTGAAGAATAAAGCTGTACTATAAAAACACTTTAAAGAAAAGAATTTAGTGAAAGTAGGCTATCCTTTTTGCCCCGCAGTCGCACCGCAGTCGCGCCGCAGTCACGCCGCAGTCGCCCCGCAGTCGCGCCGCAGTCACGCCGCAGTCGCCCCGCAGTCGCGCCGCAGTCGCCCCGCAGTCGCGCCGCAGTCGCCCCGCAGTCGCCCCGCAGTCGCCCCGCAGTCGCCCCGCAGTCTAAACATTACCTGTAGGTTTTCTGCGTTAAGGTCAGTCTTATGTGTGTCCGAGGGTTTGTATCCTCTGTGATGTTCCTGGATCACTGGGTCCAGCAGCTCCTTGAACACTTGGTAGGTCTCTTCGTCTCCAGCCACACAGCCCACAGTCATGATGAAGGGATGACCTGCACTCTCACACGCAGGGTCAGGGCTTGAAATAGGAAAGGTCTGTGTCTATTCAAGTGTATGGTGCGGAATATAATTAGGATAAATTACCTCAGCAATAATATTTAAAATGTTTAGCACTTTTCCCCTGGCCCATGTTCTTATAAGGATTGTAGCAAAAGTGGGACAAGTTTGTCATGTGGGACAGACGTGTTGTTGTTGTACTACTTTGAATGACGGTTGACCGCCAATGGAAAAGGTGCATTTACCGCCACCTGCTGGATTGAGTATGGACAGATCATCAACGGAAACCATAATACTAAAAGGGGATTGTAGTCTAACACCACAAAGACACTATTAACTCTATAATCTTCCAATTAATCCTGGGTTATGTAAGTATATAAGTAAGGCTGAGCAAAATAATGTCTGTTTGCCGTAACCCGACCGACCCGGTATTAAACTAGCCGACTGGGGGGAAAAAAATCTGCATTTTGTTGAAAAAAACGTCAAAATCTTTTATTTTTCAATTATTTCGCCGACTCGCCGACCGGTCTGTCCTAAACCGCTGTGCTGAATATTTTTATCACATTAGTAAACCTGTCTTTCATCCCAAAGGACTGATAACACACCGCGTAACGCATGTGCGACTTCCTATTCATCCTCCACATGCGTCTGTAACAAAACAGAACGTGCATAGATGTTTTTTACGAGTTAGTTTGTCTCTGTCGGCGCCACTGAAGTGTCCATAGTACATGTCACGCTCTATCACGGTGTGAAATTTGACTTAGGCAATGCATTCTGGGATTGAAACACGCCCAGCAGCGTCATCACAATAAAGGTGGCGGCGCCCGTGTCCCCCGCATGTTCCCCCCGCTCGCCTTCGCTACCAAAATAAAGGATAGCGGTGTACAAAAAGTCGATTGAAATATCTTAAAATCGTGAGATTTAGTCTCACAATCGAGTTGAAGCCTCTGACCCCTGGACTGTTGAAGCCCGACCCCTGGACTGTTAAAGCCTCTGACCCCTGGACTGTTGAAGCCTGACCCCTGGACTGTTGAAGCCTGACCCCTGGACTGTTGAAGCCCGACCCCTGGACTGTTGAAGCTTGAAGCCTGACCCCTGGACTGTTGAAGCCTCTGACCCCTGGACTGTTGAAGCCTCTGACCCCTGGACTGTTGAAGCCCGACCCCTGGACTGTTGAAGCCTCTGACCCCTGGACTGTTGAAGCCTGACCCCTGGACTGTTGAAGCCTGACCCCTGGACTGTTGAAGCCTGACCCCTGGACTGTTGAAGCCTCTGACCCCTGGACTGTTGAAGCCCGACCCCTGGACTGTTGAAGCCCGACCCCTGGACTGTTGAAGCCTGACCCCTGGACTGTTGAAGCCTCTGACCCCTGGACTGTTGAAGCCCGACCCCTGGACTGTTGAAGCCCGACCGCTGGACTGTTGAAGCCTGACCCCTGGACTGTTGAAGCCTCTGACCCCTGGACTGTTGAAGCCTCTGACCCCTGGACTGTTGAAGCCTGACCCCTGGACTGTTGAAGCCTCTGACCCCTGGACTGTTGAAGCCTGACCCCTGGACTGTTGAAGCCTGACCCCTGGACTGTTGAAGCCTGACCCCTGGAATGTTGAAGCCTGACCCCTGGACTGTTGAAGCCTCTGACCCCTGGACTGTTGAAGCCTGACCCCTGGACTGTTGAAGCCTCTGACCCCTGGACTGTTGAAGCCTCTGACCCCTGGACTGTTGAAGCCTGACCCCTGGACTGTTGAAGCCTCTGACCCCTGGACTGTTGAAGCCTCTGACCCCTGGACTGTTGAAGCCTGACCCCTGGACTGTTGAAGCCTCTGACCCCTGGACTGTTGAAGCCTCTGACCCCTGGACTGTTGAAGCCTCTGACCCCTGGACTGTTGAAGCCTCTGACCCCTGGACTGTTGAAGCCTCTGACCCCTGGACTGTTGAAGCCTCTGACCCCTGGACTGTTGAAGCCTTCAATGTAAAAAAAATAAGAATTTGCCCACCGTCCGACCAACTTGAAAAATGTTGACACGGGTTACAGCAAACAGCCTCACTATAGCTTTACGTGATTTTTGTGACTGGATTGTGAGAAGATTCTGCCGATTGAATTCCTGTTTATTATTTTGAAACCATAAAACTAATTCAGTTCTCTCTTTCACATGCTCCACACTTTCTGGTTCTTGACAGTGATTACATAAACGTAACACATGTGCGTCCCCGCCCCGCGAGTCCCTGCCTCTTACCAGGATTGTCCACCCCGGTCTGAATGACTTGGTTGATGGTGAAGCCGCTGGGCGTCACGCGCTCCTGCAGACTTGCGTACAGGTCCTTGGTGAGCACTTTGGCCATGTGGTTGTTGTGGTTGGACAGATCCGGGAACTCGTCCTCCACCGCGAGTCGCTTCAGAGTCAGTGTCAGCTGCGTCACGTTCGTCATCTTCTTCATGTTCTTCATGTTCTTCATGTTCTTCATGCTGCACAAACCATGGAGCTATAGTTTGAACTGGAAGAACAATCCAAGATGGCGCTGCATTGATCTCTAGGTGTTTTTAGTGTCCTTCAAATACACTAAAAACACTCATTGTGCTGTACTCGAGCGCTATGGGCCGTATTTATAACTGGTCAAACGAATGGACATCTTAAGGGGAGTGAGTGGTTGCCGTGGCCACAGCTATATTGTTGTTGTTTTTGTTTTTTAACATTTTCTTTTTTTCAATCAAACCTGGGACATCCTGATTACCACTGAGCTACACCCAAAACACTAACACTTTTAAACACTATGAGATGACCAGAAAGAACATTACAATAAACTGAGTCATTGTCCAGAAAAGTGTTTCTTACCCTGATTGTTTGTCGTGAAAACCCTTGATTTGAGAGACACTCGGCTGATGACGAAAGCAGAAAAGACAATTGAAGCAGAATGTTCTCGTCAGGTGAACGCACTCGACTGAATCAACTCGACTCGTGAAGGAGAGTTGTTGTTGTTGTTGTTGTTGTTACTTTTAATGGCGATTGGCAGCCGACTGAAAAGATGCATTTACCGCCACCAACTAAGAGAGAGAAAGAACGAAAAGGAGAGAGAGAAAACAACCCATCAGGGTCTAATCTAAAGTAACATTCTAGAATCTTTGCTTTGATGATTCTGAATCCGGACATCATGGTTATGTTGTTGTTGTTGTTGTTTTATGGCGGTTGGCATCCAATTGTTGCATTACCGCCAGACTTTATTCCTCAGACTTTTCGTAGTGAATAAACAACAAAAAGACATATCATGACCTCAT
>NW_027315746.1:34897114-35054614 GCF_026437365.1 Eucyclogobius newberryi | reverse complement strand
TGAATGTTGTGAGTGAGGGAGAGTGGCGGACAGGTTGGGGGAGGGAGTTCCAGAGTCGGGGTGCTGCTCGGGAGAATGCTCTGTCGCCAAAAGTTTTGAGTCGGGATGTTGGTGCAGTCAGGGTGAGAGAGGAGGAGGATCGGAGAGCTCGGGAGGGGCGGTGGGGGATGAGGAGGTCAGACAGGTAGGGGGGGGCAAGGTGGTGAAGAGCTTTGAAGGTGAGGAGGAGTATTTTAAAGTTTATGCTCTGCTTGATGGGGAGAGAGTGGAGAGAGTGGAGAACGGGAGTGATGTGATCACGGGACCGGGTGTGGGTGAGGAGGCGGGTGTGGGTGAGGAGGCGGGCAGCGGAGTTTTGGACCATTTGGAGTCTGTGGAGGGAATGGGAGGAGATGCCAGTGAGGAGGGAGTTGCAGTAGTCGAGGCGGGAGGAGATGAAGGCATGGATGAGGGATTCAGCAGCGGGGAGGGTGAGGCAGTGTCGGATTTTGGCGATGCGGCGGAGGTGGAAGTATGAGGTCTTGACGATGTGGCTGACATGGGGAGTGAAGGAGAGGGTGGGGTCCATGATGACACCGAGATTGCGTACCAGGGTAGAGGGGGTGATGGTCGAGGTGTCGATGCTGAGTGAAAAGGGACCAGTTTTATTGAGAGTGGATTTGGTGCCAATGAGGAGGAGCTCTGTTTTGTCACTGTTCAGTTTGAGGAAGTTGAGAGTGAGCCATGATTTTATTGTAGAGATGCAGGTTTGGATGTGGCTGAGGGGAGGGTTTTGGGTGGATTTGGTGGTGAGGTATATCTGGGTGTCGTCAGCGTAGCAGTGAAAGTCCAGGTTGAGTTGGCGGAGGATGTGACCAAGGGGGAAGATGTAGCAGATGAAGAGGAGGGGGCCGAGGACTGAGCCCTGGGGGACCCCCTGCGTTACTGGGGAGAGGGTGGATGAGTGACCGGAGAGGGAAATTAACTCTTGCCTGTTGGTGAGGTAGGATGTGAGCCAGTCAAGTGCAGAGCCCTCAACACCCAGTTGGGTGGTTTATAGTGTCAAAGGCTGCGCTGAGGTCTAGTAGTAACAGGATGTTGAGGGCCCCGGAGTCTGCAGAGGTGAGGAGATCGTTGAGTACTTTGACCAGGGCTGTTTCAGTGCTGTGAAGTGGGCGGAAGCCAGATTGGAGGGGTTCATAGAGGTTGTTTGACTGGAGGTGGGTGTGAAGTTGGGCGGCGACGATGCGTTCCAGCGTTTTTGAGAGGAACGGCAGGTTGGAGATGAAGAAAAGGATGCAGAGATGATCAGAGAGTGGGAAGGGGAGGGGGTGGGGCTTAGATATGGGTAGGAGAGAGGAACAGACTAAGTCCAGAGTGTGGCCTTTGGTATGGGTGGGGAAGTCAATATGTTGGATGAGATGGAAGCAGTCCAGGAGAGAGAGGAAGTCGGATGTCAGTGGGGTATTGGTATAAATGATACATATATCTAACAAAATGCGCGTCCAAAAGGCTAATAAAATCAGAAAACGTTATGTGTAAAATCTAGTCGCCTCCTGCCCAAAAATCTAGGCTCTTTACAGCCGTTACGCACGAGAATACAGAGTATTCTCTGAGTGGGACCCCTAAGTCCCGCCTCGCATTCTAAAGCTATTCTTATTGGCTAGAATAATATGTCAATCAAAGTCCGCTAAGTCACTGCTGACGTTAGCTATGTGGCTAAAAACAAGTTAGCTTCACGCGTCGGAAGCGGCGCATTTTTTTCCTCCAAAGGCTGTAGAGAACAAACTGTGGACAGACCCAGTGTCATTCTGTAGGTAACAGTCTGAAGAAAAGATCGATGCCAAACACCATCTTATAAGTCAAACAGGTCATTTGTTATGGACGGAGAAATGAATAATATCATCAGAGAAGAACACTGTTTACTTGACAATATCTCGAAATCGTAAAACTTCAAGAAAAAATACAAGTGGATATTGTTTTTCTGTGGTTCCTTACGGACAGACTGAGCACAAGGATGTACAGAATTAAAGCTGTTTCGTCCGTCATAAACAGCAAACAGGACATGCCTTTGTAAAAGTTGAGACTTTCTTACAAACTATTGGCAATTGCTTCTTGGGGCAAATTATTCAATCAATGACATATTCGTTTTGTTGAGAAAATAAGCTTTAAAATGATGAATAACTTGCTGGTATTGACCACGGAAATAAAAGTGATGATGTAAGAGAATATTTGAGATATGGAAAATGCGCGCCGGCGGACAGGTGGGTGGTAACAGGTTAAAGATGGTCGGAACCGGCACAAGGGGGAGGAGAGTGGGCACATGGAACGAGGGCCCCGGGGGGCCGAGAGGCCGCAAGCTGCAGCATCGTGGAAGCGGTGGAGATATGGACAAGAACAAGCTGTGGTGGATGACGGGGAACTGGGAAGCCTGGTGCTGGCATCTGACAGGCAGCGGGCAGGTGATGAGGCTGGCAGGCGATGAGGCCGGCGGCAGCGTAGGGGGGAAACCACGGGCCCGCCCCACGCCGTCGAGGAGATCTGGGTGGGACACCACAATGTGCAACACGGATAGCGGCAGGGCAACAGCGGCAGGGCAAGGTCCCTGCCCTACATGTGAGTGCTACATACATGCAGGCTTGTGGTGTTCAGAGCGAGCTTCTGGACGCGAGATCGGCCCAGTGTGGGAGGAGTGCTGGCCCCGTGGGTTGTCCTGGTAGGACGGTGTCTGGAGGTGGTGTATCCTGCAGTAGGAGGGATGATGGAGGTGCAGTGACACCAGCCACGACACTGCATGGCCCAAACTACGTCACCAAGGAAGAAGACCCTGCCCATTTTAGTAAGGATTTATGTCATTAGGATAGTTTTATTTTATATTATTTTACCCTTGGGCTTGTTTAATTAAATTATTACAAACTTGAATTTTATTGTAAAACGCACAAAATTCTATTTTGGCCCAGATGAAAAAAAAGTCAATGAGACTCATATTTCTTACGCCGTTGCCATAGCGACGACAGAATCACCCAATGTTATGTCTATGTCAGTGGTCCCCAAACTACGGCCCGCGGGCCGCATCCGGCCCGTTGGGCCTTTCAATACAGCCCGCCAAGCTTGTCCAAGTTATATTGAAAATTAAAAAAAAAAAAAAAATGTTTTTTGGCTTTATTAGACAGTAGATGGAACGAGAAAGAAAGGAAGGGGAATGATGAGAGAGAAAGGAGGACATGCAGCAAATGTCGGAGTCGGGATTCAAAGTCACGATACTGTGGCCGTTCCTTTTACCTTTCGCCTGTAATGCCCACATTTCCCCAAGAGATGGTCACTGTTCCCTCTAAGCTGCGCCTGCGCACTGCTCGCACTTAGTGCACTGCTCGCACTTAGCGCGCGCAAAAGAAAATCTATGGCGCGCAGAAAATAAAATTCACCACAAACGGCCACTGGGGCGAATCAAGCAGGAAGTGCAAGTGTTTGACACAGTAGAAGACTCTTGTGGACAGTAGAAGACTCTTGTGGACAGTAGAAGACTCTTGAGGACAGTAGAAGACTCTTGTGGACAGTAGAAGACTCTTGAGGACAGTAGAAGACTCTTGTGGACAGTAGAAGACTCTTGAGGACAGTAGAAGACTCTTGTGGACAGTAGAAAACTCTTGTGGACAGTAGAAGACTCTTGAGGACAGTAGAAGACTCTTGAGGACAGTAGAAGACTCTTGTGGACAGTAGAAGACTCTTGAGGACAGTAGAAGACTCTTGTGGACAGTAGAAGACTCTTGTGGACAGTAGAAGACTCTTGTGGACAGCAGAAGACTCTTGTAGAAGACTCTTGTGGACAGTATAAGACTCTTGTGGACAGTAGAAGACTCTTGTGGACAGTAGAAGACTCTTGTGGACAGTAGAAGACTCTTGAGGACAGTAGAAGACTCTTGTGGACAGTAGAAGACTCTTGTGGACAGTAGAAGACTCTTGAGGACAGTAGAAGACTCTTGTGGACAGTAGAAGACTCTTGTGGACAGTAGAAGACTCATGTGGACAGTAGAAGACTCTTGTGGACAGCAGAAGACTCTTGTAGAAGACTCTTGTGGACAGTATAAGACTCTTGTGGACAGTAGAAGACTCTTGTGGACAGTATAAGACTCTTGTGGACAGTAGAAGACTCTTGTGGACAGTAGAAGACTCTTGTGGACAGTAGAAGACAGTAGATAATGAATCATTATTTAATGCATTTGTTGCTTTGTTACAAGTTACAGGTCAAATCTTGTGTGTAATTTATAGTCATTCATTCGTTCACACAAACACCATATTTTCCTGGCCCCGCCCCTCTCCTGGCCCCGCCCCTCGGCCAAAGTTTAGAACCCAATGTGGCCCTCGAGTCAAAATGACCACTGGCCTATGTCTAACTTCTCCTTGGGCATTATCCCAAACAAGGTCAAATTTAGTTCAAATTATCTTGAAGAGTGAGGCAACAACATCAGGTTCAGAATAAGCGGCATCGCAAAATGCGACGCAATTTCTCTCAAATGCGATGCATTCGTCAGAAAAAAGTGCTTTTGTGTCGCAGCCTTTGTGATACAAATATGTGTTCAATTGTGTAAACAAAGCGCCTAAAAGTACTGATCACTGTCAATCCATCGTCAATAACGGCATGACACATGTAGGACGCTGTGTGGACATGACACATGTAGGACGCTGTGTGGACATGACACATGTAGGACAGTGTGTGGACATGACACATGTAGGACGCTGTGTGGACATGACACATGTAGGACGCTGTGTGGACATGACACATGTAGGACAGTGTGTGGACATGACACATGTAGGACGCTGTGTGGACATGACACATGTAGGACAGTGTGTTGTCATGGCACATGTAGGACAGTGTGTGGACATGACACATGTAGGACGCTGTGTGGACATGACACATGTAGGACGCTGCTGTCTCAGTGAGTCTGAAAGTGGGAGGAGCCACGTGCTGTAAAGTTAGTGTCACAGATTCAGACTCTGAGGTCAGAGGTCAATAACTCCTAATCACTAAAGTCTTTGCAGATCATTCACTGCCAAAATATTCATATTTACACTGCAGTGACACGACCTCGTTTTTAACAATCAGATGTGTGTTTTGGGCTCAGCCAATCACACGCTCCGAATGTGCAGCAGGAGCTGAGACGAGACGAGTGCTTAGGGACCGTCATCAAATATCAAAACGAAAAATGGAATGGAAGGTCAAATAGAGCGGTACAATTTGAATAACATAAAATACACCATGATGGAAACACCACAGCAACATTTATGTTTCCATCAGAAACTTAAGACTCGAAAGTTGAAGAAAGTTGTAAATAAGGCCATTTGTTTGTGTTGATTAATTTGCCAGTTTTCTGTTTTATTTTAAAAAAAAATTGTTTAAAGTGTTTAAAAGTTAATTTATTAATAGTTTTATTTAAATAGAATGTTTACAAATACTTTTTAAATAAATAATCGTGTTATATCAATGGGAAATATTGATTGTTTGTCACTTTCGTGTTTTGCTCTGCAATTATCAAATTGCTAAACAAATTTGGAAAAAATAACGGATTGTTTAGCAGCTGAATGTCTCTTTCTCTCTTTCCACATTGTATGTCCTGTTAAATAAAGCCTTGAGGTCACATTACCACATGATCCTAACCAAAAGTAAACAGGTCACTCTAATTACCACTTAATTATTCAATGATGACTTATCATCAGCTGTAGAGGAAGAGGACGTCTATTATTATTATTATTATTATTATTATTATCATTATTATTATCATTATTATTATTATTATTATTATTATTATTATGTTCTGTGTTTGTTTGGTCGGGACAGGTCATGTGACTGAACTCACATGACACATTCACTCTCTCCTTCTCTTTTCATACGCCACATCACACAGTGCGCTCTATCGCCCCCTGTGGCACATCCAAGTACTGACCAGGCCCATCGCTGAGGTCTGACCAGGGCTTTTAGAGATTGTGACCAAACCAGAACCAAACTGTCTAAACTAGGATAAGAACAGAACCGAACTGTCTAAACTAGGATAAGAACAGAACCGAACTGTCTAAACTAGGATAAGAACAGAACCAAACTGTCTAAACTAGGATAAGAACAGAACCAAACTGTCTAAACTAGGATAAGAACAGAACCAAACTGTCTAAACTAGGATAAGAACAGAACCGAACTGTCTAAACTAGGATAAGAACAGAACCGAACTGTCTAAACTAGGATAAGAACAGAACCAAACTGTCTAAACTAGGATAAGAACAGAACCAAACAGGACCCAACCGTCTAAATCAGGACCAAAGCAGGGCGAGTGCGAGCGCAGCCTGGTACATTTACTGAAGAGCACGACCTTTCTCTTGAGAACTCTCCCTGAAGTCCTGCTGTTACATAATGGCCGCTTTAATCCTGGATCTGGTAGAAGTTGAAGATTTGTGCACTGATGTGTGCTGACAGCCCGCGCCTAAATATAAACTGTCCTGCTCTTTTCCCCACACAAGTGAGATGCTGAGTGGCCCTTTGGAGATTGTTCAGCCACACGTGAACCAGCCTTAGCACTCGGCGCTGCACTCGCCGCGCAAAAGCACTGACCAACGCAACCAGCCCTGGATTTTGGTTCTCTCTTTATTTTCGGTGCATGTTCAGACTTGGTTTTGGAGGATGTTGTACTTCCAGGTGGTGATTCTGGTGGCCACGCTCATGCTGGTGTATTATTGTGAGTTCACGGACACGTTCAGACCGGCGCTGCAGGGCTTCACGTGCAGAGACCCGGCCCTGAGCAAGCCCGACCCCGGACCCGAGCAGGGCAGCCGCGTGCAGCCGGTCATCCTCTACTCGGTGGTGGGGGGTCTGCCCGTGGTGCTGGTGAGTTCATGGACTTCCAGGATTGTCAAAGATCCATTATAATCATAATTGCGAGAGCTTTATAACGTTTCACTTTGGTCGTGTTCATTTTGTTGAATTAAATATATTCCTCATAGTTTTTGTCAGTATTTTTTCTGACTGAAATTGTATAAGAACTAAAGAAAAGAAATCATAAAGATTCAAATTAGCTTTTGATATTTTGATATATTTATTATACTGTTTAATTTCAAATGTATCTTTACTTTCTTTTCCCCCTTTTATTCCCCACATTTCTGAATGTCTTTTTGTCTGAATGTCTTTTTGTCTGAATGTCCTTTTGTCTGAATGTCCTTTGGTCTGAATGTCTTTTTGTCTGAATGTCTTTGGTCTGAATGTCCTTTTGTCTGAATGTCCTTTTGTCTGAATGTCCTTTGGTCTGAATGTCTTTGGTCTGAATGTCCTTTTGTCTGAATGTCCTTTGGTCTGAATGTCTTTTTGTCTGAATGTCTTTGGTCTGAATGTCCTTTTGTCTGAATGTCCTTTTGTCTGAATGTCTTTGGTCTGAATGTCCTTTTGTCTGAATGTCCTTTTGTCTGAATGTCCTTTGGTCTGAATGTCTTTGGTCTGAATGTCCTTTTGTCTGAATGTCCTTTGGTCTGAATGTCTTTGGTCTGAATGTCCTTTTGTCTGAATGTCCTTTGGTCTGAATGTCCTTTTGTCTGAATGTCCTTTGGTCTGAATGTCCTTTGGTCTGAATGTCTTTGGTCTGAATGTCTTTGGTCTGAATGTCCTTTGGTCTGAATGTCTTTGGTCTGAATGTCCTTTGGTCCTTGATCGTTGGAGTGATTTGAGAACAGAGCTGGGTTTCGTTTCAAATTTCAAGAATCGATTTGATTCCGATTTTTACGTTTCAAATTCGTTTTTTTTTTCGATTTCTCAGATTCGATCCGATTTCGATTGGATCCTGAATTATCTTGAAGGTAGATTGAAGTTCACTGAGGGGGATGTAGAAAAGAATTTTTATTTAAAAAAAAAAAAAAAAAAAACGATCTTTGGACGTACGAATCGATAATCGGTCATTAATATGCGAATCGATTAAAAATCGGAAAATCGATTGTCCTTTGACATCATTTATACAGACTGTGGGTCATTGAGTCGAGCATTAAATGTCCAAAGTATGTTTTTTGTTCCTGTTCGAAGTTTAGATCTAAGTTTAGATCTAAGTTTAGATCTACAGTGATGTAAAGAGAAGATCAGATCTATTCTACCTGTGTCTGATTCTGTATTTTCCAGTATAGATTAAAAGTGGGTTGTATTGGTGACATTTGGAGTCATCTCTCCAGATTCTAATCCCCACTTTTCCCCGTTCCCCCAATTCAGTGACTTTCGAATTATTCATAATAAACAACTATAAAATAATAACTAAAAGGTTATTGAGATTCCTCCAGTGTTCCATTTGTCCTTAATATCCAAATCATTGTCATCGGACTCAACCTACAGGGCTTTATACACTTTTGAAATCATCTTTTTAGTATTTCATGTTTTTGTTCTTGTGACGAGAACCTGACGTTGGCTCTGATGTTGGACTCATGAACACGGCCTGAGCACCTGTCACTCACTGTCACTTCTTATTGTACTACATATGTATCTGTACAACTGTAAATGTATGTACATATGTATGTACATATAAAGCCTATTTTTAACTTTACTTTAACTTTATTCTTACTTATTTTTTATGTATCTGGAGCTATTCATTGTTGTTTTGTTGTTTGTGTTGCATCGAATCATCAGGACCTAATAATAAACCTTATTCTGATTTCAATGATAATTCTCCTAAATCATTTGGTTTCTTACAAATGTTTTCCCATTCCTTATTTATAGTCAGGCAATTTCTCATTTGTAATTAGAAATTGTAATAATGTGATGCGGGCGAAGGATGCGAGAGAAGGATGCGAGAGAAGGATGGGAGAGAAGGATGCGGGGGAAGGATGCGGGGGAAGGATGAGGGGGAAGGATGAGGGGGAAGGATGCGGGAGAAGGATGCGAGAGAAGGATGAGGGGGAAGGATGCGAGAGAAGGATGCGGGGGAAGGATGAGGGGGAAGGATGCGAGAGAAGGATGAGGGGGAAGGATGCGAGAGAAGGATGAGGGGAAAGGATGCGGTGGAAGGATGCGGGGGAAGGATGAGGAGGAAGGATGCTGGAGAAGGATGCGGGGGAAGGATGAGGAGGAAGGATGCGAGAGAAGGATGCGAGAAAAGGATGAGGGGGAAGGATGCGAGAGAAGGATGCGGGGGAAGGATGAGGGGGAAGGATGCGAGAGAAGGATGAGGGGGAAGGATGCGAGAGAAGGATGCGAGAGAAGGATGCGGGAGAAGGATGCGAGAGAAGGATGAGGGGGAAGGATGCGGTGGAAGGATGCGGGGGAAGGATGAGGAGGAAGGATGCTGGAGAAGGATGCGGGGGAAGGATGAGGAGGAAGGATGCAAGAGAAGGATGCGGGAGAAGGATGCGAGAAAAGGATGAGGGGGAAGGATGCGAGAGAAGGATGCGGGGGAAGGATGAGGGGGAAGGATGCGAGAGAAGGATGAGGGGGAAGGATGCGAGAGAAGGATGAGGGGGAAGGATGCGAGAGAAGGATGAGGGGGAAGGATGCGGTGGAAGGATGCGGGGGAAGGATGAGGAGGAAGGATGCTGGAGAAGGATGCGGGGGAAGGATGAGGAGGAAGGATGCAAGAGAAGGATGCGGGAGAAGGATGCGAGAAAAGGATGAGGGGGAAGGATGCGAGAGAAGGATGCGGGGGAAGGATGAGGGGGAAGGATGCGAGAGAAGGATGAGGGGGAAGGATGCGAGAGAAGGATGAGGGGGAAGGATGAGGGGGAAGGATGCGAGAGAAGGATGAGGGGGAAGGATGAGGGGGAAGGATGCGAGAGAAGGATGCGGGAGAAGGATGCGAGAGAAGGATGAGGGGGAAGGATGCGAGAGAAGGATGCGGTGGAAGGATGCGGGGGAAGGATGCGAGAGAAGGATGAGGGGGAAGGATGAGGGGGAAGGATGCGAGAGAAGGATGAGGGGGAAGGATGCGGTAGAAGGATGCGGGGGAAGGATGCGGGGGAAGGATGAGGGGGAAGGATGCGAGAGAAGGATGAGGGGGAAGGATGAGGGGGAAGGATGCGAGAGAAGGATGAGGGGGAAGGATGCGGTAGAAGGATGCGGGGGAAGGATGAGGAGGAAGGATGCGAGAGAAGGATGCGGGAGAAGGATGCGAGAGAAGGATGAGGGGGAAGGATGCGAGAGAAGGATGAGGGGGAAGGATGAGGGGGAAGGATGCGAGAGAAGGATGCGGGAGAAGGATGCGAGAGAAGGATGAGGGGGAAGGATGCGAGAGAAGGATGCGGGGGAAGGATGCGAGAGAAGGATGAGGGGGAAGGATGCGGGGGAAGGATGAGGAGGAAGAATGCGGGAAAAGGATGCGGGGGAAGGATGAGGGGGAAGGATGAGGGGGAAGGATGCGAGAGAAGGATGAGGGGGAAGGATGAGGGGGAAGGATGCGAGAGAAGGATGAGGGAGAAGGATGCGAGAGAAGGATGAGGGGGAAGGATGCGGTGGAAGGATGAGGAGGAAGGATGCGGGGGAAGGATGAGGGGGAAGGATGAGGGGGAAGGATGCGAGAGAAGGATGCGGGAGAAGGATGCGAGAGAAGGATGAGGGGGAAGGATGCGAGAGAAGGATGCGGGGGAAGGATGAGGGGGAAGGATGCGAGAGAAGGATGAGGGGGAAGGATGCGAGAGAAGGATGAGGGGGAAAGATGCGGGAGAAGGATGAGGGGGAAGGATGAGGAGGAAGGATGCGGGAAAAGGATGCGGGAGAAGGATGAGGGGGAAGGATGCGGTAGAAGGATGCGGGGGAAGGATGAGGAGGAAGGATGCGGGAAAAGGATGCGGGGGAAGGATGCGAGAGAAGGATGCGGGAGAAGGATGCGAGAGAAGGATGAGGGGGAAGGATGCGAGAGAAGGATGCGGGGGAAGGATGAGGGGGAAGGATGCGAGAGAAGGATGAGGGGGAAGGATGCGAGAGAAGGATGAGGGGGAAGGATGAGGGGGAAGGATGCGGGGGAAGGATGAGGGGGAAGGATGAGGGGGAAGGATGAGGGGGAAGGATGCGAGAGAAGGATGAGGGGGAAGGATGAGGAGGAAGGATGCGGGAGAAGGATGCGGGGGAAGGATGAGGGGGAAGGATGCGAGAGAAGGATGCGGGAGAAGGATGCGAGAGAAGGATGAGGGGGAAGGATGCGAGAGAAGGATGCGGGGGAAGGATGCGAGAGAAGAATGAGGGGGAAGGATGCGAGAGAAGGATGCGGGGGAAGGATGAGGGGGAAGGATGCGAGAGAAGGATGAGGGGGAAGGATGCGGTGGAAGGATGCGGGGGAAGGATGAGGAGGAAGGATGCGGGAGAAGGATGCGGGGGAAGGATGAGGGGGAAGGATGCGAGAGAAGGATGCGGGAGAAGGATGCGAGAGAAGGATGAGGGGGAAGGATGCGAGAGAAGGATGCGGGGGAAGGATGAGGGGGAAGGATGCGAGAGAAGGATGAGGGGGAAGGATGCGAGAGAAGGATGCGGGGGAAGGATGAGGGGGAAGGATGCGAGAGAAGGATGAGGGGGAAGGATGCGAGAGAAGGATGAGGGGGAAGGATGCGGTGGAAGGATGCGGGGGAAGGATGAGGAGGAAGGATGCGGGAGAAGGATGCGGGGGAAGGATGAGGGGGAAGGATGCGAGAGAAGGATGCGGGAGAAGGATGCGAGAGAAGGATGAGGGGGAAGGATGCGAGAGAAGGATGCGGGGGAAGGATGAGGGGGAAGGATGCGAGAGAAGGATGAGGGGGAAGGATGCGAGAGAAGGATGAGGGGGAAGGATGAGGGGGAAGGATGCGGGGGAAGGATGAGGGGGAAGGATGAGGGGGAAGGATGAGGGGGAAGGATGCGAGAGAAGGATGAGGGGGAAGGATGAGGAGGAAGGATGCGGGAGAAGGATGCGGGGGAAGGATGAGGGGGAAGGATGCGAGAGAAGGATGCGGGAGAAGGATGCGAGAGAAGGATGAGGGGGAAGGATGCGAGAGAAGGATGCGGGGGAAGGATGAGGGGGAAGGATGCGAGAGAAGGATGAGGGGGAAGGATGCGAGAGAAGGATGCGGGGGAAGGATGAGGGGGAAGGATGCGAGAGAAGGATGAGGGGGAAGGATGCGAGAGAAGGATGAGGGGGAAGGATGCGGGAGAAGGATGCGGGGGAAGGATGAGGGGGAAGGATGCGAGAGAAGGATGCGGGAGAAGGATGCGAGAGAAGGATGAGGGGGAAGGATGCGAGAGAAAGATGCGGGGGAAGGATGAGGGGGAAGGATGCGAGAGAAGGATGAGGGGGAAGGATGCGAGAGAAGGATGAGGGGGAAGGATGAGGGGGGAGGATGCGGGGGAAGGATGAGGGGGAAGGATGCGAGAGAAGGATGAGGGGGAAGGATGAGGGGGAAGGATGCGAGAGAAGGATGCGGGAGAAGGATGCGAGAGAAGGATGAGGGGAAGGATGAGGGGGAAGGAAGCGAGAGAAGGATAAGGGGGAAGGATGCGAGAGAAGGATGAGGGGGAAGGATGCGAGAGAAGGATGAGGGGGAAGGATGCGAGAGAAGGATGAGGGGGAAGGATGAGGAGGAAAGATGCGGGAGAAGGATGAGGGGGAAGGATGAGGGGGAAGGATGCGAGAGAAGGATGAGGGGGAAGGATGAGGGGGAAGGATGCGAGAGAAGGATGCGGGAGAAGGATGCGAGAGAAGGATGAGGGGGAAGGATGCGAGAGAAGGATGAGGGGGAAGGATGCGGGGGAAGGATGAGGAGGAAGAATGCGGGAAAAGGATGCGGGGGAAGGATGAGGGGGAAGGATGAGGGGGAAGGATGCGAGAGAAGGATGAGGGGGAAGGATGAGGGGGAAGGATGCGAGAGAAGGATGAGGGAGAAGGATGCGAGAGAAGGATGAGGGGGAAGGATGCGGTGGAAGGATGAGGAGGAAGGATGCGGGAGAAGGATGCAGGGGAAGGATGAGGGGGAAGGATGCGAGAGAAGGATGCGGGAGAAGGATGCGAGAGAAGGATGAGGGGGAAGGATGCGAGAGAAGGATGCGGGGGAAGGATGAGGGGGAAGGATGCGAGAGAAGGATGAGGGGGAAGGATGCGAGAGAAGGATGCGGGGGAAGGATGAGGGGGAAGGATGCGAGAGAAGGATGAGGGGGAAGGATGCGGTGGAAGGATGCGGGGGAAGGATGAGGAGGAAGGATGCGGGAGAAGGATGCGGGGGAAGGATGAGGGGGAAGGATGCGAGAGAAGGATGCGGGAGAAGGATGCGAGAGAAGGATGAGGGGGAAGGATGCGAGAGAAGGATGCGGGGGAAGGATGAGGGGGAAGGATGCGAGAGAAGGATGAGGGGGAAGGATGCGAGGGAAGGATGAGGGGGAAGGATGCGAGAGAAGGATGAGGGGGAAGGATGCGGTGGAAGGATGCGGGGGAAGGATGAGGAGGAAGGATGCGGGAGAAGGATGCGGGGGAAGGATGAGGGGGAAGGATGCGAGAGAAGGATGCGGGAGAAGGATGCGAGAGAAGGATTAGGGGGAAGGATGCGAGAGAAGGATGCGGGGGAAGGATGAGGGGGAAGGATGCGAGAGAAGGATGAGGGGGAAGGATGCGAGAGAAGGGTGAGGGGGAAGGATGAGGGGGAAGGATGCGGGGGAAGGATGAGGGGGAAGGATGAGGGGGAAGGATGAGGGGGAAGGATGAGGGGGAAGGATGCGAGAGAAGGATGAGGGGGAAGGATGCGAGAGAAGGATGCGGGGGAAGGATGAGGGGGAAGGATGCGAGAGAAGGATGAGGGGGAAGGATGCGGTGGAAGGATGCGGGGGAAGGATGAGGAGGAAGGCTGCGGGAGAAGGATGAGGGGGAAGGATGCGAGAGAAGGATGCGGGAGAAGGATGCGAGAGAAGGATGAGGGGGAAGGATGCGAGAGAAGGATGCGGGAGAAGGATGCGAGAGAAGGATGAGGGGGAAGAATGCGAGAGAAGGATGCGGGGGAAGGATGAGGGGGAAGGATGCGAGAGAAGGATGAGGGGGAAGGATGCGGTAGAAAGATGCGGGGGAAGGATGAGGGGGAAGGATGCGAGAGAAGGATGAGGGGGAAGGATGCGGTGGAAGGATGCGGGGGAAGGATGAGGAGGAAGGATGCGGGAGAAGGATGCAGGGGAAGGATGAGGGGGAAGGATGCGAGAGAAGGATGCGGGAGAAGGATGCGAGAGAAGGATGAGGGGGAAGGATGCGAGAGAAGGATGCGGGGGAAGGATGAGGGGGAAGGATGCGAGAGAAGGATGAGGGGGAAGGATGCGAGAGAAGGATGCGGGGGAAGGATGAGGGGGAAGGATGCGAGAGAAGGATGAGGGGGAAGGATGCGAGAGAAGGATGAGGGGGAAGGATGCGGTGGAAGGATGCGGGGGAAGGATGAGGAGGAAGGATGCGGGAGAAGGATGCGGGGAAAGGATGAGGGGGAAGGATGCGAGAGAAGGATGAGGGGGAAGGATGCGGGGGAAGGATGCGAAAGAAGGATGAGGGGGAAGGATGAGGGGGAAGGATGCGAGAGAAGGATGAGGGGGAAGGATGAGGGGGAAGGATGCGAGAGAAGGATGCGGGGGAAGGATGCGAAAGAAGGATGAGGGGGAAGGATGCGGTGAAAGGATGAGGAGGAAGGATGCGGGAGAAGGATGCGGGGGAAGGATGAGGGGGAAGGATGCGAGAGAAGGATGCGGGGGAAGGATGAGGGGGAAGGATGCGAGAGAAGGATGAGGGGGAAGGATGCGAGAGAAGGATGCGGGGGAAGGATGAGGGGGAAGGATGCGAGAGAAGGATGAGGGGGAAGGATGCGAGAGAAGGATGAGGGAGAAGGATGAGGAGGAAGGATGCGGGAGAAGGATGCGGGGGAAGGATGAGGGGGAAGGATGCGAGAGAAGGATGCGGGAGAAGGATGCGAGAGAAGGATGAGGGGGAAGGATGCGAGAGAAGGATGCGGGGGAAGGATGAGGGGGAAGGATGCGAGAGAAGGATGAGGGGGAAGGATGCGAGAGAAGGATGCGGGGGAAGGATGAGGGGGAAGGATGCGAGAGAAGGATGAGGGGGAAGGATGCGAGAGAAGGATGAGGGGGAAGGATGCGAGAGAAGGATGAGGGGGAAGGATGCGGTGGAAGGATGCGGGGGAAGGATGAGGAGGAAGGATGCGGGAGAAGGATGCGGGGGAAGGATGAGGGGGAAGGATGCGAGAGAAGGATGCGGGAGAAGGATGCGAGAGAAGGATGAGGGGGAAGGATGCGAGAGAAGGATGCGGGGGAAGGATGAGGGGGAAGGATGCGAGAGAAGGATGAGGGGGAAGGATGCGAGAGAAGGATGAGGGGGAAGGATGCGGGAGAAGGATGCGGGAGAAGGATGCGGGGGAAGGATGTGAGAGAAGGATGCGGGAGAAGGATGAGGGGGAAGGATGCGGGAGAAGGATGCGAGAGAAGGATGCGGGGGAAGGATGCGAGAGAAGGATGAGGGGGAAGGATGCGAGAGAAGGATGAGGGGGAAGGATGCGGTGGAAGGATGCGGGGGAAGGATGAGGAGGAAGGATGCGGGATAAGGATGCGGGGGAAGGATGAGGGGGAAGGATGCGAGAGAAGGATGCGGGAGAAGGATGCGAGAGAAGGATGAGGGGGAAGGATGCGAGAGAAGGATGCGGGGGAAGGATGAGGGGGAAGGATGCGAGAGAAGGATGAGGGGGAAGGATGCGAGAGAAGGATGAGGGGGAAGGATGAGGAGGAAGGATGCGGGAGAAGGATGCGGGAGAAGGATGCGGGGGAAGGATGTGAGAGAAGGATGCGGGAGAAGGATGAGGGGGAAGGATGCGGGAGAAGGATGCGAGAGAAGGATGCGGGGGAAGGATGCGAGAGAAGGATGAGGGGGAAGGATGCGAGAGAAGGACGAGGGGGAAGGATGTGGGGGAAGGATGCGAGAGAAGGATGCGGGGGAAGGATGCGAGAGAAGGATGAGGGGGAAGGATGCGAGAGAAGGACGAGGGGGAAGGACGAGGGGGAAGGATGCGGGGGAAGGATGCGAGAGAAGGATGCGGGGGAAGGACGAGGGGGAAGGATGCGAGAGAAGGATGCGGGGGAAGGATGCGAGAGAAGGATGCGGGGGAAGGATGCGAGAGAAGGATGAGGGGGAAGGATGCGAGAGAAGGACGAGGGGGAAGGACGAGGGGGAAGGATGCGGGGGAAGGATGCGAGAGAAGGATGCGGGGGAAGGACGAGGGGGAAGGATGCGAGAGAAGGATGCGGGGGAAGGATGCGGGGGAAGGATGCGAGAGAAGGATGCGGGGGAAGGATGTGGGGGAAGGATGCGGAAGGTGCAAAATATGAATAATTCTAATTCATTCATTTCTTTATTGAAGTGACTTGTAAGAAAACAATGTTGGACACAAAACAACAACAACAACAGTGACAGGAGTCTGTAGGAGTCTTGAATGTTCTTGTCATTTGAAGATGACGCTCTGGTTATAACAGCTGTTCTTTTATATTCAACAAAGATCTAATTCTTGTATAAAGTAGTATTATTTTTATTGTTAGTATTAACAGATTAACAGGTTTTTATTTTTGTTTAACCATAATTATGCAATAGAAACACAATGTAAACTTTCATTAATAGTCTAATTATCTTATATTGTTTATCATAAACAAATGTGCAACATAAAAAGAGAGAAAATCTGCTGTTTAACTCGACCATTTAATACAACTGAGAATTAAATATACTGAACACAACTACACCAGGACTTCCTCTCTCCTCCTTCCTCTGCGTCACACACTCTCTCCTCCTTCCTCTGCGTCACACACTCTCTCCTCCTTCCTCTGCGTCACACACTCTCTCCTCCTTCCTCTGCGTCACACACTCTCTCCTCCTTCCTCTGCGTCACACACTCTCTCCTCCTTCCTCTGCGTCACACACTCTCTCCTCCTTCCTCTGCGTCACACACTCTCTCCTCCTTCCTCTGCGTCACACACTCTCTCCTCCTTCCTCTGCGTCACACACTCTCTCCTCCTTCCTCTGCGTCACACACTCTCTCCTCCTTCCTCTGCGTCACACACTCTCTCCTCCTTCCTCTGCGTCACACACTCTCTCCTCCTTCCGCTTTCCTGACATGTGTCATGTGACATTTGACATGTGTCATGTGACATGTGTCATGTGACATGTGACATGTGTCATGTGACATGTGTCATGTGACATGTGTCATGTGACATGTGACATGTGTCATGTGACATGTGTCATGTGACATGTGACATGTGTCATGTGACATGTGACATGTGACATGTGTCATGTGACATGTGTCATGTGACATGTGACATGTGTCATGTGACATGTGACATGTGACATGTGTCATGTGACATGTGTCATGTGACATGTGTCATGTGACATGTGTCATGTGTCATGTGACATGTGACATGTGACATGTGTCATGTGACATGTGACATGTGACATGTGTCATGTGACATGTGTCATGTGATATGTGTCATGTGTCATGTGACATGTGTCATGTGACATGTGTCATGTGACATGTGACATGTGTCATGTGACATGTGACATGTGACATGTGTCATGTGACATGTGACATGTGTCATGTGACATGTGTCATGTGACATGTGTCATGTGTCATGTGACATGTGACATGTGACATGTGTCATGTGACATGTGTCATGTGACATGTGTCATGTGTCATGTGACATGTGACATGTGTCATGTGACATGTGACATGTGACATGTGTCATGTGACATGTGACATGTGACATGTGACATGTCAAATCAAATCAATTTATTTTTGTAAGGCCCAAAATCACAACAACAGTTGCCTCTGAGGGCCACAGGGAGAAATGAATCAACAATGTCTGTGGTGGCGATGAAGTCAGACAATGTCTGTGGTGGCGATGAAGTCAGACAATGTCTGTGGTGGCGAGGGACGATGTCCCAGGGTCCTCTGTCCTTAGACTCTCCTTCTCGGCCAGGAAAAACTACAAAAAAAACCTCTTTGGGAAAAAAGCGTAGAAACCTGGAGGAGTTCCAGTGAAGGAGAGATCCGACTCTCACAGACGGACAGACGGACACGAGGGAGACTGGAGCTGGACCCACTCTTCAGGCAGATGAGGGACCGACTGAGGCGAACTGGACCCACTCTTCAGGCAGATGAGGGACCGTCGGAGTCGAGCTGGACCCACTCTTCAGGCAGAAGAGGGACCGTCGGAGTCGAGCTGGACCCACTCTTCAGGCAGAAGAGGGACCGTCGGAGTCGAGCTGGACCCACTCTTCAGGCAGAAGAGGGACCGACTGAGGCGAACTGGACCCACTCTTCGGGCAGATGAGGGACCGACTGAGGCGAACTGGACCCACTCTTCCGGCAGATGAGGGACCGACTGAGGCGAACTGGACCCACTCTTCAGGCAGATGAGGGACCGACTGAGGCGAACTGGACCCACTCTTCAGGCAGATGAGGGACCGTCTGAGTCGAGCTGGACCCACTCTTCAGGCAGATGAGAGACCGTCTGAGGCGAGCTGGACCCACTCTTCAGGCAGATGAGGGACCGTCGGAGGCGAGCTGGACCCACTCTTCAGGCAGATGAGGGACCGTCTGAGTCGAGCTGGACCCACTCTTCAGGCAGATGAGAGACCGTCTGAGGCGAGCTGGACCCACTCTTCAGGCAGATGAGGGACCGTCGGAGGCGAGCTGGACCCACTCCTCAGGCAGATGAGGGACCGTCGGGGGCGAGCTGGACCCACTCCTGAGGCAGACCGTCCACACAGGGCAGGGACCACTTCACCAGGGGAGGGGCATCTGGGTCCACAGGTCCTCAGGAGTGAGAGAAAGAAAAGAAGGCGGTGAACAGTTTGCAAGTGGAATCAAAAAATAAATATTGTTTGATAGCATAAGTAGTCAGAAGAAGAAGAGGATAGTGCTCAAGCTGTCATACTTCCCCCAGCATAGTTACTCCTAGGGCAGCGTAGCTGAAGCTGTGGGTTTATCTTTCTGTTCCTAACTACTCTGACCATAAGCGATTTCGAAGAGGAACGTTTTAAGCCTGGACTTAAATGAAGAGACTGTGTCGGCATATTTAACATGGGTCGGGAGCTGATTCCATAACACAGGGGCTTGGTAGCTAAACGCTCTACCTCCTACAGTACTTTTAGAGACTCTTGGCACCACCAGAAGGCCAGCATTCTGAGAGCGAAGAGCTCTGTTTGGATGAAATGGTTCTATAGCATCTTTGAGGTAGGATGGGGCCATGTCATTTATGGCTTTGTAGGTCAAGAGTAGAATTTTGAATTTGATTCTAGACTCGACGGGGAGCCAGTGAAGAGACTTCAGCACTGGCGTAATGTGTTCTCTTCTTTTTGTTCCTGTTAGTAATCTTGCTGCTGCATTTTGAACCAGTTGAAAGCTTTTTATGGAGCTTTTAGGACACGCTGCAAGCAGGAGTTACAGTCTAATCTAGTCGTTACAAATGCATGGATAAGTTTTTCAGCATCACTTTTAGGCAGGATTCTTCTGATTTTGGCGATGTTGCGCAAATGGAAATAGGCTGTTTTACAAGCTTGATTTATATGAGCTTTAAATGAGAGCTCCTGGTCAAATAAGACTCTGAGGTTTCTTACAGTAGAACTGGAGGCTACACTGACATTGTCCAGTGTGACTATCTGCTCAGATAGAGCGTCTCGTACATGTTTAGGACCAGCACAATGACCTCGGTTTTTTCAGGGTTAAGAAGCAGGTAGTTTAGTGTCATCCAGGTTTTTATCTCCTTCACACAAGCACTAAGTCTGTCTACTTGATCGCTCTGATCAGGTTTCATTGATAAATACAGCTGAGTGTCGTCTGCATAGCAGTGGAAGTTAATGTCATGCTTTCTGATAATGTTGCCTAATGGCAGCATATAAAGAGTAAACAGAATTGGACCGAGTACCGAACCCTGTGGCACACCGTAAATTACTTTAGAGCTTGGTGAGGAGCTCTGGTTTACATTAACAAATTGGAACCTATCAGATAGATAGGATTTAAACCAGCTGAGGGCTGTTCCTCCAACACCTACATCACATTCTAACCTCTGCAGTAGAATGTTGTGGTCGATGGTGTCAAACGCTGCGCTGAGGTCCAACAGAACCAGGATTGAGACCAGTCCATCGTCAGCGGCTAATAACAAATCATTTGTGACTTTAACTAGTGCAGTTTCAGTGCTGTGGTGGGCTCTGAACCCTGACTGGAAAACTTCAAATAAGTTATTGTCCTGCAGGTGGCGACAAAGCTGTTTTACTACAACTTTTTCAAGGATTTTAGAGACGAAGGGAAGATTTGAAATAGATCTGTAGTTTACCAATAGGTCGGGATCTAGATTAGGCTTTTTCAGAAGAGGTTTAATGACTGCATGTTTGAAGGACTGTGGAACATAGCCACTTTCTACTGAAGTATTTATTATATTAAGAATAGGGTCTATAATTAGGGGGAGAATGTCTTTGATGAGCTTGGAATGGGGTCTAGGACACAAGTTGAGCTTTTAGAGGACATAATGGCTGAAGTTATCTCTGCTTGATCAACAGCTGTGAACCTTTCTAAGTTTACAGGTGGATTTATATGGGACGTTAGATTTACAGCTTGGGCTAGTTCAGGGCTAATAGCGGGGGTAATTTCATCTAATTTATCTCTGATTGTTTTTATTTTATTGTTAAAAAATAGGAGGAAATCATCAGAGCTAAGTGTAGCTGGGATTGAGGGCTCTACTGCACTGTGACAGTTTGTTAGCCTAGCTACAGTGCTGAAAAGGAATTTAGTGTTACTTTTGTTGACTTCTATTAGATTTGAATAATATCTGGTTTGGGCCTTACGCAGAGCCTGCTTATAGGACAGCAGGCAACTTTTCCATGCTTTTAGGGATTCTTCTGTGTGAGAGCGACAAAATAATCCCTCTAACTTTCTAACTCTTTGTTTATGTGAACGCAGTTCTTGGTTGTACCATGGGGAGGCGCGCTTTGGCCTAATGACCTTCTGTTTTAACGGCGCGACAACGTCAAGAGCAGACTTCAGAGAATTCATGGTCAAGTCGACACATTGATCACTTAAACTGGGACTAAAACTGTTCTCAGCAGGATCACATGACATGATCACATGACATGATCACATGACATGATCACATGACATGTCACTGAATATTGGCTCTATTATTTCTTTGAATTTTGAGATAGATTTTTCAGATATTGTCCTTTTCATTATAACTTTATTTTGTGGGACTGGATGATCTTTAAGAATAAACTGAAAGGTAATTAGGAAATGATCTGACAATATAGGGTTTTGAGGGAGGACAATGAGGTCACTAATCTCTGTTCCATACGTTAGGACAAGATCCAGAGTGTTCTTGTGAGTGTGAGTCGGTTTATTTACATTCTGAGTGAAACCAATGCTGTCTAACAAGGCGCTGAAGGCATTACTGAGAGAGTCATCACTCATGTTCACGTGGATATTAAAGTCTCCAACTATAACTATTTTATCCCAGGCTAACACTAAGTTTGATATAAAGTCAGAAAACTCTGAGTAGGGACCAGGAGGTCGGTAGATAACTATGAACAAAACTCCTTTTAGGTTTTTCATATTTGGACATGTGATCGACAGCATAAGGCTTTCAAATGAGTGAAATGCATTGTTAGTTTTAGGGCTCATGAGTAGGCTTGAGTGTGAGATCACTGCCACACCACCACCTCTGTGCTCCTGGCAGTCTGAAAGTTAACATGGGTGGGTGGGGTTAACATGGGTGGGTGGGGTTAACATGGGTGGGTGGGGTTAACATGGGTGGGTGGGGTGGACTCATTTAGTCTGACGTAGTCGTCTTGTTGAAGCCACGTTTCAGTTAGAGCTAGAAGATCTATGTTATAGTCACTAATTAATTCATTAACTAAGAGCGATTTGGAGGAAATTTCTCTAATGTTTAGCAGTCCACATTTTACGTGTTTATTCATTTGTGTATTTGTGTCATTTGTGATTGTTATTTTCCTTAAGTCTTAAGTATCATGTGTCATGTGACATGTGACATGTGACATGTGTCATGTGTCATGTGTCATGTGACATGTGACATGTGACATGTGTCATGTGTCATGTGACATGTGACATGTGACATGTGTCATGTGTCATGTGTCATGTGTCATGTGACATGTGTCATGTGTCATGTGTCATGTGACATGTGCCATGTGACATGTGTCATGTGTCATGTGTCATGTGTCATGTGTCATGTGACATGTGACATGTGACATGTGACATGTGACATGTGTCATGTGTCATGTGTCATGTGACATGTGACATGTGTCATGTCTCATGTGTCATGTCTCATGTGTCATGTGTCATGTGTCATGTGTCATGTGTCATGTGTCATGTGTCATGTGTCATGTGACATGTGTCATGTGTCATGTGTCATGTGTCATGTGTCATGTGTCATGTGACATGTGACATGTGTCATGTGTCATGTGTCATGTCTCATGTGTCATGTGTCATGTGTCATGTGTCATGTGTCATGTGTCATGTGTCATGTGTCATGTGACATGTGTCATGTGTCATGTGTCATGTGTCATGTGTCATGTGTCATGTGACATAGAGCTGAGAGCTTTATTCACTTTGACAAAATAAAAGCCAAGATGACGTCCTGAGGGCGAAAATGTGGAACTGGAACTTATATCCGGGGTTGGCAGACCTGGACTGGCCATCGGGAGCAAACATGGTCCAGCCCATGTCACCCGGACAGGCCCATGTCAGCCAACAGAGCAATGCCAGATGTGCCCAGGCCCCGGGCCCCGGGCCCCTATCACCTTCTATACTAGTATTACAGACCTGATTGCAAACAACTCTAATCCGTAACGCCGGATGGAAACTTTGTGTTCAATCTACGTTGGGCATCTCAGACTCGAAGGGCACTTGAGGAGCAAGAAACAACAAATTCCTGATTGAGTGATTGACCTCAGGAGGTGCAGGAGGCGCTGACCTCAGGAGGTGCAGGAGGCGCTCACCTCACGCACACAGCGTGCCGGTCGTGAGGCCCCACCAGCCTGACCAGGCAGTTTGGAATGACATAATAGACTATTTGTGCTGCAGTTGCACTGTTCAATTTGCAATTTAACAAGGAGCCTATAGCAGGCCTTCTCTGTCTTTAGGTCTTTATCATATAAAATCTAAATAGAACCCGAGTGTCGCGGCGTTCTCTCTCTCTCTTTGTCTCCATAGTGAGTTTGAGACGCCACGAGCAGCAACACAGTTCAAACTTCACTGGTGACATGGATACATGGCTCCAGATTCCGAATCCAGGGCATCATACTTAAAGTGTATGGAAACCCCGGGTAACCACAACGCTCACCAAGGAGCGGTCAAGCCTGTTGACCACCTCACGTCTCCACACGAGCAGACGACTTCATCTGTTGTGTAGCTCCGCCTCTTCTGCTCCAGAACAGAGGATGGACTGATGAAGCAGAGATCTGAGCCTTGAGAACTGATCCGACCTTGAATAATTGTCCCAGTTCACAGGCTCAAATGCTGCCCAATCACAAAACAACGACTAAAGCCACAGGGCAAAGCAAACTGGCAGAAAAAAACAATGTCAGATAGAAGAACAATTCAAAGTTCAACATCAACTGGACTATCTTGAAGAAAAGGGACTGAGCTCAGACTCACATGGGTTACAGGAGGTTTCTTAGATTCTCGACCTGCGTAAAAGATGATCATTCGGTGCTGAAGGCAGAAGGGCTGAAATACAACTGTGGTTTAGTCCCTGTAAACTGTTGCAGATCTCTGGTTTAGTCCCTGATCTCTGGTTTAGTCCCTGTAAACCGTTGCAGATCTCTGATCTCTGGTTTAGTCCCAGATCTCTGGTTTAGTCCCTGATCTCTGGTTCAGTCCCTGATCTCTGGTTTAGTCCCTGTAAACCGTTGCAGATCTCTGATCTCTGGTTTAGTCCCTGATCTCTGGTTTAGTCCCTGATCTCTGGTTCAGTCCCTGATCTCTGGTTTAGTCCCTGATCTCTGGTTTAGTCCCTGATCTCTGGTTCAGTCCCTGATCTCTGGTTCAGTCCCTGATCTCTGGTTTAGTCCCTGATCTCTGGTTCAGTCCCTGATCTCTGGTTTAGTCCCTCATCTCTGGTTTAGTCCCTGATCTCTGGTTTAGTCCCTGATCTCTGGTTCAGTCCCTGATCTCTGGTTTAGTCCCTGATCTCTGGTTTAGTCCCTGATCTCTGGTTTAGTCCCTGATCTCTGGTTTAGTCCCTGATCTCTGGTTCAGTCCCTGATCTCTGGTTTAGTCCCTGATATCTGGTTTAGTCCCTGATCCAGTCCCTGATCTCTGGTTTAGTCCCTGATCTCTGGTTTAGTCCCTGATCTCTGGTTTAGTCCCTGATCTCTGGTTCAGTCCCTGATCTCTGGTTTAGTCCCTGATCTCTGGTTTAGTCCCTGATCTCTGGTTCAGTCCCTGATCTCTGGTTTAGTCCCTGATCTCTGGTTCAGTCCCTGATCTCTGGTTTAGTCCCTGATCTCTGGTTTAGTCCCTGATCTCTGGTTTAGTCCCTGATCTCTGGTTCAGTCCCTGATCTCTGGTTTAGTCCCTGATCTCTGGTTTAGTCCCTGATCTCTGGTTTAATCCCTGTAAACCGTTGCAGATCTCTGATCTCTGGTTTAGTCCCTGATCTCTGGTTTAGTCCCTGATCTCTGGTTTAGTCCCTGATCTCTGGTTCAGTCCCTGATCTCTGGTTTAGTCCCTGATCTCTGGTTTAGTCCCTGATCTCTGGTTTAATCCCTGTAAACCGTTGCAGATCTCTGATCTCTGGTTTAGTCCCTGATCTCTGGTTTAGTCCCTGATCTCTGGTTTAGTCCCTGATCTCTGGTTCAGTCCCTGATCTCTGGTTCAGTCCCTGATCTCTGGTTCAGTCCCTGATCTCTGATTTAGTCCCTGATCTCTGGTTTAGTCCCTGATCTCTGGTTTAGTCCCTGATCTCTGGTTTAATCCCTGTAAACCGTTGCAGATCTCTGATCTCTGGTTTAGTCCCTGATCTCTGGTTTAGTCCCTGATCTCTGGTTTAGTCCCTGATCTCTGGTTCAGTCCCTGATCTCTGGTTCAGTCCCTGATCTCTGGTTTAGTCCCTGATCTCTGGTTTAATCCCTGTAAACCGTTGCAGATCTCTGATCTCTGGTTTAGTCCCTGATCTCTGGTTTAGTCCCTGATCTCTGGTTTAGTCCCTGATCTCTGGTTCAGTCCCTGATCTCTGGTTCAGTCCCTGATCTCTGGTTTAGTCCCTGATCTCTGGTTTAGTCCCTGTCCCCGTTGCAGATCTCGGGCGTGGAGCTGGTGATGTTCCTGCTGCATAACTCGGCTCACCTGTACGACCAGGACAAGGTGGTGATGGTGGGCGACTGCTGCTACGTCAACCCCATGGTGCGCAGGACATTCCGCTTCATCGGTAACGCACACGAATACTCCCAGTTTATAGATTTACCACAAATATCAGTGTTTTGCTTTCTTGACAATAACTGTATAGATTTTTGCAAATGCTGTAATTGTAATTAAACTGTTTTGTATTTTATTTCCCATGTCCTGGGGAAGGTTGGGGACATTGAGTCCGAGTGGACCATGTTCTCCGCCTCCATTGTTGATGCGGCTGCTCGGAGTTGTGGTCACAAGGTCTCCGGTGCCTGTCGTGGCGGCAACCCCCGAACCCGGTGGTGGACACCGGAAGTAAGGGATGCCGTCAGACTGAAGAAGGAGGCCTATCAGGCCACTCTGGCTTGTAGGTCTCCGGAGGTCATCGACGGGTATCGGCAGGCCAAGCGAGCCGCGGCTCGTGCTGTCGCAGAGGCAAAAACCCGGGCCTGGGAGGAGTTCGGGGAGGCCATGGAGGAGGACTATCGGTCAGCACCAAAGAAATTCTGGCAAACCGTCCGGAGCCTCAGGAGGGGGAAGCAGTGTCTCACCAACACCGTTTACGGTGCGGGTGGAGGCCTGCTGACCTCGACTGGGGATGTCGTCGGACGGTGGAAGGAATACTTTGAGGATCTCCTTAATCCCTCAGTCACGTCTTCCGAAGAGGAAGTAGAGACCGGGGACTCGGAGGCTGGCTGATCCATCACCCAAGCTGAAGTCACTGAGGTTGTTCGCAAACTCCTCGGTGGCAGGGCTCCGGGGGTGGATGAGATCCGCCCTGAGTACCTAAAGTATCTGGATGTTGTAGGACTGTCTTGGTTGACACGTCTCTGCAACATCGCGTGGCGTTCGGGGACCGTGCCTCTGGACTGGCAGACCGGGGTGGTGGTCCCTCTGTTCAAGAAGGGGGACCGGAGGGTGTGTTCCAACTACAGAGGGATCACACTCCTCAGCCTCCCGGGTAAGGTCTATTCCAAGGTACTGGAGAGGAGAATCCGACCGATAGTCGAACCTCGGATTCAGGAGGAGCAGAGTGGTTTTCGTCCCGGTCGTGGAACACTGGACCAGCTCTATACCCTCCATCGGGTGCTCGAGGGCTCATGGGAGTTTGCCCAACCAGTCCACATGTGCTTTGTGGATCTGGAGAAGGCTTTCGACCGTGTCCCTCGGGGTGTCCTTTGGGGGGTGCTCCGGGAGTACGGGGTCCGGGGCCCTTTGCTCAGGGCTGTCCGGTCCCTGTATGACCGGAGCAGGAGCTGTGTTCGCATTGCCGGCAGTAAGTCAGACCTGTTCCCAGTGCATGTTGGACTCCGCCAGGGCTGCCCTTTGTCACCGGTTCTGTTCATAATTTTTATGGACAGAATTTCTAGGTGCAGTCAGGGGTTGGAGGGTGTCCGGTTTGGGGACCAAAGGATCTCATCTCTGCTGTTTGCAGACGATCTTGTCCTGATGGCTCCATCAAACCCGGACCTGCAACATGCACTGGGACGGTTTGCAGCCGAGTGTGAAGCGGCTGGGATGAGAATCAGCACCTCCAAATCCGAGGCCATGGTTCTCGACCGGAAAAAGGTGGCTTGCCCTCTCCAGGTGGGTGGGGTGTCCTTGCCCCAAGTGGAGGAGTTCAAATATCTCGGGGTCTTGTTCACGAGTGAGGGAAGGATGGAGCGTGAGATCGACAGGCGGATCGGTGCAGCGGCTGCAGTGATGCAGTCGCTGCATCGGACCGTTGTGGTAAAGAGGAAGCTGAGCCGAAAGGCAAAGCTCTCTGTTTACCGGTCGGTCTACGTTCCTACCCTCACCTATGGTCATGAGCTTTGGGTAGTGACCGAAAGAACAAGATCGCGGATACAAGCGGTCAAAATGAGTTTCCTCCGCCGTGTGGCTGGGCGCTCCCTTAGAGATAAGGTGAGGAGCTCGGCCACACGGGGGGAGCTCGGAGTAGAGCCGCTGCTCCTCCACGTCAAGAGGAGCCAGCTGAGGTGGCTCGGGCATCTGTTTCGGATGCCTCCTGGGCGCCTCCCTCGGGAGGTGTTTCAGGCATGTCCCACCGGGAAGAGGCCCCGGGGAAGACCCAGGACACGCTGGAGAGACTATGTCTCTCGGCTGGCCTGGGAACGCCTCGGGATCCCCCCGGAGGAGTTAGAGGAAGTGTCTGGGGAGTAGGAAGTCTGGGAGTCCCTGCTCAGACTGCTGCCCCCGCGACCCGGCCCCGGATAAAGCGGCAGAAGATGGATGGATGGATGGATGTATTTTTTTTTTTTTTTTTAAAGCAAAATGCATTGCGATATCGATTTTAGACCCGTTTACACCGTGGTTTTGGTGTATAGTGACTCTTTAAGCCTTTGACTATTTGTTAATCCTGAAAGAAGCGTGTCCCCCAGGGGCCAGAAGCGTGTCCCCCAGGGGCCAGCACGTTGGAGTTTGTCATGTGCAGTTTAATCGTGCTTCACAAAGTGTTTGCTGAATGTCAGAGGGAGAGAAAAATGGCCGCCGCTGCTTTAGTTCATAGCTTGGATTTTACAGCTTTATTTACACTGCGAGTATTATTCTGTTCTTTTTCAAATCTGCTTCAAACAAGCCTCTTCTGGGTCTGTGTGTCAAAAGTTAAGAATTGGCAAAGCAGAATACAGACCCTACAAAGACGAGGACTGGACCTATGCGTGCGTTTATACATGGGTCAGGGATGGGTCAGGGATGGGTCAGGGATGGGTCAGGGATGGGTCAGGGATGGGTCAGGGATGGGTCAGGGATGGGTCAGGGATGGGTCAGGGATGGGTCAGGGATGGGTCAGGGATGGGTCAGGGATGGGCCCTTCATGACCGAGGGCCCCGTGCCCCTGTGCAATTTCCGATACTGGAAGGCAGGCACCGGTCTTGCGCAATTTAAACTCTTGCTATTAGCCTTATTTGAACAGCTTCACTTTTGTTTCTGTTGCTCGTAGGTGTGTATGCGTTCGGCCTCTTCTCCACCGACATCTTTGTAAACACGGGTCAGCTGGTAACAGGAAGTCTGGCCCCTCACTTCCTGTCGGTGTGTCAGCCAAACTACACGGCTCTGAGCTGCCAGGACACGCCTCTGTTCATCAGCCAACCAGAAGCCTGCACCGGCCCCTCCCCGGATGTCACCAGGGCACGCAAATCCTTCCCCTGCAAAGAAGCAGCGTTGAGCCTCTACACGGCGCTCTACCTGACCGTGAGTGAGGTTCAGTCTGACCATCATACGTGATGTCGGGTGTGGTCCTGTCCGGCAGGTGTATGTGATGTCGGGTGTGGTCTGTGTGGCAGGTGTACGTGATGTCGGGTGTGGTCTGTGTGGCAGGTGTACGTGATGTCGGGTGTGGTCTGTCTGGCAGGTGTACGTGATGTCGGGTGTGGTCTGTCTGGCAGGTGTACATGATGTCATGTGTGGTCTGTCCGGCAGGTGTACGTGATGTCGGGTGTGGTCTGTGTGGCAGGTGTACGTGATGTCGTGTGTGGTCGTCTGGCAGGTGTACGTGATGTTGTGTGTGGTCTCTCTGGCAGGTGTACGTGATGTCATGTGTGGTCTGTGTGGCAGGTGTACGTGATGTCATGTGTGGTCCTGTCTGGCAGGTGTACGTGATGTCATGTGTGGTCCTGTCTGGCAGGTGTACGTGATGTCATGTGTGGTCTGTGTGGCAGGTGTACGTGATGTCGGGTGTGGTCTCTCTGGCAGGTGTACGTGATGTCGTGTGTGGTCCTGTCTGGCAGGTGTACGTGATGTCGGGTGTGGTCTGTGTGGCAGGTGTACGTGATGTTGGGTGTGGTCTCTCTGGCAGGTGTACGTGATGTCGTGTGTGGCTCTGTCCGGCAGGTGTACGTGATGTCGTGCCTGGTCCTGTCCGGCAGGTGTACGTGATGTCGTGCCTGGTCCTGTCCGGCAGGTGTACATGATGTCATGTGTGGTCCTGTCCGGCAGGTGTACGTGATGTCATGTGTGGTCCTGTCCGCCAGGTGTACGTGATGTCATGTGTGGTCCTGTCCGGCAGGTGTACGTGATGTCATATGTGGTCCTGTCCGGCAGGTGTACGTGATGTCATGTGTGGTCCTGTCTGGCAGGTGTACGTGATGTCATGTGTGGTCCTGTCCGGCAGGTGTACGTGATGTCATGTGTGGTCCTGTCCGGCAGGTGTATGTGATGTCATATGTGGTCCTGTCCGGCAGGTGTACGTGATGTCATGTGTGGTCCTGTCTGGCAGGTGTACGTGATGTCATGTGTGGTCCTGTCCGGCAGGTGTACGTGATTTCGTGCCTGGTCCTGTCCGGCAGGTGTACGTGATGTCGTGCCTGGTCCTGTCCGGCAGGTGTATGTGATGTCGGGTGTGGTCTGTGTGGCAGGTGTACGTGATGTCGGGTGTGGTCTGTCTGGCAGGTGTACGTGATGTCGGGTGTGGTCTGTCTGGCAGGTGTACGTGATGTCATGTGTGGTCTGTCCGGCAGGTGTACGTGATGTCGGGTGTGGTCTGTGTGGCAGGTGTACGTGATGTCATGTGTGGTCTGTCCGGCAGGTGTACGTGATGTCGGGTGTGGTCTGTGTGGCAGGTGTACGTGATGTCGTGTGTGGTCCTGTCTGGCAGGTGTATGTGATGTCATGTGTGGTCTGTGTGGCAGGTGTACGTGATGTTGGGTGTGGTCTCTCTGGCAGGTGTACGTGATGTCATGTGTGGTCCTGTCTGGCAGGTGTACGTGATGTCATGTGTGGTCCTGTCCGGCAGGTGTACGTGATGTCATGTGTGGTCCTGTCCGGCAGGTGTATGTGATGTCATATGTGGTCCTGTCCGGCAGGTGTACGTGATGTCATGTGTGGTCCTGTCTGGCAGGTGTACGTGATGTCATGTGTGGTCCTGTCCGGCAGGTGTACGTGATTTCGTGCCTGGTCCTGTCCGGCAGGTGTACGTGATGTCGTGCCTGGTCCTGTCCGGCAGGTGTATGTGATGTCGGGTGTGGTCTGTGTGGCAGGTGTACGTGATGTCGGGTGTGGTCTGTCTGGCAGGTGTACGTGATGTCGGGTGTGGTCTGTCTGGCAGGTGTACGTGATGTCATGTGTGGTCTGTCCGGCAGGTGTACGTGATGTCGGGTGTGGTCTGTGTGGCAGGTGTACGTGATGTCATGTGTGGTCTGTCCGGCAGGTGTACGTGATGTCGGGTGTGGTCTGTGTGGCAGGTGTACGTGATGTCGTGTGTGGTCCTGTCTGGCAGGTGTATGTGATGTCATGTGTGGTCTGTGTGGCAGGTGTACGTGATGTTGGGTGTGGTCTCTCTGGCAGGTGTACGTGATGTCGTGTGTGGTCCTGTCTGGCAGGTGTACGTGATGTCGGGTGTGGTCTGTGTGGCAGGTGTACGTGATGTTGGGTGTGGTCTCTCTGGCAGGTGTACGTGATGTTGTGTGTTGTCCTGTCCGGCAGGTGTACGTGATGTCGTGCCTGGTCCTGTCCGGCAGGTGTACGTGATGTCATGTGTGGTCCTGTCCGGCAGGTGTACGTGATGTAATGTGTGGTCCTGTCTGGCAGGTGTACGTGATGTAATGTGTGGTCCTGTCTGGCAGGTGTACGTGATGTAATGTGTGGTCCTGTCTGGCAGGTGTACGTGATGTCATATGTGGTCCTGTCTGGTAGGTGTACGTGATGTCATGTGTGGTCCTGTCTGGCAGGTGTACGTGATGTCATGTGTGGTCTGTGTGGCAGGTGTACGTGATGTCGGGTGTGGTCTCTCTGGCAGGTGTACGTGATGTAATGTGTGGTCCTGTCTGGCAGGTGTACGTGATGTCATTTGTGGTCCTGTCTGGTAGGTGTACGTGATGTCATGTGTGGTCCTGTCTGGCAGGTGTACGTGATGTCATTTGTGGTCCTGTCTGGCAGGTGTACGTGATGTCGTGCGTGGGCACCAGGGCGGGGCGCCTCTCTGCTCCTCTGCTCTGCCACGCCCTCTTCACCCTGGCCCTGCTCACTGGCTTTAACAGAGTATCCGAGTACCGGAACCACTGGAGCGACGTGCTGAGCGGACAGGCAGTAGGGGGCGCTGTCGCTGCCTTCCTGGTGAGGATCACTCTCTCATGGTAACAGGAAGTGACAGGTAAAGGGGCGTTCCTCATGTTGGTGTGTCCATGAGCAAGACACATGATCCAGAGTGAGTGTACCAGTGTTACTGTGGTACTTGTGCTTAGAAGTACTTTACATCAGTAAGTACTTTACATCAGTAAGTACTTTACATCAAGTACTTCACATCAGTAAGTACTTTACATCATTAAGTACTTTACATCACAGTAAGTACTTTACATCAGTAAGTACTTCACATCAGTAAGTACTTTACATCAGTAAGTACTTTACATCACAGTAAGTACTTCACATCAGTAAGTACTTTACATCAACATCAGTAAGTACTTTACATCAGTAAGTACTTTACATCAGTAAGTACTTTACATCAAGTACTTCACATCAGTAAGTACTTTACATCAGTAAGTACTTTACATCAGTAAGTACTTTACATCAGTAAGTACTTTACATCAAGTACTTCACATCAGTAAGTACTTTACATCAGTAAGTACTTTACATCAGTAAGTACTTTACATCAGTAAGTACTTCACATCAGTAAGTACTTCACATCAGTAAGTACTTTACATCATTAAGTACTTTACATCACAGTAAGTACTTTACATCAGTAAGTACTTTACATCAACATCAGTAAGTACTTTACATCAGTAAGTACTTTACATCAGTAAGTACTTTACATCAGTAAGTACTTCACATCAGTAAGTACTTCACATCAGTAAGTACTTTACATCAGTAAGTACTTCACATCAGTAAGTACTTCACATCAGTAAGTACTTTACATCAGTAAGTACTTCACATCAGTAAGTACTTCACATCAGTAAGTACTTTACATCATTAAGTACTTTACATCACAGTAAGTACTTTACATCAGTAAGTACTTCACATCAGTAAGTACTTTACATCAGTAAGTACTTTACATCACAGTAAGTACTTTACATCACAGTAAGTACTTTACATCAACATCAGTAAGTACTTTACATCAACATCAGTAAGTACTTTACATCAGTAAGTACTTTACATCACAGTAAGTACTTTACATCAGTAAGTACTTCACATCAGTAAGTACTTTACATCACAGTAAGTACTTTACATCAGTAAGTACTTCACATCAGTAAGTACTTTACATCAGTAAGTACTTAACATCAGTAAGTACTTCACAAAACGCAACGAAGCAGACGGGCTGGACGTAAACTCCGAGAGAAGAGAGGAGGAAACAGGAAGTCGGTTCCCGCCGTTGTCATGGGTAACGTGAGGTCCCTTCAAAATAAAATGACGGAAATAGCGAGCCTCATGCGGTCCCAGAGGATTTATAGGGACAGCAGTGTCTTGATTTTCACAGAAACCTGGTTAACAGCAGAAATGCCAGACTCTATTGTAGGTTTGGACAATTTTCATCTGCTGTGGGCGACAGAACGAGAGAATGCGGAAAGAAAAGAGGAGGAGGTCTGGCTGTGTATGTGAACACGAGCTGGTGCAAACCCGAACACTGCACAGTGAAAGAGCAGCTATGTAACAAGGATATTGAACTATTGGCTATTGGCATGAGGCCATATTATCTGCCCCGGGAGTTCTCACATGTGATTTTGATCGCAGTCTATGTGGCCCCGTCTGCCAATGCTGAAGATGCTTGTGAAGCACTGCTCTCCTGCACTTGTAGGCTGCAAACACAGCACCCACAGGCTCTCTTCCTCGTCTCTGGTGACTTTAACCACGCTTCTCCCTCTTCTGTTCTACCAACATACACCCAGTATGTTACCTGCCCCACCAGAGACAATAGAACATTGGACTTGTTTTTTGCCAACACCAAAGAGGCTTATTCCTCTTCCCCCCTCCCTCCCCTGGGCAGCTCGGACCATAACCTTGTACATCTGAGGCCTGTGTATGAACCCATCGTGCGCAGGCAGCCTGTGGTGTCCCGTGAGGTGAGGGTGTGGTCTGCTGAGAGCGAGGAGGCTCTGAGGGACTGCTTCAGCACCACTGTCTGGACTGAGCTTTATGACCCACATGGGGAGGACATCAACACCATCACAGAGTGCATCACGGACTACATCAACTTCTGTTTTGAGAACATTGTTCCCTCCCGGACGGTGCGGTGTTTTCCAAACAACAAGCCATGGATTAACCGTGAACTGAAGGCTCTGCTGAAGGAGAAGAAGAGAGCCTTCAGGTCAGGGAACAAGGAGGAGCTGAGGACTGTGCAGAAGGAGCTGAGGAGGAAGATCAGGCAGGCTGAGGCCGGCTACAAGAGGAGGATGGAGGAGCAGCTGCAGCAAAAGAACATTCAGGGAGTGTGGAGGAGCCTGAAAACCATCTCGGGCTTCAAAATCCCCCCTGCCCAGACAGAGGGGGATCTACAGTGGGTGATTGATTTAAATGCTCACTTCTTGAGGTTTGATCGGTCACCCGCCCCTCCCCCTGCACAGCTGCATGCTCCCTTTTCCACAGCTGGACAATGCCCTGCATCTGATCCTCTTCGCTTATCTGCCCCGGACCATCAGCTCCCCACTTCGCCTGGACTCACCCACCCCCCCAGCACACGGTCCCCCTGCCAACCACTGACTGTCACAGCAGCACAGGTGAGGGGTGAGCTGAACAGGATTAAAGTGAGGAAGGCAGCAGGACCTGACGGCATCAGCCCCAGGCTCCTTAAGTCCTGCGCAGATGAACTGTGTGGAGTTGTGGATCATGTCTTCAACATGAGCCTGAAGCTGAGGGTGGTACCACAGGTCTGAAGACCTCCTGTCTGGTACCTGTGCCTAAGACACCGCGCCCCAAAGACCTCAACAGCTTCAGGCCAGTGGCTCTCACGTCCCACCTGATGAAGACACTGGAGCGACTAGTCCTGGACCACCTCCGCTCCACCGTGAGCTCAGCCATGGACCCGCTGCAGTTTGCATATCGGCCTGGCATCGGAGTGGAGGACGCCGTCATCTCCCTGCTGCACCACTCTCGCTCTCACCTGGAAAAGCCTGGCAGCTCTGTGAGGATCCTGTTCTTCGATCTTTCCAGCGCCTTCAACACCATCAGCTCCTGAGGGACAAGCTGGAGACGGCTGGTGTGGAGTACGACCTGCAGAGTGGATCCTGGACTACCTCACAGACCGGCAGGACTTTGTGGACTGGTGTCAGCGGAACCACATCCTCATCAACGCGGGGAAGACCAAGGAGATGGTGGTGGACTTCCGCAGACGCCACCCCACTGCCCCCTCACCAGTGAACATCCAGGGACGGGACATGGAGAGAGTGGACTCATACAAGTACCTGGGTGTTCATCTGAACCACAAACTGGACTGGACTCATAACACAGACTGTACAGGAAGAGCCAGAGTCGGCTCTACCTCCTGAGGAGACTCAGGTCTTTTGGAGTGACAGGGCCACTCCTGAAGACCTTCTATGACTCTGTGGTGGCATCAGCTCCTGTAGGTGAGGCCTGTTGGAGCAGCAGCATCACAGAGAGGGAGAGGAAGAAGCTGGACAGAGTCATCAAGAAGTCCAGCTCCGTCCTGGGCTGTGCTCTGGACTCGGTGCAGGAGGTAGGGGACAGGAGGGTCCTGGCTAGATTCACATCTATGGTTGACCATGAGTGCCACCCCCTGCAGGACACTCTGTCCGCTCTGGAGAGCAGCTTCAGTGAGAGACTGATCCACCCTCGATGTGTGAAGGAAAGGTTTCGCAGGTCTTTCCTTCCTGCTGCTGTCAGACTTTATAACAAAAACTGTTAGTACTGAACACTCGCAATACTGACCTAACCTAATACTGATGTGCAATTCTGTCATATGTGCAATTACTGTGAAATTCATGTGCAATCTATGTGCTGTCGTGACACATATTCATGTGCAATTGCTGTCGTGATCACATGCAATGGTATTTATGTATTTATTTATTTGTCTATGGGAGTTTTTATTTATAGGAGATCTTCTACTGAAAGTGTTTTTCAGACTTCCTATAAGTGATCTGTTCTTTTCTTCTGGATCTACCTCTGTATCTACCTGCGTTGCACCAATGAAATTTCCCCATGTGGGACAATAAAAGGAATATCTTACATCAGTAAGTACTTTACATCACAGTAAGTACTTTACATCAGTAAGTACTTCACATCAGTAAGTACTTTACATCAGTAAGTAATTTACATCAGTAAGTACTTTACATCACAGTAAGTACTTCACATCAGTAAGTACTTTACATCACAGTAAGTACTTCACATCAGCAAGTACTTTACATCAGGGCTTCACGGTTCATTGTGAAAAGCAACATATTATTTATAGTGATCAAAGGAAACGACTGGTTCTGTTTCAGGCGGTTTTGGTTTCAGGCGGTTTCAGGAGGTTTCAGGCGGTTTCAGGAGGTTTCAGGCAGTTTCAGGCGGTTTCGGTTTCAGGCAGTTTCAGGAGGTTTCAGGCGGTTTCAGAAGGTTTCACGCGGTTTCAGGAGGTTTCAGGCGGTTTCAGGAGGTTTCAGGCGGTTTCAGGAGGTTTCAGGCCGTTTCAGGCCGTTTCAGGAGGTTTCAGGCGGTTTCAGGAGGTTTCAGGCGGTTTCAGGCGGTTTCAGGAAGTTTCAGGCGGTTTCAGGAGGTTTCACGCGGTTTCAGGAGGTTTCAGGAGGTTTCAGGCGGTTTCAGGAGGTTTCAGGCGGTTTCAGGCCGTTTCAGGAGGTTTCAGGCGGTTTCAGGAGGTTTCAGGCGGTTTCGGTTTCAGGAGGTTTCAGGCGGTTTCAGGAGGTTTCACGCGGTTTCAGGAGGTTTCAGGCGGTTTCAGGCCGTTTCAGGAGGTTTCAGGCGGTTTCAGGAGGTTTCAGGCGGTTTCAGGCGGTTTCGGTTTCAGGAGGTTTCAGGCGGTTTCAGGAGGTTTCAGGAGGTTTCACGCGGTTTCAGGAGGTTTCAGGCGGTTTCAGGAGGTTTCAGGCGGTTTCAGGAGGTTTCAGGAGGTTTCAGGAGGTTTCAGGAGGTTGCAGGAGGTTTCAGGCGGTTTCAGGAGGTTTCAGGACGTTTCAGGAGGTTGCAGGAGGTTTCAGGCGGTTTCAGGAGGTTTCAGGACGTTTCAGGTGGTTTCAGGAGGTTTCAGGAGGTTTCAGGAGGTTTCAGGCGGTTTCAGGAGGTTTCAGGACGTTTCAGGAGGTTGCAGGAGGTTTCAGGCGGTTTCAGGAGGTTTCAGGACGTTTCAGGTGGTTTCAGGAGGTTTCAGGAGGTTTCAGGCGGTTTCAGGAGGTTTCAGGAGGTTGCAGGAGGTTTCAGGAGGTTTCAGGTTCACTGTTTGTGGCTCGTGTTCTTCTGGTGAGATCGTTACAAAGACTTTGTCAGACTTTGAATTTTCTCTTGTTATCGAAAGATTTGAAGTCCAAATCTTCCTCCGTTTCAAACTCATTTTTAGAACAAAATAAGTGTCACACATTCGGCCTGTGGAGAATCCTTCATTATTGTCACTGTATTATTTTAGATTTGACATTTCTGATTTGAACGTCTTTACTCTAAATGGGTTGATCGTCTGTAGCTCGTGTCTAAATCCTGTTGTTTGGAGATGATTTCTTCTGCTTTGTCCAGATCTGAATCAGATCGTTCAGTTTCTTTGACCTTTCAGCTTCAGGTCGTCAGGGAGAATGTTCTTTTCCTCTTTGAGGGATGCAACGTTCATCCTTTTGTTTCTCTGCATAAATCAAAGCTTCTTCTTTCTTCTGAAGTTGCTTATTTGACTTTTGTAGTTGTAAAGCCGCAGTTATTTTATTACTTGGTTTACGGATTTATATTGAACAGGCAAAATATAAATATAATTTCAATTTCAAAAGACTTTTTCTTCCTTGTTTACCCACAACGCACCAGGGGGAGGAGGGGGGAGGAGGGAGGAGGAGGGGGGTGTTTACATTGGTAGAATTGACACTTCTAAGTTAGTCACTTCCTTTAGTCGGCAAAACGCGCTGGAGAAAATGTGGTAAACGGGTTTAAAATATGTATTTGCGATATAAAGGCGCAGCAGACAGGGAAACGGGCGCGCCCGTCTTCACATGTTTTCCCAGGGCCACGCCCAGGGACGGAGCGGCTCCGTCACAACAATGCTTTTCAAAATAAATGACTCCCGCAGGATTTTGGCGTAAAATTGCTTCACGCGCTCTTATCTTTTGACTTAATACAGCTTTTTATATTTCATTTAATGCTATTTTGCGTTGTCGGCAGGACTTTATTAAAAAAAATGATAATAAGGCAGAGCAAAATAATATGTCTGTTTGCCGTAACCCGACCGAGCCGTCAAAATTATAGCCGACTGAAAAAAAAATATCAGCATTTTGTCAAAATTATGCCAAATTCTTTTATTTTTCTTATATTTTGCCGACTCACCAACCGTTTTTTCAAAAAAGCGCCGTGTTGAATAATTTTGTGTCACTGGAACTCGCTTAAAATATTACAAAGCCGAAAAAGAAATTAAAATTAAACTTAACACGAGCGGAGAACGTTCAAGTCATTGTCTGTTGAAGCCTGACCCCTGGAGGTCACTGACTCGTGGAGGTCACTGACCCCTGGCGGTCACTGACCCCTGGAGGTCACTGACCCCTGGAGGTCACTGACCCCTGGCGGTCACTGACCCCTGGCGGTCACTGACCCCTGGCGGTCACTGACCCCTGGCGGTCACTGTGTGTCACTGGCAGAATAGAAAAAACGGGATTTGACAGTGGCTGAAATATGCAGAATTTGTCATATATGATGACCAAGACCTCGACGATTCTACGACATGAAAATGGCCAAAAAATTAAATGATTTGTCCTGTACATAAATAGTTTATTGGCTGGACTTATTCATTTTTTTGTTTTGTACATTTTCGCGGATCCGTAAACCAAGTAATAAAATAACTGTGGCCTAAGTTCATTACAACTGCCATTTGTCCCTCGGCTGTGTCAGTTTAGGCTCTTGTTTTACCAAAGACTTCTGCTGTTTTACTTCAGTTTGAGCTAAAATGTCTAAAACATTGTCAAAGACGTTTCCTCGACCAACATTAGAGGGCGCTAGGACGTCCATCTCTGTATGGACACTCGTTAAAACTCATGTTGCAATCAAATTTGAAATCCGCTTAATTAGGAATTAAGTCAATGAAAAGTAGTCATTTATAAGTGTCCAGCAGTCGTGCAGCTGAAGGCTCCAGGAAGTGGAAACATTTCAAGTTTCACTAATTGCCCAACCATGAATAATGTGGAATTAAACTATTTAAGTGGGAATTATCAAATTGGTTTGGGTCGTTTGGATGGTAATTAATCAAAACTGAGACTTGAATGAAGCTTGTAATGTAGAGCCGTAAAACAAGGTCAAATAAATCAAATCAAATCAACCGATTGGATTAGAAAAGGTCAGAGAAAAGTCAGATAGTGAGGAACATTGAGGAGAGGCTTTGTTTTCAATCATCATCAACCACTCACAGAACACACAGAGAGGCAGGTTTGGGGAAGTGACATCATTGAGACGTCCCCCTCTGTGATTTGATGGACTCCTTCCTCTCTAGGGTCGGCACTAGATCATACACTCCTAACTCACGGAAGTCAGAATTCCACTAGTTTTTTTTTTTTTTTTTTTTTTTTAAATGTCAAAATTCTTTATTACAAAACATTTATCATTTTTGTACTAGTCAGGAGTTTGTTTCCTCACCTCATCTGATCCAGCCAATCTATTATAGTTAGTTAATTTATTAGATTATTAGATAATTATTAGATCGTTTATTTTACCATTATTAGTAGTATTATCTTGTCTTACGCTGTTTTTATTTTATTTTATCTTTATTTTTCCCCTCCATTCATTATTAAGAAATGAGAGGTTTTGTTTATAAGAGTTTTTTTTATAAGAGTTTTTGTTGATAAGAGTTCTTCTATTAAGAGTGTTTTTTAAACTTCATATAAGTGATCTGTCCTTTTCCTCTGTTTCTACTGCGTTGCAACAATGAAATTTCACCATGTGTGGACAATAAAGGAATATCTTATCTTATAAGTTAAAAAAAGTTGAAACCAAAAATTCAGGATCTCCAGCAGCCCGTGTTGTGCTGGGCCATGTGCAGATTCGATGCTGCGACACAGTAAATAAATGGTTGGCGATCTCGGCCATAAGTGGATATTTGCTCCGCGCATCAAAAACAACCAATCATGTCACAGATCTGGAGAGATTGGGGCGCGCATTAATTATTGGCGCCATTTATTCACGTGGTACGTAATCAATAATGAAAAAGTGTGGTCTCCAGTAAATAGTGTTTGATTGAAAGTTTATTATCTGTACTGTTCTAGATGCTGCTTCATCACATCCTCTTGTGTTTATGACACGTTTAGGTGTTAATACCTACAACTATGACAATGTTTCAGGTGGTTATTTTATATTAAATTAGTTCCATAGTTCTGCCGGTGATATATAATTAACAATTTCGGGATAATTTGGCCTGTGATTTGTTCTTTATTTGGAAACTTTTCATGTTGAGCCCTCAAATCCCACAGATGCATCTCGAGTGAACAAAGTGTCCATTTATCGCTCGTCTATGTTAAAGTTTTGTCAGAATCTGAGAGTCGATTATCTCAGCTTCCTCTGATCCCATTTTGATGAATTCCAGATATGTTCATTTTGATTTAAATGTTGAACACGTGACATGACACGGCAGAGGTCTATACCACTGAGCCTTTGTCATTAGCCTGGTTATGACACATTATCAGGTCACTCACCTCCTATAACACTTTAGCTCCCTAAATAATACTGTAAAGCTCCTAAATATGGCGGGAGTTTTTGATGCGCGCTCCAAATAGACAAAAGTAGCCTCCTCATTGGTGGAAATGATGCGGACGCATTATTTCGTCCGCACAGGAAAATAATTAATGCGCGCTGCAAATATCTGCTTATGGCGGAGATAATCTGGCATGTTCTTTGGGCCGCCACGAGGGCCGCCATATTGGATTCTGTAACTTCCGAATTCTGACTTCCGTGAGTTAGGAGTGTATGATCTAGTGCTGACCTCCTCTCTAGTGGGAGCACATGGTCCAGGACTGAGGGGACAAAGAGTCTGTGACCTCTCACGTCACCGAATACTTTTTACAAAAATATCGGTAAAAATACTTTAATACTGGACTATCTGCAGCTATAAGTATTCACCTTAAGGCTTTTTAAAAGTTCTATTTAGTATAGAAAAATAATGTATGCATATCCCATACATTTGACAAGTCAGAAATAAAGAAAAATGTGGCACCTTTTCCGGTGTCACAGCGATGGCACACAAGTGGAAACTGCTCATCTTGGTATTTCTGTCTTTTGTTTGCTTGGATCAATAATTATTAATAATTCAACATTTCCAGAATAAGTTTACTCACGGCACTGGCACCACCAATATATGTAGTGATTTCTACTGGTACAAGTACTGTAGTACTTCATGTCCTGAGGGACGTTTGTGGTCAAAACAGGCTCAGTCTGAGGTCAGTGCTTTGTTCTGGACCATCATTGTGTTTAAAACACTGGATGTGGCTCATGATAATGTCCATGTCCTTTCTGTCAATCAAAATGTGGGTGACTCTTTGCACAGATGAACATATGTGCAGGGCCAAAGGTCAAGTGTCTCGAGGCCTGAAGCTTTATGGAGTGTGAGACCCACTCACCTGCCGCTGGTTACACCTGCCATTATTATGACATCATGTGTAACCTTTGACCTTTAACACTGCGTAGTGATAGTCAGTAGTATGTGTGGGTGGTCAGATTATACTGTAAAATCGGAACTATAATCATTTACTTTTTTCACACTCTTTGAACCTAGTGACCTACACATTGATGCAGCTAATTTATAGATTTTTACAGGCTATTTTTATTTAGTTATTTTATATGGACTTAGCAATTACTGTGTTACTTTGGATGAACCAGATGTTTCAAATGTTAAAACAACCCTGTCCTTAGACCCTCCTTCTCGGCCAAGAAAAACTACCAAACCTCTTTGGAGTAGAGACCGCTTCTCCAGGGACTCAAGGATCATCTGGGTCCACAGGTCATTGTTGTGCCTGTTCCACTCCCCGCAGGGAAGGAGAAGCAGTTTACTGTGAGGTTACAGTATAAAGGGTCTGGTGACGTCCCTGATATATAATATATGAATAGCCTTGGGGGTAAGCTACATCAGGTAGCATTTTTCAGGTGTATGCAAATGTTGTTCACATATAGAAACATACAAAGCGGAGAACGACTGACTACGGTCAATACAGTTAAACATTCAGAAAAGCATTATTTAGCAGTGGTTTGACCTCCAAACCTTGATTCAGTTTCATCAGGTCTGAATCATACCTATGTTGTTTGTTATTGAGGTTATAGTGGCAGAGGAAATGATTAAATTGCTGTAAAGTACTTTTCTTTGGGCCAATTCAGCAGAAAGCCAGAAACGTTGGTTTGCGGGCCATAGTTTGGACACAGCATTAAACCAGAGCCACACCAGCTGGATTGGTGTCTGTAACATACAATGAGAAAAGCAGAAGGTAATCCAGAAAAGATAAAAGCTGATCAAAATATGGTTCACATTAATATTACATCCATCACCTCTTTTAAAACAACTCACCATAATTCTTTTGACTCAGACTCAGTGTGTGTGAGTTTAAATGGAGCAAAGCGCTGCAGGACACACTGCGGTGCAGAAACATCTGCTGTTTTTGGTAGAAATGTGGGGCAGTAGACGAGCCCTCAGGCTGCAGTGTGATAATAATGCGCCTCTGTGGTGTTCAGGTGGTGTACGTGGTGTACCTGTTCAGAGAGGACCCCGAGATGATCAGGAGCACCTCAGACAACACACTCAACACAGAGGAGCATGTCTCTCACATGAACCATATCGACGACGACGACGACAAGTACATCATGGCACAGGTGACTTTGTATTAAGTGCAGGTAAATACAGAATAATTACAGATGGAGGGAAGGGGCCTGTACAACTCTACGGGACATTCACTAACGAAAGTTACGTATGTAACTACGGTTCTATGAATCCCGGATGACCGCTAGAAAGGTGGTGCTGAAGCACTGAATGTTCCATTCGCACATGCGAAGTTCGAGTAGTAATATAAATAGAGTCACACTTGTGACCCTGGATGGCGCCCCGGAAGTAATATATTCAAGGATTTGGAGTGACAGCCCCTCTGGCGGTCATCCAGGATTCATAGAACCATAGTTATATAAGTAACTTTTGTTCTATTCCATCCCTACTGACAGCCAGAAGGGCGGTGCTGAAGCACTGAAGGACTTATCCCAGCTATGGGAGCACATAGCTGGAATCCTGATAACCCGAGGATTCCTGGAGAACCACACCAAGAGGATATGGAGCAGCCACATTGACGTTGTAGAATCTGGTGAAAGTGCCTGGCGTAGCCCAAGATGAAGTATCACGTATAGTTCCCAATGGAACCCCCTTCATGGTGGCCCAGGAAGTGGAGACGACGTAAGCGCAACGAATAACATCAACGACCCAGTGCAAAAGATGCTGTCTGGAAACAGGACAGCCCTTCTTAGCACCACCGTAACATATAAACAGCTGGTCTGAACGCCTTATACATGCAGTTTCCGCAATTCCCTCACTGGGCACAACAACAGGAGCCGGTCCCTGCCCTCTCCACCTCGAGGCTCATACCGAGCCAAAGTCAAAGGCCGGTTGCAATGAGAGCGGGAAACACCGTCGGCAGAAACGTCGGATTCCGCCATAAGGTGACACCAGAGTCATCTGGGCTCCTTCTGAGACATGAGGGATTGGCAGAAAATGCATGCAACTCACTGACTCGTTTTTTAGAGACAATGGCCAACAAGAACTTACTCTTACCAGAGAGCCATTTTGAATGTCCGCCTGTACCAAGGGTTCAAATGGAGTTTGACACGGAATCCAAAAACACAGACAAGTCCAACATTGGAGCGCGTGGCTCCGCACAGTAAAAAGCGACGCCAAGTTATGGCTCCCCACAGTACAGTTGTTGACTAAACCATGGTGACAAGATATAGCAGCCACATACACTTTCAGAGCAGACGGAGACCGGCCATCATCAAAGAGAGATTGGAGAAACTCTAGAATACAAGTCAATACAAGATTACCACTGGGAAAACAACTTCCAACTGTTCCCATACTGCGGACAAGTAGAGGCAACTCTGGCATTCATAAGAATTTGCCCGACCGCATCGGCGAGGCCAGTTGGCTGTGGCTCAGACCCGCCAACGGCCAAATCCACAGCCAGAGGCGTTGAGGATTCGGATGCAATATCCGACCCATCAACTGAGACAGTAGATCTCTCCTGGCCGGAGTTTGACACAGAAAGCCCGAACAAGTGTGTACCAGCGCATCCTGCCTTAGAGAGCCCGGCACCCTTCCAAGGGAGAACCTTGTGGTCAGTGGGTCAACTCTTCTGAGGCAAAGTCCACTTGCGCCTGCCCAAAAAGGCCCCAAATTGTGCGCACCACCTTGGGGTGGAGGGACCACTCTCCTGGAAGGGTTTGTTGGCACTCTAACAGCCTCTGACATATTACTGCAGTTCATGAACGGGTCATCTGAGAGTGCATCCCTCAGGTGGTCAGGGCCAAGGCAAAGGTCATGACCATCATCAACATAAAGAGTCAACCCACAGCTCACGCACGAATGAGAGCCATCCATAATCTGGCAAGATCAACTGAACTCAACCAGGATAATGGGAGGCAGGTCACAGTAGCAACTTCCCGACTAAATAGCAGGCAAGCCGACAACCAAAGATGGGAGAGGGGAGAACACAACCTTCACCACTGAGGCCCTGACGACAACAGCAACACCTGTTGACAGGCAGTTTCAACCTGTATGGAAGCCAAAACTGGGAGAGGGGTGCGAACGCTGCCGTCAACAATCAGGACTAACACAATGCTGGCTACACAGTTGGGAATGAGCAAAAATATGGGAGAGGGTGTGCGAGCGCGGCCTTCACCATTAACAATGACCACACTTGATAATGACAGACCATATCCAGCCTGTACAGAGGCCAGAACTGTGCGGACGCACGCAAGCTGCCGTCACCAATTAGGGCCAACACAGTAATCACAACACCTGTTAATGACCGGCAGTATCAAGCCGGTATAGAAGCCAAAACTGGGAACAGGGGCACAAATGCATAACGAGATTGCTGGAGAGTAGTTCACCAACTAATACAAAACAAGCCATAGTTATATCAATACAACCACGGACACAATGGTTAATACTCGCTAGTTGTATTGAAATACCTTCAAATCTCCCAGCGAACTACTGCCATCTTCAGGACAAAAGCTGCATGCACAAAGGATTCTTTCTTGTCTGTAAAATCCTCAAAGACCCTTTTTGTTCAGAAATGTATTACTGTGGTCAGGAGCAGGGCCGGCCCAGGGGGCCCTAAGCCCTAATTTTCTTTGGGGGCCCCTCACCACGTCATCAGAATCAGTTTTATTGCCATTGTCAGTGAACAATTCATATAGAGGAACTTACTTCAACGCTAACAAAGCGCACCAAAACACCAGGGCGTCCGTTTGCCAGTTAGTTTATTCTCAACACCTCACAAGCTCAAATATTGATTACTCAAATCCCACAATGCAACTTGGTATTCCGCTGACATCACCTCTACTCCCTGTACAAATAACACACCACCCAGATATGTTGTTACAAATGTATTTGTGGGAGTTAAGGGTCTACAGCCACATTAGCACTTTAAATGAGTGAACAGGGGGGTCTGGGGGCCCAGAAATGTTCACATTTTTTGTGTGTATTCATTTTAATGTGGTCCAGCCGGCTAAAGTAAGAGTAAAATGTTGAGGTTGCAATGCTATAAAGTTATGATGTGATGACTAAAGCCAGTTATTAATACATTAGTAAACTTAATTACTCAATACAATATTGGCTATGAAAAATAATTATGGTCAAATTGTAACAAAATGAATGTACCTAAAACATGATTTTGTTGAACATGTATTTGTTGAATATCAAGTAAAATACCATAACGAACTATGAACTACTGAAGGGTCACATTGTATTTGTTAATACTAATTAACATTAATAATTCATGTTCTTATTAGACAATTAAAGCAATCATGGATGGATGGACTGCAATAGCGTTCACTCATCACAAAGAAGGTCAAGCACAAACTGACCAAACATCAGCAGAACTACAAATATGACAGTGATATAAGTTAAATGTACATTCTCTATTTAACTGAAAATGTAAAAGTAATAGTTACTAATGTATCTTTTACTGCTCCCGACTGTTCATTCTTGCCAAAGTGACAAAACAAGTTATATTAAATCATTAAAAAACTGCATTTCTGCCACTTTGCCACTTTTAAATAAAAATATATAGTATTATTCTATATAACAGACGTAATTATAATATGTCTGGTTATTTTTCACTATCAATTTGTTGATCAATGAAGTTGCCCAATCAGCTCAGCTTTGGTGTCTTGGTTGCCAGATTGTCATTACAAATAAATGTGGTTTGTGCGTTATATGTTACAGTTGTGTGCGCTGCCGCGCCAGCAGCGCTACTACACCAGTGGCTTACGCTGCGCTTGCACTTCGGATAAATTGGGTTGCCAGATTGGGGGCCCTATTAAAGCCTCGGGGCCCTAAGCGGCTGCTTAGTTCGCTTATAGGTTGGGCCGGCCCTGGTCAGGAGGGACCAGTGGACTTACAGAAGTCACTCCAGACTGAGGCTGAGCTGTTCGTTTCAGCTAGTTAGCAGCCTGCTAATGCTAGTAGCTATGCTAATAAAGATTAGCCTTCTTGTAGACAGTTTTAGCAAGCCTAATTTCCAAATGTCTGGGTGTTATATTTTAGGGAGTGTCTACAGAGCTGCGGCGCGCGGCCAAAACTGCATGGGTTTTTTGTGCCGCGGCTCCTGAAACTGCTGCACTATTTGACCACGCCGGGTTAGGGTTAAGGTTAGGGTTAAGGTTAAGGTTAAGGTTAAGGTTAGGGTTAGGGTTAAGGTTAGGGTTAGGGTCAGGGTCAGGGTCAGGGTCAGGGTTAAGGTTAAGGTTAAGGTTAAGGTTAAGGTTAAGGTTAAGGTTAAGGTTAAGGTTAGGGTTAAGGTTAGGGTTAGGGTTAAGGTTAAGGTTAGGGTCAGGGTTAGGGTTAAGGTTAGGGTTAGGGTTAGCCATGAGGCCATAGGGTTAGGGTTAGGGTTAGGGTTAGGGCTAGGGTTAAGGTTAAGGTTAGGGTTAGGGTTAGGGTTAGCCATGAGGCCATAGGGTTAGGGTTAGGGTTAGCCGCGCCGCGGCTCTGCAGCCACGGCCTATATTTTAAGATCAGACACAAGTCTGTGCTCTTGAAAGCTTTGAGGGCGTGTCTGGTGCAGAGGGCGTGTCTGGTGAAGAGGGCGTGTCTGGTGCAGAGGGCGTGTCTGGTGCAGAGGGTGTGTCTGGTGAAGAGGGCGTGTCTGGTGCAGAGGGCGTGTCTGGTGCAGAGGGCGTGTCTGGTGCAGAGGGCGTGTCTGGTGCAGAGGGCGTGTCTGGTGCAGAGGGCGTGTCTGGTGCAGTGTTTGTGGACGAGGAAGAGCAGATGGAAATATTCACAAAAGTTGTAGCAGTAAAAAGCTGGTAAAGAAGCCAAAACTGGGAGCGGAGGCTCGATAGTGTCGTCACCAATTAAAACTTTGTTTGCCACAGAAAAGTAAAGCTAGCGCTGTACACTCAGCAAAACTAATGTTCAGTGCCGCTAGCAACAACAAAAACGTATTAAAGAGGACTTTGTGAAATGATGGGAGGGGCGCATACGCTGCCTGGAACCGGAAAAAACCCAAACCAAAAATGGCTAACATTGTTAGCAATAGTACAGCTGTATTATAGAAAACATAATGAGATTGAGAGGCTGCACATATGCCACCAACTAATACAAAGCAGTCAACAGCTAACGTCAACACTTTTAGCCACAGACTCGATCGTCAATAGACTCGCTAGTTGTATTGAAATACCTTCAAATCTTCCAGCAAGATGTAAACCGTTGCAGTCTCGGAGGGCGAAATCTGCAGCTCCAACCAACAAGGTAATAGGACGTCGAGCGACTGAAAAGTCAAGTTCTTTGCTATGGCTAAGCCGAACTGCATGCGAGAAGATAAAGAGAACGATGAACGGAGCGATGGATGACGGGGGAATCCAGGGTCACAGGTGTGACTATTGGTATCACTACTCGAACTGTGACTGTGCAAAGGGAACGTTCAGTGCTTCAGCACCACCTTCTGGCGGTCGGGATGAAATAGAACTAAACGTGATCTACAAATGTTGTGGACCTTGTCATTATTATGTGTCAGGGATTTTCTCCATAAACTTACCATATTAATCTACTTACCACTTTCTGAAGCTAATATGAAAAATGTATTTGTCTTTTGTTAAGTTGTGTTGACAGAGAAAACATTGAACTTTGTTTCATTTGGATAGTCATTATAGGAACCATAAACCAGGTCAACAAATCAATCTGCAATCCGACAGTTAAAGGCGCTATATCTTTTTAAAATGTGAAAAACAGAACTAGTTCAGTTCAAACTGTTAAATTAAACTGCTGGAGCCCAAAGTTATTGCTCACTTTCCTTATGTATTATAAACTATTCACCACGATGAGTTTATGAGTGATTATCACAACTTTCCTAGCTCACAGCAGAGTTCATTGCCACTGTAAAGCTAACAAACATTAGCATGCTAGACCACGCTGGACCTGTCTGAAGTGACGCCACACACTCGTTGCTACTGCCATCTTGAGGACAAAACCTCATGCTCACTGTGGGCTGTGCCAACAAAAAGTCTGAAAACAGAGGGATTTTTTCTCTCCTGTAACATCCCCAAAGACCCTGTTTGTCCAGAACTGAGACTGTGGTCAGGAGGGACCAGTGGACTTACAGAGGTCACTCCACACTGACGGTACGTACAGACCGCAGACGCCTAAACGCGCCCCACGCAGAATTTGAGCGCGTGTACATTTGAAAGGTTTACGCACTGGACGCGCGCTATCGACGCCCCGGCTACTGTACACAGGCGCGCGTATGGCGCGCTTGAGTTGTCTGTGCACATGCGCAGTAGAGGTGTTGTCGCATGAGCAGTGGAGTTGTTGTCGTGGCCTTTCTTTGTGTAAAATGGCAGATATCGAGAGTGTTGTTTTCACGTTTTTGGTTTGTTTCTGTCTCTGTTCCACCGTGAATACATGGTACAGCTCCTTTCTCCCACAAACAGTCACAATCAGTCTTTCGTCTGCCATTGTTGACGAGCAAAGGAAAAAGTGCCGCTTCTTGGGGAATTCCACGGGGAATACCGGAAATGCGAGGGGCAATACGTACGTACGTACGTCACTGGAGCGTCGGCTCTGATTGGCTGCTGCAGCGGCTGCTACGCTTCAGCTGCAGAGACCTCAACATATCTGAACGCGTCGCGTAAGCCGCTTTCGTCACCTCGGCCGGCTCATACACGCGCTCAAAGCGCCGAGAGCGTAAAAAAAACGCACCAATCGCGCCGCAAAAACAAAGAAATTGCGCCGCGGATAACGACGAGCGTTTACTATAGACTTTGAATGTAAACTGGACGCTTCGGCCGCGGCGGTGTGGAAGCCGCTTGAGGCGGAGCTGTTTGTTTCAGGTCGTTAACAGCTGGCTAATGCTAGTGGCTATGCTGATAAACGTTAGCCTACTGCAGACAGTTTTAACGAGCCTCATTTCCAACTGTCCGGGTGTTATATTTTAGGATCAGGCTCTTGAAAGCTTTGAGGGTGTGTCCGGTGCAGAGGGCGTGTCCGGTGCAGAGGGCGTGTCCGGTGCAGAGGGCGTGCCCGGTGCAGAGGGCGTGTCCGGTGCAGAGGGCGTGCCCGGTGCAGAGGGCGTGCCCGGTGCAGAGCGGCGTGACCGTCACCGTGGCAACGGCGAGGATCAGAACACTGACTCACTCTCGACTCAAAGACGTATTTGATCAAACGTCTGTTAGCTGTAACCCGAGTCAACATTTTTCATCTGGGTCGGGCGGTAGGCAAATTTTTATTTTTTTTAAATAAGTTAATTAAAAAAAAAAGATCCAAATTTTGCAATTTTTTGACTCGGAGTGACCACCAGGGGTCAGGCTTTAACAGTCAATGACGGAAAACGTCTCTCTCAACCCGATCGAGAGACTAAATCTCACGATTTTAAGATATTTCAATCAACCTTTTGTACGCCGCTATCCTTTATTTTGGTAGCGAAGGCGAGCGGGAGGAACATGCGGGGGACACGGGCGCCGCCATGTTTGTTGTGATGACGCTACTGGGCGTGTGTCAATCCCAGAATGCATTGCGTAAAACACCCTGACAGAGCCTGGCATGTCCTATGAACACTTCAGTGGCGCCAACAGAGGCACTGCAACTTTTTAAAAGCAATGTGTCGGGGGAGTGACTATGAAGACGCACATGCGTTGCGCAGTGCTTTGCTATGAGGATGAAAGACAGGATAACAAGCCTGATAAAAATATTCAACACAGTGGTTTAGGAAAGTTTAGTTTTTTCAACAAAATGCTGATAAAAAAAATTTCAGTCTGCGAGTTTCACACCGGGTCGGTCGGGTTACGGCAAATTTTAAGAGAAAAGCACATTATGTCTCACTTTATGAAACTGTTGCACTTTTAATACACACTTTGTTTATTTGTTTATTTGTTTACTGCTGCTGGTGTTTGAAGTTTAGCTGCAATTTTTATTTTATTCAAATGTTGCATATTATTTCTTATTCAAGCTCAAAGAAAGTTTCACTGTTAAAGTGTTAAAAATTGTGTTACTAAAGTATCGGATCGGGACTCGGTATCGGCCGATCCTCAAAGTCTCATGACTCAGGATCTGATCGGGACGTCCCGACTTTGTGGAGGAGAAAGAGGCGGTGCTTTTCTCAACTCTGGAGGAACACGATTTAAGGGCGACGCTTTGAGCGCGTATGAGGCGCAGCAGCCAATCAGAGCTGACGTGCTGCACGGCCACTCCACTGAGCATGTGCAGGACGACTCTCCTCCACTGAGCATGTGCAGGACGACTCTCCTCCACTGAGCATGTGCAGGACGACTCTCCTCCACTGAGCACGTGCAGGACGACTCTCCTCCACTGAGCACGTGCAGGACGACTCTCCTCCACTGAGCACGTGCAGGACGACTCTCCTCCACTGAGCATGTGCAGGACGACTCTCCTCCACTGAGCACGTGCAGGACGACTCTCCTCCACTGAGCACGTGCAGGACGACTCTCCTCCACTGAGCATGTGCAGGACGACTCTCCTCCACTGAGCATGTGCAGGACGTCCGGTGCGTTTGTCTTTCTCATGTTCACGCGCTCAAATTCTGCGTCGGGTGTGATTCGGCCGCAGCGCTCTGAACGAGGCTTTAGATTGATTTTTGCTGATGTGACGATTCAGAGCGAGACATGATGTGGGGTTGGGTCAGTGTTGTCATGACGATAAGAGCGAGCGGCGACAGCAGGTGGTGCAGTGACGACACTTCCTGACAAGTCACGTGACTGAAACTCAGCGATGGAAACACGTGTTCCAGCAGATTTGTCCTTTTACTTAAAGTCGGTATGGACGATTTTTCGGCGATTTGAGAACGCAGGCGGAAGTGCGCATGCCACTCCCCCGTGTGGACTGATACAACACACATGTGCGTTTGTTTATTAGCGCAACGGAGCGCATCACATCTCTCGTCTCCCGTAGATTTCTGTCCACTTCTGCGTCAGCTCCAACTGTCTTTCTCCGTCTTCATTTTGCCCCGTACACTGAGGGAACTATATTATGATAGATCCATGCGCTTAGGCACGCGGAAACGAGGGGACGAACCTGACGCGGCTGCAGGTGAGCGACAGGTGCGTTTTATGATTAATACGTGGCAGGACAAATGATTTATTCACGCCACGAGGAAATATGATACAAAATTGGCTGAAAAAAATCGTCCATTCCACCTTTAATGGAGTGTTACAGAGCCCAAAGTGACACGGCTACTGAAACTGCTGCGCCAGGTTAGGGTTAGCCATGATGCTATATGGCAGGGTTAGGGTTAGGTTTAGGGTTTGGGTTAGGGTTAGCCATGATGCTATATGGCAGGGTTAGGGTTAGGTTTAGGGTTTGGGTTAGGGTTAGCCATGATGCTATATGGCAGGGTTAGGGTTAGGGTTTGGGTTAGGGTTAGCCATGATGCTATATGGCAGGGTTAGGGTTAGGGTTAGGGTTAGGGTTTGGGTTAGGGTTAGCCATGATGCTATATGGCAGGGTTAGGGTTAGGGTTAGGGTTAGGGTTTGGGTTAGGGTTAGCCATGAGGCTATATGGCAGGATTAGGGTTAGGGTTTGGGTTAGGGTTAGCCATGATGCTATATGGCAGGGTTAGGGTTAGGGTTAGGGTTAGGGTTTGGGTTAGGGTTAGCCATGATGCTATATGGCAGGGTTAGGGTTAGGGTTAGGGTTTGGGTTAGGGTTAGCCATGATGCTATATGGCAGGGTTAGGGTTAGGGTTAGGGTTTGGGTTAGGGTTAGCCATGATGCTATATGGCAGGGTTAGGGTTAGGGTTAGGGTTTGGGTTAGGGTTAGCCATGATGCTATATGGCAGGGTTAGGGTTAGGGTTAGGGTTTGGGTTAGGGTTAGCCATGATGCTATATGGCAGGGTTAGGGTTAGGGTTTGGGTTAGGGTTAGCCATGATGCTATATGGCAGGGTTAGGGTTAGGGTTAGGGTTAGGGTTAGGGTTTGGGTTAGGGTTAGCCATGAGGCTATATGGCAGGATTAGGGTTAGGGTTTGGGTTAGGGTTAGGGTTAGGGTTAGCCATGAGGCTAGGGTCAGGGTTAGCCATGATGCTATATGGCAGTGCCGCGGCTCTACAGCGGTTAGGGTTAGGGTTGGGGTTAGCCATGAGGCTATATGGCAGGGTTAGGGTTAGGGTTAGCCATGAGGCTAGGGTCAGGGTTAGCCATGATCCTATATGGCAGTGTCGCGGCTCTACAGCGGTTAGGGTTAGGGTTTGGGTTAGGGTTAGCCATGAGGCTATAGGGTTAGGGTTAGGGTTAGCCATGATGCTATAGGGTTAGGGTTAGGGTTAGCCATGATGCTATAGGGTTAGGGTTTGGGTTAGGGTTAGGGTTAGCCATGAGGCTATATGGCAGGGTTAGGGTTAGCCATGAGGCTAGGGTTAGGGTTAGGGTTAGCCATGATGCTAGGGTTAGGGTTAGGGTTAGCCATGATGCTATATGGCAGTGCCGCGGCTCTGCGCGTTAGGGTTAGGGTTAGCCATGATGCTAGGGTTAGGGTTAGGGTTAGCCATGATGCTATATGGCAGTGCCGCGGCTCTGCGCGTTAGGGTTAGGGTTAGCCATGATGCTATATGGCAGTGCCGCGGCTCTGCAGCCAGGGTGTTTAATTAAACAGAAAATATTTTACAAAATGTGATTTGTCGACCTAAACTAATGACATAAACTATGACAAAAAAGGTTTAACACTTGTGATGGTCTGTTTTCTTATTTTATTCAATAATCATGAGTCTCCCTCCATCTGGAGCGTCTCACTTCTGACTGAGCCCTTTAGATTGATAAAGTGATTGTTTGATGATGTCATAGTTCAGGACTTAATAACCTCTGTGTTCTGTGCAGACTCCAGGATCCTTCAATGAGGTCACATGACTATGAGCCGGCGCTGTCTGCACCACACTGAAGCGGCCCCGCCCCTCATAGGCCCCGCCCCTCATACTTGTGCTGCAGCCCCTCCCCTAATAGGCCCCTCCCTTCATAGGCCCCGCCCCTCATACTTGTGCTGCAGCCCCTCCCCTAATAGGCCCCTCCCTTCATAGGCCCCGCCCCTCATACTTGTGCTGCAGCCCCTCCCCTCATAGGCCCCTCCCTTCATAGGCCCCGCCCCTCATACTTGTGCTGCAGCCCCTCCCCTCATAGGCCCCTCCCCTCATAGGCCCCGCCCCTCATACTTGTGCTGCAGCCCCTCCCCTAATAGGCCCCTCCCCTCATAGGCCCCGCCCCTCATACTTGTGCTGCAGCCCCTCCCCTAATAGGCCCCTCCCCTCATAGGCCCCGCCCCTCATACTTGGTTGATAATGATGAAATACTTTTCACTGTAAATAATACAGTTTTTTCCCTGTGAAATCTGTTATTGTTCCATAACAAACATGATTTAATTTAATTTATTTATGTCTTTATTTGACAGGGACAAAGCCTCAGCTCCTGTCCTCAGCTCTTGTCCTCAGCTCCTGTCCTCAGCTCTTGTCCTCAGCTCCTGTCCTCAGCTCTTGTCCTCAGCTCCTGTCCTCAGCTCTTGTCCTCAGCTCCTGTCCTCAGCTCTTGTCCTCAGCTCTTGTCCTCAGCTCCTGTCCTCAGCTCTTGTCCTCAGCTCTTGTCCTCAGCTCCTGTCCTCAGCTCCTGTCCTCAGCTCTTGTCCTCAGCTCCTGTCCTCAGCTCTTGTCCTCAGCTCTTGTCCTCAGCTCCTGTCCTCAGCTCTTGTCCTCAGCTCCTGTCCTCAGCTCCTGTCCTCAGCTCTTGTCCTCAGCTGCTGTCCTCAGCTCTTGTCCTCAGCTCCTGTCCTCAGCTCTTGTCCTCAGCTCTTGTCCTCAGCTCCTGTCCTCAGCTCTTGTCCTCAGCTCCTGTCCTCAGTTCCTGTCCTCAGCTCCTGTCCTCAGCTCTTGTCCTCAGCTCCTGTCCTCAGCTCTTGTCCTCAGCTGCTGTCCTCAGCTCTTGTCCTCAGCTCCTGTCCTCAGCTCTTGTCCTCAGCTCTTGTCCTCAGCTCCTGTCCTCAGCTCTTGTCCTCAGCTCTTGTCCTCAGCTCCTGTCCTCAGCTCCTGTCCTCAGCTCCTGTCCTCAGCTCTTGTCCTCAGCTCCTGTCCTCAGCTCCTGTCCTCAGCTCTTGTCCTCAGCTCCTGTCCTCAGCTCTTGTCCTCAGCTCTTGTCCTCAGCTCCTGTCCTCAGCTCTTGTCCTCAGCTCCTGTCCTCAGCTCCTGTCCTCAGCTCCTGTCCTCTGGGACTTGCATCTTGTGTGTGAAAGTACATTTTGTGCTGTCCATGAAATATTTTATATATTGTGATAAAAGCCTAAGACGTTTAAGAACATTTATCAGTGACGCGTCCAAATCTGTTGAGGTGTTTTGTGTTACAGACATGTTTGCTAAATGAACAATCAAAATATATATATTTTATATTACTACATGTATTTATGGCATGTGTGTTTTATTCATGTAAAATGTCTATTTATATGTTACAAAGAAAGAAAGAATTAAAAAACTTTGAAACAAAGATGTATTTTATTTTAGGCTGAATTAATGACTCAAGCTGGACTTAAGACACTCGACATTCTCACTGACCTGAAGTTACTGTGGAATATTACTGCAAAAGGAATGATATTTGGATGGAAATGGAAAGGTCAAGTTGGAGCGTGGTTTGGCTCACAATAAGGACACTTTATTTTAGACTTTTTTAAATGCAATAGAAATGAAAACAAAAACCAAAAACATGCTTTTATTTGTATTTATTGTCAAGTTTTTGCCTTATTTCACTTGCACAGTGGGGCTTAAATATAACGTCTCCTTTGTTCATGTTTTGACTTCAGTGTTTGTGTCACATGGTGTAATCCCTCTTTCGTCCAGCAGGGGGCTCAACTGTAGTATCATCTGGACTTTTGAACTCAATGGTCATCAACAGATCCACTGACTTTAGAGAGGAGTTTTAATAAACATATTCAAATGATCAGCAGCTCGGCCGTTTATCACTTAAGAAACATTCTGCCCCTCAGTGACTTCATGTCCAGACAAGACCTGGAATGGTTGGTCCAGGATGGACTGGACTGGACTGGACTGACCACGGGAGTCACAAAGCTGCAGCTCGGACACTCCAGTCCCAAACTTCAACATTCTGTTATTGGTCTAAAATATCTGGCGGAGCTGCTGACTCCTTATGGGCCCCGTCGGCCCCTGAGATCAGCTGGGACTGGGCTCTTGGCGGTGCCTAAAGTTCAAACCAAACATGGTGAAGCCTCTTTTTCTTCTTATGTCTCCAAGATGTGGAACTCTCTTCCAGAAGATTGGCCTTTTTAGCATTTCCTATGTCTAATTTATGAATAAATGTGTTTAGTGTAAATGAATGAATTTTAAATTCTATGTAAAGCACTTTGAGTTGTCTGTGTTCTCTCTTCACTCTGTCCTCTGAGCCGGTGGACACCTCTTGTCCTCTGAGCCGGTGGACACTTCTTGTCCTCTGAGCCGGTGGACACCTCTTGTCCTCTGAGCCTGTGGACACCTCTTGTCCTCTCGATTGTTCCACAATCAGAGGACGGGAAGCTCTAGATAGAAGTGTAAAGGAAACACACACGGATCAGAACCTGCTCTTTGACTCTAACAGCCCACAGCACCACAACACAGAGGACAAGAAGTGTCCACCGGCTCAGAGGACAAGAAGTGTCCACCGGCTCAGAGGACAAGAAGTGTCCACCGGCTCAGAGGACAAGAGGTGTCCACCGGCTCAGAGGACAAGAGGAAAGAGGAAACACACGTCTGAAATGCCCTCTCAGCCTGTGGAGACCCTGCTTGGGCCCTCAAAAAAGTTAAAAGAGCAAAATAAAAAAGGACACAAGAGACAAAAGGGAAACAGAACATAGAAGAAATGGCGTTTCTGTCCCTTATGTCTTGGGATTGTACAAAAAACTACAAAGTGTTTTTAGACGGCACAAAATCCCTGTTTATTTTAAACCAGGAAACACTTTAAAACTCAGTGATTGGCAGTGAAATAAAATCTGTGGGAGCTGCTCAGTCTGTGGGCGTGTTCAGGGGCCCTTCATGCTCCGCCCTCTGACATGAGTGACAGCTTCTTTTAGAGCTCTGCACAGGTGTATGAACAACATGAGGTATTGTCTTGAGTTTGATTGTGAAGCACTTTGTCACTGTGAGTCTTGTAAAGGCTCTGAGCGTTCATCTGACACGACACGAAGAACGGGACATTTGATGAAGCGTGAGTGAATCTGTGGCTGTTCTGGACCAACTCCACTTCAGGGAAACACAGGACGTGTGTTCGGGAAAGACCTGGTTTGATTTGCATCTGTGAGTGACAGGTGAGGTTTTTAAGGTTATATTTGTGGCTAATGAGGCATGACCAGATCCAGAGGACAAGGACAGATTATAGGAAGTTTAAAAAAAAAACACTCTTAATAGAAGAAATCTTATGAACAAAAACAAAACTCCTCTCATATCTTAATAGGGAATGGAGGGGGGAAAATAAAATAAAATAGATAAATAAAATAAAAAGATAAAGATAAAAATAAGATAATAATAAAATAATAATAATAATAAAATAAAGTAAAGTCAAATAGCTAGTATAAGACTAAATAATACTAATAGTAAGTAAGTAAACAAAATAAAACACTCTTATTAACATCAGTTATGTGCACATGGTTAAGTCAGTATTGCACATGGTTAAGTCAGTATTGCACATGGTTAAGTCAGTATTGCACATGGATAAGTCAGTATTGCACATGGTTAAGTCAGTATTGCACATGGTTAAGTCAGTATTGCACATGGTTAAGTCAGTATTGCACATGGTTAAGTCAGTATTGCACATGGTTAAGTCAGTATTGCACATGGTTAAGTCAGTATTGCACATGGTTAAGTCAGTATTGCACATGGTTAAGTCAGTATTGCACGTGTTCGGGGCAGTGTTTGTTGTACAGTCTGACAGCAGCAGAAGGAAAGACCTGCTCTAGAATGGTGTTTTGTGTAGTTCCTGTTCTACTAAAGCTGTAATATATGTCGCTTGTTCAAATGAGTTCTAAAATTGGGGTTAATTCATACATTAAAGAGGTGAGTTGGCTAATTGTTTGAGTGAAAACACATCAGTTTGTGAGAAATATGTCTGGCAGTGTCTTACTGACACAGTGTAATACAATTTCATTCATCTTTGAAATTCAATTCCATTGTTTTAAATCGAGAGAATCAAGTATTTCCCTTAGAATCCAAATCAAGTTTCCTGAATGGAAAAGCCACTGGTCTGAGGCACCGGGGCCGAGACGCCCTGGGGCCATTCTGATCATAATCCAGTGATGACGCAGCTACCGCCATCTAATACTAGCATTTTAATATCACATTACAGGCTGTTAGGATGCAAATACAAGTAGTTTTAAGCAAAACTGTAAACAGCTAATATCAAGAGGTTCTCAGACGTGATGGATAATATAAAAGATAATATAAAAGATAATATAAAAGATAATATAAAAGATAATATAAAAGATAATATAAAAGATAATATAAAAGATAATATAATAGATAATATAAAAAATATAAAAGATAATATAAAAGATAATATAAAAGATAATATAATAGATAATATAATAGATAATATAATAGATAATATAAAAGATAATATAAAAGATAATATAAAAGATAATATAATAGATAATATAATAGATAATATAATAGATAATATAATAGATAATATAAAAAATATAAAAGATAATATAAAAGATAATATAAAAGATAATATAAAAGATAATATAATAGATAGTATAAAAGATAATATAATAGATAATATAAAAAATATAAAAGATAATATAATAGATAATATAAAAAATATAAAAGATAATATAATAGATAATATAATAGATAATATAAAAGATAATATAAAAGATAATATAAAAGATAATATAATAGATAATATAATAGATAATATAATAGATAATATAAAAAATATAAAAGATAATATAAAAGATAATATAAAAGATAATATAATAGATAGTATAAAAGATAATATAAAAGATAATATAATAGATAATATAATAGATAATATAAAAAATATAAAAGATAATATAAAAGATAATATAATAGATAATATAATAGATAATATAATAGATAATATAATAGATAATATAAAAATATAAAAGATAATATAAAAGATAATATAATAGATAATATAATAGATAGTATAAAAGATAATATAATAGATAATATAAAAAATATAAAAGATAATATAATAGATAATATAAAAGATAATATAAAAGATAATATAATATAGATAATATAATAGATAATATAAAAGATAATATAAAAGATAATATAATAGATAATATAATAGATAATATAATAGATAATATAAAAGATAATATAAAAGATAATATAATAGATAATATAATAGATACTATAAAAAATATAAAAGATAACATAATAGATAATATAATAGATAATATAAAAGATAATATAAAAGATAATATAGATAATATAATAGATAATATAATAGATAATATAAAAATATAAAAGATAATATAAAAGATAATATAATAGATAATATAATAGATAATATAAAAATATAAAAGATAATATAAAAGATAATATAATAGATAATATAATAGATAGTATAAAAGATAATATAATAGATAATATAAAAAATATAAAAGATAATATAATAGATAATATAAAAGATAATATAAAAGATAATATAATATAGATAATATAATAGATAATATAAAAGATAATATAAAAGATAATATAATAGATAATATAATAGATAATATAATAGATAATATAAAAGATAATATAAAAGATAATATAATAGATAATATAATAGATAATATAAAAAATATAAAAGATAATATAAAAGATAATATAAAAGATAATATAAAAGATAATATAATAGATAGTATAAAAGATAATATAATAGATAATATAAAAGATAATATAAAAGATAATATAATAGATAATATAAAAGATAATATAATAGATAATATAATAGATAATATAAAAAATAATATAAAAATATAAAAGATAATATAAAAGATAATATAATAGATAATATAAAAGATAATATAAAAGATAATATAAAAGATAATATAATAGATAATATAATAGATAATATAAAAAATATAAAAGATAATATAAAAGATAATATAATAGATAGTATAAAAGATAATATAATAGATAATATAATAGATAATATAAAAAATATAAAAGATAATATAAAAGATAATATAATAGATAGTATAAAAGATAATATAATAGATAATATAATAGATAATATAAAAAATATAAAAGATAATATAAAAGATAATATAATAGATAATATAAAAGATAATAAAATAGATCCATGCTTGATCCACAGATTGAGAATGACTCTTGGATGAGTCGAAATGGCTTGTTTTTCTAAAAACAGTGTCCGATAACTACAACGTTTTCTTCTATTCTGACTGTATTTGAAATTATGTTCAATAAATGTATTTATATATTCAAAGACTTTTCTGGTGCCTAGAACCTTCATCAGAGAAGTTTGGCGAGGATGACGTCAATCAACATTTTATTAGGATCATTTTGTTCAGATTTAAATAAGTAAAAGACAAATGTAGACGTGACTCCTTCAGGCCTGTGGTCGTCATCACTTTTCACCCCCAACAACACCAAACATGGAAGAAACACGAACAAAACACGGGCCGGCGGAACCGGAAGTGGAACAGACGAACCCGGAAGCCGCGCCACCCGGAACCGATTCACCGCTGCACCGCTGCTGCCAAATCTGTTCCATCGCTCTGGGCAGCGTGAAAACTGACCGCTGTCCGTCACATTTCACCACAACTCAGTCCCGTAAGACACCGACATGTCCAAGACCACGCTGTCCGACCGCTTCCGGAAAGTGGACGTGGACGAGTACGACGAGAACAAGTTTGTGGACGAGGAGGACGGCGCGGAGAACCAGGGCGGACCCGACGAGGCGGAGGTGGACGCGCTTCTGCGACAATATCCTTTTTATCACGCAATAAAGTCGTGTTTGAGAAGAAACGTGAGTCTTTGACCTGTAGCGTCTCAAACTGACACGAGTGTCACGTGTGGGTTCAAGAGCTTGAGTGACAGCGTCATGTCGCGTCACTCTGGAAATGGCAGGTATTTGGAGACTAGAATGTTCTTTTATGACACCATTTTGCCTTTGATTGATTTATGTGGAAGTGTTTGAGCTGTTTCCGGGTCCGTGTCAGAAGAGGGCGTGGTCAGTGTTTCGCCCCTAAAGCTATAAACACTTTAAACACTTTAAACACTTTAAACACTTTAAACACTTTAATCACTTTAAACACTTTAAACACTTTAAACACTTTAATCACTTTAAACACTTTAATCACTTTAATCACTTTAAACACTTTAAACACTGTAAACACTGTAAACACTTTAAACACTTTAATCACTTTAAACACTTTAATCACTTTAAACACTTTAATCACTTTAAACACTTTAAACACTGTAAACACTTTAAACACTTTAATCACTTTAAACACTTTAATCACTTTAAACACTTTAATCACTTTAAACACTTTAATCACTTTAAACACTTTAAACACTGTAAACACTTTAATCACTTTAAACACTTTAATCACTTTAAACACTTTAATCACTTTAAACACTTTAAACACTGTAAACACTTTAAACACTTTAATCACTTTAATCACTTTAATCACTTTAAACACTTTAAACACTTTAATCACTTTAATCACTTTAAACACTGTAAACACTTTAAACACTGTAAACACTTTAAACACTTTAAACACTTTAATCACTTTAATCACTTTAAACACTTTAATCACTTTAATCACTTTAATCACTTTAAACACTTTAATCACTTTAAACACTTTAAACACTGTAAACACTGTAAACACTGTAAACACTTTAAACACTTTAAACACTTTAATCACTTTAAACACTGTAAACACTGTAAACACTTTAAACACTGTAAACACTGTAAACACTTTAAACACTGTAAACACTGTAAACACTGTAAACACTTTAAACACTTTAATCACTTTAAACACTTTAATCACTTTAAACACTTTAATCACTTTAAACACTTTAAACACTTTAAACACTTTAATCACTTTAATCACTTTAAACACTGTAAACACTTTAAACACTTTAAACACTTTAAACACTTTAAACACTTTAAACACTTTAATCACTTTAATCACTTTAATCACTTTAAACACTTTAAACACTTTAAACACTGTAAACACTTTAAACACTTTAATCACTTTAAACACTTTAAACACTTTAAACACTTTAATCACTTTAAACACTTTAAACACTTTAAACACTTTAATCACTTTAAACACTTTAAACACTGTAAACTTTAAACACTGTAAACACTGTAAACTATAAACACTAAACACTGTATTTAAACACTTTAAACACTTTAAACACTGTAAATACTGTAAACTATAAACACTGTAAACACTGTATTTAAACACTTTAAACACTTTAAACACTGTAAATACTATAAACACTGTAAACTATAAACTCTTTAAACACTGTAAACACTAAACACTGTAAACAGTATAAACACTTTAAACACTGTAAACACTGTAAACACTTTAAACACTGTAAATACTGTAAACTATAAACACTGTAAACTATAAACACTGTAAACACTGTAAACTTTAAACACTGTAAACACTGTAAACTATAAACACTAAACACTGTATTTAAACACTTTAAACACTTTAAACACTGTAAACACTTTAAACACTGTAAACACTTTAAACAGTATAAACACTATAAACACTATAAACACTGTAAACACTTTAAACACTGTAAATACTGTAAACACTAAACACTTTAAACACTGTAAACACTGTATTTAAACACTTTAAACACTTTAAACACTGTAAATACTGTAAATACTATAAACACTGTAAACTATAAACTCTTTAAACACTGTAAACACTAAACACTGTAAACAGTATAAACACTTTAAACAATATAAACACTGTAAACACTGTAAACACTGTAAACACTTTAAACACTATAAACAATATAAACACTATAAACACTGTAAACACTGTAAACACTTTAAACACTTTAAACACTGTAAACACTGTAAATACTGTAAACACTATAAACACTTTAAACAGTATAAACACTTTAAACACTTTAAACACTGTAAACACTGTAAACACTGTAAACACTTTAAACACTATAAACAATATAAACACTATAAACACTTTAAACAGTATAAACACTTTAAACACTGTAAACACTTTAAACACTGTAAATACTGTAAACAGTATAAACAGTATAAACACTTTAAACACTTTAAACACTTTAAACACTTTAAACACTGTAAACACTGTAAACACTGTAAACACTTTAAACACTTTAAACAATATAAACACTATAAACACTGTAAACAGTATAAACACTTTAAACACTTTAAACACTTTAAACAATATAAACACTGTAAACACTGTAAACACTTTAAACACTGTAAACACTGTAAACACTATAAACACTTCAAACAGTATAAACACTTTAAACACTGTAAACACTTTAAACACTTTAAACACTGTAAACACTTTAAACACTATAAACACTGTAAACACTGTAAACTTTAAACACTGTAAACTATAAACACTAAACACTGTATTTAAACACTTTAAACACTTTAAACTATTTAAACACTTTAAACACTGTAAACACTGTAAACACTTTAAACACTTTAAACACTTTAAACACTTTAAACACTTTAATCACTTTAAACACTGTAAACACTTTAAACACTTTAAACACTTTAAACACTGTATTTAATCACTTTAAACACTTTAAACACTGTAAACACTTTAAACACTGTAAATACTGTAAACTATAAACACTGTAAACTATAAACACTAAACACTGTATTTAAACACTTTAAACACTTTAAACACTTTAAACACTGTAAATACTGTAAACTATAAACACTTTAAACACTGTAAACACTGTATTTAAACACTTTAAACACTTTAAACACTGTAAATACTATAAACACTGTAAACTATAAACTCTTTAAACACTGTAAACACTAAACACTGTAAACAGTATAAACACTTTAAACACTTTAAACAATATAAACACTGTAAACACTGTAAACACTGTAAACACTTTAAACACTGTAAACACTGTAAACACTTTAAACACTGTAAACACTGTAAACACTTTAAACAGTATAAACACTGTAAACACTATAAACACTGTAAACACTTTAAACACTGTAAATACTGTAAACACTAAACACTTTAAACACTGTAAACACTGTATTTAAACACTTTAAACACTGTAAATACTATAAACACTGTAAACTATAAACTCTTTAAACACTGTAAACACTGTAAACAGTATAAACACTTTAAACAATATAAACACTATAAACACTGTAAACACTGTGAACACTTTAAACACTATAAACAATATAAACACTATAAACACTGTAAACACTTTAAACACTTTAAACAGTATAACCACTTTAAACACTTTAAACACTGTAAATACTGTAAACACTATAAACACTGTAAACAGTATAAACACTTTAAACACTGTAAACACTGTAAACACTTTAAACAATATAAACACTGTAAACACTGTAAACACTGTAAATACTGTAAACACTATAAACACTTTAAACAGTATAAACAGTATAAACACTTTAAACACTTTAAACTATTTAAACACTTTAAACACTGTAAACACTGTAAACACTTTAAACGCTTTAAACACTTTAAACACTGTAAACACTTTAAACACTGTAAACACTGTAAACACTGTAAATACTGTAAACACTATAAACACTATAAACACTGTAAATACTGTAAATACTGTAAACACTATAAAGACTATAAACAGTATAAACACTTTAAACACTAAACACTTTAAACACTATAAACACTGTAAACACTGTAAACTATAAACACTGTATTTAAACACTTTAAACACTTTAAACACTGTAAATACTATAAACACTGTAAACAATAAACTCTTTAAACACTGTAAACACTGTAAACGCTTTAAACGCTTTAAACACTTTAAACAATATAAACACTATAAACACTGTAAACACTGTAAACACTTTAAACACTGTAAACAGTATAAACACTGTAAACACTGTAAACACTGTAAACACTTTAAACAGTATAAACACTATAAACACTGTAAACACTATAAACACTGTAAACACTTTAAACACTGTAAATACTGTAAACACTAAACACTTTAAACACTATAAACACTGTAAACACTTTAAACACTGTAAATACTTTAAACACTTTAAACACTGTAAACACTGTAAACACTTTAAACACTGTAAACACTAAACACTGTAAACACTGTAAACACTTTAAACACTTTAAACACTTTAAACACTGTAAACACTGTAAACACTGTAAACACTGAAAACACTTTAAACACTGTAAACACTGTAAACACTGTAAACACTGTAAACACTTTAAACACTGTAAACACTTTAAACACTGTAAACACTGTAAACACTGTAAACACTTTAAACACTTTAAACACTGTAAACACTGTAAACACTGTAAACACTTTAAACACTGTAAACACTTTAAACACTTTAAACACTGTAAACACTGTAAACACTTTAAACACTTTAAACACTGTAAACACTGTAAACACTGTAAACACTGTAAACACTGTAAACACTGTAAACACTTTAAACACTGTAAACACTGTAAACACTTTAAACACTTTAAACACTGTAAACACTTTAAACACTGTAAACACTGTAAACACTGTAAACACTTTAAACACTTTAAACACTTTAAACACTTTAAACACTGTAAACACTTTAAACACTGTAAACACTTTAAACACTGTAAACACTTTAAACACTGTAAACACTGTAAACACTTTAAACACTGTAAACACTGTAAACACTTTAAACACTGTAAACACTGTAAACACTGTAAACACTGTAAACACTTTAAACACTGTAAACACTTTAAACACTGTAAACACTGTAAACACTGTAAACACTGTAAACACTTTAAACACTGTAAACACTGTAAACACTTTAAACACTGTAAACACTGTAAACACTATAAACACTTTAAACACTTTAAACACTGTAAATACTGTAAACACTAAACACTTTAAACACTGTAAACACTGTAAACACTGTAAACACTGTAAACACTTTAAACACTGTAAATACTTTAAACACTGTAAACACTTTAAACACTGTAAATACTTTAAACACTGTAAACACTTTAAACACTGTAAACACTAAACACTGTAAACACTTTAAACACTGTAAACACTGTAAACACTTTAAACACTGTAAACACTTTAAACACTTTAAACACTGTAAACACTGTAAACACTGTAAACACTTTAAACACTTTAAACACTTTAAACACTGTAAACACTGTAAACACTGTAAACACTTTAAACACTGTAAACACTGTAAACACTGTAAACACTTTAAACACTGTAAACACTTTAAACACTTTAAACACTTTAAACACTGTAAACACTGTAAACACTTTAAACACTGTAAACACTTTAAACACTTTAAACACTGTAAACACTGTAAACACTGTAAACACTTTAAACACTGTAAACACTTTAAACACTTTAAACACTGTAAACACTGTAAACACTGTAAACACTGTAAACACTGTAAACACTGTAAACACTGTAAACACTTTAAACACTGTAAACACTTTAAACACTTTAAACACTGTAAACACTTTAAACACTGTAAACACTTTAAACACTGTAAACACTGTAAACACTGTAAACACTTTAAACACTGTAAACACTTTAAACACTTTAAACACTTTAAACACTGTAAACACTGTAAACACTGTAAACACTTTAAACACTGTAAACACTGTAAACACTTTAAACACTGTAAACACTTTAAACAATTTAAACACTTTAAACACTTTAAACACTGTAAACACTTTAAACACTTTAAACACTTTAAACACTGTAAACACTGTAAACACTGTAAACACTTTAAACACTTTAAACACTGTAAACACTTTAAACACTGTAAACACTTTAAACACTTTAAACACTGTAAACACTTTAAACACTGTAAACACTGTAAACACTTTAAACACTTTAAACACTGTAAACACTGTAAACACTTTAAACACTTTAAACACTGTAAACACTTTAAACACTGTAAACACTTTAAACACTGTAAACACTTTAAACACTGTAAACACTTTAAACAATTTAAACACTTTAAACACTGTAAACACTTTAAACACTTTAAACACTGTAAACACTTTAAACACTGTAAACACTGTAAACACTGTAAACACTGTAAACACTTTAAACACTGTAAACACTGTAAACACTGTAAACACTGTAAACACTTTAAACACTGTAAACACTTTAAACACTGTAAACACTGTAAACACTTTAAACACTTTAAACACTGTAAACACTTTAAACACTGTAAACACTGTAAACACTTTAAACACTTTAAACACTTTAAACACTGTAAACACTTTAAACACTTTAAACACTGTAAACACTGTAAACACTGTAAACACTGTAAACACTTTAAACACTGTAAACACTGTAAACACTTTAAACACTGTAAACACTGTAAACACTTTAAACACTGTAAACACTTTAAACACTGTAAACACTTTAAACACTGTAAACACTTTAAACACTTTAAACACTGTAAACACTTTAAACACTGTAAACACTTTAAACACTTTAAACACTGTAAACACTGTAAACACTGTAAACACTTTAAACACTTTAAACACTGTAAACACTTTAAACACTGTAAACACTTTAAACACTGTAAACACTTTAAACACTTTAAACACTGTAAACACTTTAAACACTTTAAACACTGTAAACACTGTAAACACTGTAAACACTGTAAACACTTTAAACACTGTAAACACTGTAAACACTTTAAACACTGTAAACACTTTAAACACTTTAAACACTTTAAACACTTTAAACACTGTAAACACTGTAAACACTGTAAACACTTTAAACACTGTAAACACTGTAAACACTGTAAACACTTTAAACACTGTAAACACTGTAAACACTTTAAACACTTTAAACACTGTAAACACTGTAAACACTGTAAACACTTTAAACACTTTAAACACTTTAAACACTGTAAACACTGTAAACACTGTAAACACTGTAAACACTTTAAACACTTTAAACACTGTAAACACTGTAAACACTGTGCGTTTGTGGCTCTCAGACACACGGGTGACCTCAGCCTCTTCAGACACATTTCCCTTAGGGTCTTTATATGAGTTGTTTATGGATGAGATCCTCTGTCATCAGAATGTTTTTAATGAATTTCTGGGGTAGAAATGTCTCAGTTTGTTTCTATTGCACAGAATGGAAACATTGAGCATTAAACATGATCATGAGTTTAATAAATGTGTAGATCAAATGTAAACATGGCTCAACCTGGAGCGTTTGTGCTGCTTTTCCTCTTATTGTGAACTTAATCCTAGTTTATCCAGTGGAATCACATTATGTTCCACTTCTGCTCCTTTCTGCAATTCAGAATGTTTTTGTTCAACTTTTGAAGGATATTTCTGTGGCTTTCAGCCTCATCCTCTAGGACTGTTGCCATGGAGATGAACACTAAATGTTACACCTTTTTAAATGGGGAAAGATCCAAATGTTGCATAAAACAGGAAGTTGAACCTCATGAATAAGTCCAGTTGTTCACACACAGCTTTAGTATGTGGGACGGGCCTCGATCAGACGCGTTTGGACGTGCTCTGAGGGCCCCGGGGCCACAAACCCTGCAGAGTTCTCCTTAACTGTAGTTCTTAAGGGGAACATGAATGCAGCTCTCCTGGCTGTGCTCAAGAACCCTCCAATCAACACCAAGAACCAGAACGTTAAGGTGGGTATGTCCTCTGTCCAGCCTCCTGTCCTCTGTCCATCCTCTGTCCTCTGTCCATCCTCTGTCCTCTGTCCATCCTCTGTCCTCTGTCCAGCCTCCTGTCCTCTGTCCATCCTCTGTCCTCTGTCCATCCTCTGTCCTCTGTCCAGCCTCCTGTCCTCTGTCCAGCCTCCTGTCCTCTGTCCATCCTCTGTCCTCTGTCCATCCTCTGTCCTCTGTCCAGCCTCCTGTCCTCTGTCCAGCCTCCTGTCCTCTGTCCATCCTCTGTCCTCTGTCCATCCTCTGTCCTCTGTCCAGCCTCCTGTCCTCTGTCCATCCTCTGTCCTCTGTCCATCCTCTGTCCTCTGTCCATCCTCTGTCCTCTGTCCAGCCTCCTGTCCTCTGTCCAGCCTCCTGTCCTCTGTCCATCCTCTGTCCTCTGTCCATCCTCTGTCCTCTGTCCAGCCTCCTGTCCTCTGTCCAGCCTCCTGTCCTCTGTCCAGCCTCTGTCCTCTGTCCATCCTCTGTCCTCTGTCCAGCCTCCTGTCCTCTGTCCAGCCTCCTGTCCTCTGTCCATCCTCTGTCCTCTGTCCATCCTCTGTCCTCTGTCCAGCCTCCTGTCCTCTGTCCATCCTCTGTCCTCTGTCCATCCTCTGTCCTCTGTCCAGCCTCCTGTCCTCTGTCCAGCCTCTGTCTTCTGTCCAGCCTCTGTCCATCCTCTGTCCAGCCTCTGTCCAGCCTCTGTCCAGCCTCCTGTCCTCTGTCCATCCTCTGTCCTCTGTCCATCCTCTGTCCTCTGTCCATCCTCTGTCCTCTGTCCAGCCTCCTGTCCTCTGTCCAGCCTCTGTCTTCTGTCCAGCCTCTGTCCATCCTCTGTCCAGCCTCTGTCTTCTGTCCAGCCTCTGTCCAGCCTCCTGTCCTCTGTCCAGCCTCTGTCCTCTGTCCAGCCTCTGTCTTCTGTCCAGCCTCTGTCCAGCCTCCTGTCCTCTGTCCAGCCTCTGTCCTCTGTCATGTCCTTTATTATAGACGGTGTAGGTTAGAATATTTCTGTTTATGATCATAAATGACATGTTGTGGTTTATGCATCATGTCCTTTCTGTGCCCAGACTTACTTAGTTACTTATTTAGTTACTTACAGTTAGTTACTTAGTTACAGTTACTTACAGTTACTTAGTTACAGTTACTTACAGTTACTTAGTTACAGTTACTTACAGTTACTTAGTTACAGTTACTTACAGTTACTTACAGTTACTTAGTTACAGTTACATACAGTTACTTACAGTTACTTAGTTACAGTTACTTACAGTTACTTAGTTACAGTTACTTACAGTTACTTAGTTACAGTTACTTACAGTTACTTACAGTTACTTAGTTACTCCTGAACTGGACCTGCAGCGATTTGGCTAAATAATTGTGACTTCTCGACTATGAAAAGAGTGAACACATGAAAATGATTTGTATCAATACTTTTTGTTTAGAAGCTTCGCTCACACTTTTCATCTGGTCAGAAGGTTGTTATGGTCAAAGTAGAACAGGACTAATAGTTTGACCAGTGGACTGCTGACCCGTGTGGACTGCTGACCCGTGTGGACTGCTGACCCGTGTGGACTGCTGACCCGTGTGTTCTGTGGGCAGGACCGCGCGGCGATGCTGGTGGTTAAGGTCCTGAGCAGCTTTAAGAGCAGTGACATAGAGAAGGGCGTGGCGTCTCTGGACAAGGCCAGCGTGGACCTGCTCATGAAGTACATCTACAGAGGCTTCGAGAAGCCCTCGGACAACAGCAGCGCCGTCCTGCTGCAGTGGCACGAGAAGGTACTGCACCGTTACACACGCGTCCCGGGACGTACTCGACACAAGAGGGTCATTCTCTACTGGTCTGTCCCGGTCAGGTGCTGCCCGTGGGAGGAGTGGGCTCTATTGTCCGAGTGCTGACCGCCAGGAAGACCGTGTGATCCTGGAGTGGGCGTGGCCAAACGGCGGCGCAGAGTGTGGCGGGAGTCGAGCATCTCTTGGACGGTGCGGCAGGGCGGTGCGGCAGGGCGGTGCTGGCGCCTTACTTCCTGCATCACGTTCACACTTCAGGAGTGACATGAGCGTCTGTAAAGGAGCTTCACATTCCTCTGGTGTTTCTCTTCTTTTCTGATGGACGGGGCTTTTGCCTTTTGCTGGTTTATGTCAGTGTTTATTCAATCATTTTCTCTTATTTTTTTTACTGTCATTCCTAAGAACGTGCGCCGGCCTCAGGCTCCACTGCTTCTGTTTTATATGATCTGAAATAAAGAGTTTATACCAATGTGTGTGTGTTTGTTGGGATGATACTGGGACACACTGGTCACGAGGACCGTGTCTCAAGTCAAGAAGAAGTTTAGAGTCTAGTTCAGTTCAGAGTCATCTGATTGGCCCAGGGTAGACAGGGGTTCAAAGGTCAACACGTTTGTCACCGTTTTTTGTTGAAAAGTACTCTTTAAACAGAAACCAAGGTTTAAGGTTCAACTTGCCAGTCGTATGCATTAGTGTTTTGAAGCCTGGGGCATTCTGATGCGTCAGGTACTTATCAGTGATGAGGGAGCGTCACAGGCTGTAGGGCAGAGGAGGCTCCGCCCAGTGGGCGGGGCTTATAAAAGGATCAGTTTTAAGACTCGATCGGCTGATTGAGATTATTGAGAGTTGAAACATCTCGTTTATCTAAAAACTGTCCAGATGCAACTGAATCTTTTTTCTAATATGAACCCTCCTGGACAAATGAGGAATTACACCGACTTGTTACTATTACGGTATTTTATATTTCTTACAAATATAAAGGGTGGGACCTGAAACTGGCTCCTCCTCCTGAACGTCCCAGACGTGCGCAGGCTTTAGACAGGAGTGGACACATTTGGTTTAAATGGGACTTAAATGTTGGACTTTTTATGACATTAGTTTTGTCATTGTGTTTTAATTATTGTTCTCAGGTCTTGTTCTGTAACAAACACAGAAAACGTTTTCAGGAAAAACAAAACCCCTGGAATGAAATAAACGCTCTACTGCAAAGGCACGAGGTCTCCATGGAGACGAGCAGGAGGCGGAGCATAGAGCATCTTTAAAGCTCAGATTTGTAACATAACCAGTCCAGACGTTTGTGATTTAGATAAAAATGGTTTATGGAGCGTTTGAATCATTCGGAGTACAACCTCGTCCAAAGCTCAGTATCTAAACACTTTGTCACAGTTTTCATTTTCAACCAAAAGCAAAAGTACTGATGACTTTAAAAATACATGTACCAAAGCTGTCCAGTCTAAAGAGGCCTGAGGGCGTCATGAAACGAGGCGTCGTTCACCAAGAGCACGGCAGGCCACGCCCTCTGGAGTGAGGCCACGCCCTCTGCCACATTTACATTGGATTATTAGCCTTTGGCTAACGGTCATTTGACTTATAACTCGTCTAACAATTACTTTTATTACACAGAGACTTTTTAAACACATCCGACAAAATCGGTGTTGAAATGGTGCGACTGAAGACTTCTGGAGTCAACCATTGAAATGACCGACCTTTTGACCTTCAGAAGTAATTTGATCACGTTATATTATCTGGACTAAACAATGACCCTTTAGAACCAAGACTGGAATGAGTCAAACGGTCAGAATTTCTGATCTCAATAACACACTTTATTCATAAATATGATGGATCCAGAAGTCTTCACAGATTTACACGTCATGTGTTCTGAAAGTCTCAAAGTTAAAACAGGAAGTTTGACCAGTAAAATAATCAGCTCCAACTGCGTCACTCCAGTCCCCACCAGAGACGGGTTTATGTACAAATGCACTGCAGTCCGGGTGGGCCCCATCCTCGCCTCGGGTGGGCCCCATCCTCGCCTCGGGTGGGCCCCATCCTCGCCTCGGGTGGGCCCCATCCTCGCCTCGGGTGGGCCCCATCCTCGCCTCGGGTGGGCCCCATCCTCGCCTCGGGTGGGCCCCATCCTCGCCTCGGGTGGGCCCCATCCTCGCCTCGGGTGGGCCCCATCCTCGGATAGGAAAGAAACTCATTCCACTTTGTATCTGAATAGGAACAGTCCCGCCCACTTTGAAGTACATTCCAGGCCAAAGATATTTTCATTCATTTGGCCAAATGTTTTAATTACTTTCTAAAGTTTCAGAAACAGATTTTGATAAAATGTTGGGTCTTGTTTAGATACTACAGAGCTGATAACTTTACTCAACTTTATTTGATTTTTTTTTTTTTTTGTAAAGTCGGTGCTAGAGATGTAAAAAGTACTTCAAGATCAAGTGAAAAATGGAACCGCCCGACTGACCCTGCAGCTGTTCCACCCTGCAGCTGTTCCACCCTGCAGCTGTTCCACCCTGCAGCTGTTCCACCCTGCAGCTGTTCCACCCTACAGCTGTTCCACCCTGCAGCTGCTTCTCAAACATCTACAATGACTCCAGAGCATTCTGAAGCGTTCCACATGCTCAGATTTAAATGTAGGTGCGTCTTGGTGAATGAGGCCCCCTGCTGTCCGTGCGATGCAGGTGCACGGATCGGAAAAGATGTCCGCTGACTGACTCCGCCCCCTACAGGCAGAAAGATCGAAAGAAAGACACCAAACAGGATAGAAAACAGTTCTGTCCTTTTTTTTTTCTTTTTTTTTTACACAAGTCCATGAAGGGTGCTCCACCCTCTCTCCTCCTGGTGTCTCTGTCTCTGTGCGTGTCTCTGTCTCTGTGCGTGTCTCTGTCTCTGTGCGTGTCTCTGTCTCTGTGCGTGTCTCTGTCTCTGTGCGTGTCTCTGTCTCTGTGCGTGTCTCTGTCTCTGTGCGTGTCTCTGTCTCTGTGCGTGTCTCTGTCTCTGTGCGTGTCTCTGTCTCTGTGCGTGTCTCTGTCTCTGTGCGTGTCTCTGTCTCTGTGCGTGTCTCTGTCTCTGTGCGTGTCTCTGTCTCTGTGCGTGTCTCTGTCTCTGTGCGTGTCTCTGTCTCTGTGCGTGTCTCTGTCTCTGTGCGTGTCTCTGTCTCTGTGCGTGTCTCTGTCTCTGTGCGTGTCTCTGTCTCTGTGCGTGTCTCTGTCTCTGTGCGTGTCTCTGTCTCTGTGCGTGTCTCTGTCTCTGTGCGTGTCTCTGTCTCTGTGCGTGTCTCTGTCTCTGTGCGTGTCTCTGTCTCTGTGCGTGTCTCTGTCTCTGTGCGTGTCTCTGTCTCTGTGCGTGTCTCTGTCTCTGTGCGTGTCTCTGTCTCTGTGCGTGTCTCTGTCTCTGTGCGTGTCTCTGTCTCTGTGCGTGTCTCTGTCTCTGTGCGTGTCTCTGTCTCTGTGCGTGTCTCTGTCTCTGTGCGTGTCTCTGTCTCTGTGCGTGTCTCTGTCTCTGTGCGTGTCTCTGTCTCTGTGCGTGTCCCTCGGGCCCTCAGAAGGGGGAGCGGTTCTACTTGTGTTCTTTGGTGGGGGCGAAGTAGAGCTCCATGGGCTTGTTGACCTTCCAGTACTTTTCGCTGACCAGCTCCAGAGAGAAGGAGCCATTGAGGACCTGAAGAAGAGCAGAGGGTCAGAGGGTGCTGTGTCAGAGGGTCAGAGGGTGCTGGTGTCAGAGGGTGCTGGTGTCAGAGGGTCAGAGGGTGCTGTGTCAGAGGGTCAGAGGGTGCTGTGTCAGAGGGTCAGAGGGTGCTGTGTCAGAGGGTCAGAGGGTGCTGGTGTCAGAGGGTCAGAGGGTGCTGTGTCAGAGGGTGCTGGTGTCAGAGGGTGCTGGTGTCAGAGGGTCAGAGGGTGCTGTGTCAGAGGGTGCTGTGTCAGAGGGTCAGAGGGTGCTGGTGTCAGAGGGTCAGAGGGTGCTGTGTCAGAGGGTCAGAGGGTGCTGGTGTCAGAGGGTGCTGGTGTCAGAGGGTCAGAGGGTGCTGTGTCAGAGGGTCAGAGGGTGCTGGTGTCAGAGGGTGCTGGTGTCAGAGGGTGCTGGTGTCAGAGGGTGCTGGTGTCAGAGGGTGCTGTGTCAGAGGGTGCTGTGTCAGAGGGTGCTGTGTCAGAGGGTCAGAGGGTGCTGGTGTCAGAGGGTCAGAGGGTGCTGTGTCAGAGGGTCAGAGGGTGCTGTGTCAGAGGGTGCTGGTGTCAGAGGGTGCTGTGTCAGAGGGTGCTGTGTCAGAGGGTCAGAGGGTGCTGGTGTCAGAGGGTCAGAGGGTGCTGTGTCAGAGGGTCAGAGGGTGCTGGTGTCAGAGGGTGCTGGTGTCAGAGGGTGCTGGTGTCAGAGGGTCAGAGGGTGCTGTGTCAGAGGGTGCTGGTGTCAGAGGGTCAGAGGGTGCTGTGTCAGAGGGTGCTGTGTCAGAGGGTGCTGTGTCAGAGGGTCAGAGGGTGCTGTGTCAGAGGGTCAGAGGGTGCTGGTGTCAGAGGGTGCTGGTGTCAGAGGGTGCTGGTGTCAGAGGGTCAGAGGGTGCTGTGTCAGAGGGTGCTGGTGTCAGAGGGTCAGAGGGTGCTGTGTCAGAGGGTGCTGTGTCAGAGGGTCAGAGGGTGCTGGTGTCAGAGGGTGCTGTGTCAGAGGGTCAGAGGGTGCTGTGTCAGAGGGTGCTGGTGTCAGAGGGTGCTGGTGTCAGAGGGTCAGAGGGTGCTGGTGTCAGAGGGTCAGAGGGTGCTGTGTCAGAGGGTGCTGTGTCAGAGGGTGCTGTGTCAGAGGGTGCTGTGTCAGAGGGTGCTGTGTCAGAGGGTGCTGGTGTCAGAGGGTGCTGGTGTCAGAGGGTCAGAGGGTGCTGGTGTCAGAGGGTCAGAGGGTGCTGTGTCAGAGGGTCAGAGGGTGCTGTGTCAGAGGGTCAGAGGGTGCTGGTGTCAGAGGGTGCTGGTGTCAGAGGGTGCTGGTGTCAGAGGGTCAGAGGGTGCTGGTGTCAGAGGGTCAGAGGGTGCTGTGTCAGAGGGTCAGAGGGTGCTGGTGTCAGAGGGTCAGAGGGTGCTGTGTCAGAGGGTCAGAGGGTGCTGTGTCAGAGGGTCAGAGGGTGCTGTGTCAGAGGGTCAGAGGGTGCTGGTGTCAGAGGGTGCTGGTGTCAGAGGGTGCTGGTGTCAGAGGGTGCTGGTGTCAGAGGGTGCTGGTGTCAGAGGGTCAGAGGGTGCTGTGTCAGAGGGTCAGAGGGTGCTGGTGTCAGAGGGTCAGAGGGTGCTGTGTCAGAGGGTCAGAGGGTGCTGTGTCAGAGGGTCAGAGGGTGCTGTGTCAGAGGGTCAGAGGGTGCTGGTGTCAGAGGGTGCTGGTGTCAGAGGGTGCTGGTGTCAGAGGGTCAGAGGGTGCTGTGTCAGAGGGTCAGAGGGTGCTGGTGTCAGAGGGTCAGAGGGTGCTGTGTCAGAGGGTCAGAGGGTGCTGGTGTCAGAGGGTCAGAGGGTGCTGTGTCAGAGGGTCAGAGGGTGCTGGTGTCAGAGGGTCAGAGGGTGCTGTGTCAGAGGGTCAGAGGGTGCTGTGTCAGAGGGTCAGAGGGTGCTGTGTCAGAGGGTCAGAGGGTGCTGGTGTCAGAGGGTGCTGGTGTCAGAGGGTGCTGGTGTCAGAGGGTGCTGGTGTCAGAGGGTGCTGGTGTCAGAGGGTCAGAGGGTGCTGTGTCAGAGGGTCAGAGGGTGCTGTGTCAGAGGGTCAGAGGGTGCTGTGTCAGAGGGTCAGAGGGTGCTGGTGTCAGAGGGTGCTGGTGTCAGAGGGTGCTGGTGTCAGAGGGTGCTGGTGTCAGAGGGTGCTGGTGTCAGAGGGTGCTGGTGTCAGAGGGTGCTGGTGTCAGAGGGTGCTGGTGTCAGAGGGTGCTGGTGTCAGAGGGTGCTGTGTCAGAGGGTGCTGGTGTCAGAGGGTGCTGGTGTCAGAGGGTGCTGGTGTCAGAGGGTGCTGGTGTCAGAGGGTCAGAGGGTGCTGGTGTCAGAGGGTCAGAGGGTGCTGGTGTCAGAGGGTCAGAGGGTGCTGGTGTCAGAGGGTCAGAGGGTGCTGGTGTCAGAGGGTGCTGGTGTCAGAGGGTGCTGGTGTCAGAGGGTGCTGGTGTCAGAGGGTGCTGGTGTCAGAGGGTGCTGGTGTCAGAGGGTGCTGGTGTCAGAGGGTGCTGGTGTCAGAGGGTGCTGGTGTCAGAGGGTGCTGGTGTCAGAGGGTGCTGTGTCAGAGGGTGCTGGTGTCAGAGGGTGCTGGTGTCAGAGGGTGCTGGTGTCAGAGGGTCAGAGGGTGCTGGTGTCAGAGGGTCAGAGGGTGCTGGTGTCAGAGGGTCAGAGGGTGCTGGTGTCAGAGGGTCAGAGGGTGCTGTGTCAGAGGGTGCTGGTGTCAGAGGGTCAGAGGGTGCTGTGTCAGAGGGTCAGAGGGTGCTGGTGTCAGAGGGTCAGAGGGTGCTGTGTCAGAGGGTCAGAGGGTGCTGGTGTCAGAGGGTCAGAGGGTGCTGTGTCAGAGGGTCAGAGGGTGCTGGTGTCAGATCTATCAATCTATATGCCACGCCTCCCACAGCCCTTATGCCACGCCTCCCACAGCCCTTATGCCACGCCTCCCACAGCCCTTATGCCACGCCTCAGCTAATGTTGTGTATGAATACTGAATAGACGTGGTGCTGTGCCCGCCCTGGTGGCTGGAGGAGAGGACCATGTGCGGGTGGTGCTGGTACTCACGGTGAACTGGTTTCCTGCTGTGGGGATGTAGATGGTGTACTGTTTCTCTGACGCTGCCTCCACATTGACAGGACTGGCCTCAGAGTTCCTTCTGAGCTCCTCAAGGGCCAGACGCACGGCCAGGTACTTGGACAGGTGGTCCACTGTGGCGTTCCCCGACGTCTTTATGTAGCGAGGGACAAACTCCACACTGGGACAGGACAGGGGAGACGATCACACAACTGTCCTTCACACACCATCTGCACACAGCTCTGCCTCAGGTGCTATGGTCATTTCTGACGCCCACATGAGCCTGGACGGTAGTGGTCCTGCTGTGTACCTGTTGTGGGCGTCGTCCTTCTCCATGAGGGTGGGGTGGGGCCTGAACACCAGCTCGATCTCACTGGCCCCTCCGTCTATGGCAGAGTCTGCTCCTCCGTTCTCTGCGGCGTTGTCCATGTCCAGGCCGCTGTCGTCACTGGTCTTTGTGCGCTTAATACTGGGCCCCGCCTCCTGTGGGAGTCACACAAGGCGTTACACACTCTGCCAGTCGGACTGTTCTGGAACAACTAGAACAAGACTCAAGTCACTGACAGTTATAATATTGTTAGAATACATCTTTAACCATACCAGCACTAACAGTTCTCTTATCAGTACTTTTACAGTTGATATTTTTACAATGATTTATTTCGGTGTCCGACGCCCTCCAATCTCACATCCCTAAAGTTATTTTGAAAAGAGAAACAATTTAGGGCATTGCAGTAGCAATATTTCATCTGGATTAAATTAATAGCCAATAATGGGGCTTATTTCTGGTGCGAGCACAAAGGAGATAAAGCCCGTCCTGTAGTTTAGTCCCCGCGTCACGTCCGCCCTGCGTCCCGTGTCCGGTTGTCCCCGTGTCCCGCGCTGACCTGGTTGCTGTGGACAGATGCGTTGCTACAGTGGGAGGAGTCTCCGTTGTCCTCGGCTCCACTGCCGTTCTCCACCGTGTGTCTCTTCCCGCGCTGGAGTCTGACGAGCACCAGCAACATTTTAGTTCAACACAAACTGTAGAAGTCATTCTGACATCATAACGCTCACATTTGGTTCTGTGAGAGCGAAAATGTGAAAAGAGCAGCTTCCCTAACCCAGTGTCTGAGGCGTATCGAGGGCCGCCATATTGGAGCCAATTCTGACTTCCGTGAGCCCGCTGGGGTCTGATCTAGTTCTGACCTGTATTCCTGCTGTTCAACCTGGGACTTTTTGGCGCCATCTATTGGCTGCACAGCAAATTACACACAGTTTAACAAACATTTGAGCACGCCGGGCTGACCTGTTCACTTCCTGGTCTTAGCACTGTACTGATCGTGATTAGACAAAAGAACGAGTCAGGTGATGATTAATGGACTTAAACTTTTGTTTGTATTAAAAATCTGAATACTACGAGTCCTTTAAATAAAATGTTTCGGAGTGGAAGAAATTAAGTTGTGGGGCAAGAGGAAGTGTCCTTTATCTCCCCCTGCAGTTAGCAAAACAAGCTAGCTAAGCTCTGTACAGTCCTGGAGCAGCTACATTTAGTCTCTATTTTACCATATAAAGTTCATTTGTGTGAGTGATCTGGAAGTCTGAGTGAAAACTGTGATGATGTATCTGCTTCTCTATTATTGTGTACTTGACTTTCCTCATATTTAGTTTGCACTGGATATTTAAGATGTTTTTTGTGCTCCTCCGGGACCATTCACTGCTCATAACGTGTGCACAAGGAGCCAATGGCAGCGCGGTACCTGGTCATGGCCTGTATCTTGAGCCCCTCCTCTATGCTGTGGGACAGGGCCTGCTGGTTGTTGTGTTTGCTGATGCGGGCCAGAACCCGCTCCTGGTGCGCCTCGTACTCGTCCCGGCTGGGATAGATCTTACCTGAAACACACAGAAACACCTTTAGCACCGAGAGGCCTGATGGCACTCGTGGGACGTCCCAGCACCTCAGGACGGCCCAGAACCTCACGCCCCACCCACTCACTGATGAGAGCGTCGAAGTTAGGGTCTGGACGCAGCGACCGCTTTGACACCAGCTTTTTACGACAGGTCGGACACTCTTTGTTTCTGCAACGACCGAGAGGAAAGCATTAGTGTGAAGAGGACAAGACTGGGACAATCATCCTCACAGGACAACACAGGGACAATCATCCTCACAGGATAAGACTGGGACAATCATCCTCACAGGACAAGACTGGGACAATCATCCTCACAGGACAAGACTGGGACAATCATCCTCACAGGACAAGACTGGGACAATCATCCTCACAGGACAAGACTGGGACAATCATCCTCACAGGACAAGACTGGGACAATCATCCTCACAGGACAACACAGGGACAATCATCCTCACAGGATAAGACTGGGACAATCATCCTCACAGGACAAGACTGGGACAATCATCCTCACAGGACAAGACTGGGACAATCATCCTCACAGGACAACACAGGGACAATCATCCTCACAGGATAAGACTGGGACAATCATCCTCACAGGACAAGACTGGGACAATCATCCTCACAGGACAAGACTGGGACAATCATCCTCACAGGACAAGACTGGGACAATCATCCTCACAGGACAAGACTGGGACAATCATCCTCACAGGATAAGACTGGGACAATCATCCTCACAGGACAAGACTGGGACAATCATCCTCACAGGACAAGACTGGGACAATCATCCTCACAGGACAAGACTGGGACAATCATCCTCACAGGACAAGACTGGGACAATCATCCTCACAGGACAAGACTGGGACACTGAACGAACAGTGCAAACACAGCTCTGGTCTTCTACACAGTCATCTTTAAGTGACTGGACATCATTTCTGTCCATTTAGTTTGGGAAGATGTTGAACTCTGTAGCTGTAAATGAGGTCCACACTACACGACTGGACTGAGGTCCACACTACACGACTGGACTGAGGTCCACACTACACGACTGGACTGAGGTCCACACTACACGACTGGACTGAGGTCCACACTACACGACTGGACTGAGGTCCACACTACACGACTGGACTGAGGTCCACACTACACGACTGGACTGAGGTCCACACTACACGACTGGACTGAGGTCCACACTACACGACTGGACTGAGGTCCACACTACACGACTGGACTGAGGTCCACACTACACGACTGGACTGAGTGTGAGGCACTTTCATGAAGTAGCTCCGTTTTTCATGTTTATAAAGACATTAAACTGTACAGCGCCTTAAGACAAACATTGAGATACTTTGTTCATTAAGCACAACATCGTCCTAAGCCCGAGACTTTATTTAACTTTATTTAAATGACAAATCTGTGGCCTGATGGGAGCGGTTGTGTTTTCTGACCTTGGAGCGGTTGTACTGGACAGACACTTTATTTCAGGAGTTAGATGGAGGTGACTGACCCGGACCGGAGCGCTGTGATGATGCAGTCGGCGCAGAAGCGGTGCAGACACTCTTTGGTGGTCATGGTGTTCTTGAGCATGTCCAGGCAGATGGGACACATGAGCTCACTGTGGAGGGAGCGCGGAGACACGGCGATCTCCAGCCCGTCTGTGATGGCCTCCTGAAACACACGCCATTGTAGAGTCTGAGGCCCACACTGCACCACTGGACTGAGTCTGAGGCCCACACTGCACCACTGGACTGAGTCTGAGGCCCACACTGCACCACTGGACTGAGTCTGAGGCCCACACTGCACCACTGGACTGAGTCTGAGGCCCACACTGCACCACTGGACTGAGTCTGAGGCCCACACTGCACCACTGGACTGAGTCTGAGGCCCACACTGCACCACTGGACTGAGTCTGAGGCCCACACTGCACCACTGGACTGAGTCTGAGGCCCACACTGCACCACTGGACTGAGTCTGAGGCCCACACTGCACCACTGGACTGAGTCTGAGGCCCACACTGCACCACTGGACTGAGTCTGAGGCCCACACTGCACCACTGGACTGAGTCTGAGGCCCACACTGCACCACTGGACTGAGTCTGAGGCCCACACTGCACCACTGGACTGAGTCTGAGGCCCACACTGCACCACTGGACTGAGTCTGAGGCCCACACTGCACCACTGGACTGAGTCTGAGGCCCGGTTTGTGACACTGGAGCCTTCAAAGCGCTCGATGAAGGTTGTGAGACGTTTCAAACATGCAGGTGCAGAGGCGTATCGAGGGCCGCCATATTAGAGCCAATTCTGACTTCCGTGAGCCCGCTGGGGTCTGATCTAGTTCTGACCTGTATTCCTGCTGTTCAACCTGGGACTTTTTGGCGCCATCTATTGGCTGCACAGCAAATTACACAGAGTTTAACAAACATTTGAGCACGCCGGGCTCAAATGTTCAGCCTTAAACACATGGAACCTCATAAATGAGGAGAGTTTCTGAACATCTGTTTGACATGAGCCTGAACAACAGGAAAGATCTAGAAGAGAAAAGGGTTAGATGTGTTTTACCTGAGGAGTTCTCTGCAGCTCATAGAGGCTGAGCTCCCACGTCTTACTGAGGGGCTGGACCCCATTGGTCTGGACCGTCTGAGTCATGGCTGCCACTCTGGAACACTAGAGCACACACACATGGGACAGTCAAACACCAGAGCACACGCACTAAACACTAGAGCACACACACATGGGACAGTCAAACACCAGAGCACACGCAAAACACTAGAGCACACACACATGGGACAGTCAAACACCAGAGCACACGCACTAAACACTAGAGCACACGCACTAAACACTAGAGCACACGCACTAAACACTAGAGCACACGCACTAAACACTAGAGCACACGCACTAAACACTAGAGCACACGCACTAAACACTAGAGCACACGCACTAAACACTAGAGCACACACAAAACAGGAGCACGCGGACAGTAGCTGGAACAAGAGGGGAAGGTGAATACTTTCTGGATGCGCTGTAGTTAGCGCTTAGCACACGAAGAGCTAACATGACCTCGGTTCTCTCATTGGCTGCTGTAAAGTGATTCCGGCCAATTGCCTTGTACCTCACGATACAACGCGTGTCCCGATACAACGCGTGTCCCGATACAACGCGACAACGCGTGTCCCGATACAACGCGTGTCCCGATACAACGCGACAACGCGTGTCCCGATACAACGCGTGTCCCGATACAACGCGTGTCCCGATACAACGCGTGTCCCGATACAACGCGACAACGCGTGTCCCGATACAACGCGACAACGCGTGTCCCGATACAACGCGTGTCCCGATACAACGCGTGTCCCGATACAACGCGTGTCCCGATACAACGCGTGTCCCGATACAACGCGTGTCCCGATACAACGCGTGTCCCGATACAACGCGTGTCCCGATACAACGCGTGTCCCGATACAACGCGTGTCCCGATACAACGCGTGTCCCGATACAACGCGTGTCCCGATACAACGCGTGTCCCGATACAACGCGACAACGCGTGTCCCGATACAACGCGACAACGCGTGTCCCGATACAACGCGTGTCCCGATACAACGCGTGTCCCGATACAACGCGTGTCCCGATACAACGCGTGTCCCGATACAACGCGTGTCCCGATACAACGCGTGTCCCGATACAACGCGTGTCCCGATACAACGCGTGTCCCGATACAACGCGTGTCCCGATACAACGCGTGTCCCGATACAACGCGTGTCCCGATACAACGCGTGTCCCGATACAACGCGTGTCCCGATACAACGCGTGTCCCGACACATCCAGATACAGCGACCTTGATACGATACACACCCTTATTCCTGATATCCATTAAAACTGGTGTTAAATGTTTTGATTAAGCAGAAAAACAAAATGCATTAGAATTTCATGTTCACACTGTCCTCAATCCCAGAATGCAATTGTGCTATGATGAGGTCACGTGTTCAGCTCCTCAGATGCAGCAGCCTGGAGGTTCAAAAGTGTAACTCTGCCATTTCTAATGACTATGTCGTAAACACATCTCTGTATCGATACACGTATTGCTTAGAAGTCCATCACAATATCGATATATTGAGCACAGCTGTATCCATGTTTACTGGACTGACAGACATGTAAATGAGTTGTCAAATGAGGCGTTATTAATTACCGCCCCGCCCACGCATTACTTAGGCTCACCACAGGCTCGTCAGTAGTTTAAGTCAAAGAGAATCCAAACATACAGTGTATTCAGACCTTTACATTTTTCACTGTTTCATTGCAGCCATTTGCTTGAATCAAAAAAGTTAAATTTCTCATTAATGTACACCCAGTGTTCTCGCTGAGGGCTTTTGGCCCCCGCCATGCTGAAAATATACCAGGTATTAAGATAACCGTGCGTGCGCCGCGCAGGCACCGAGCGCCGTGTGTCATATTGGCTTTCCATATCGAGGGACATTTTTAACCGTCGCCACCACCGCCATCCTCAAACCTCAGCCCAGCGAGAACACGACACTCCCTCTTGATAGAAAACAAAAATCTGACATTTAGAAGTGTAGCAAATGTATTAAAAATGAAACACAGAAATATCACATGGTCATAAGTATTCAGAGCCTCTGCTCAGTGTTGAGTAGAAGTACTTTTGAGCTAGTACAGCTGTGAGTCGTCTTGGAATGAGTCACAGCTGGATTTGTGGATCCTCTGCCATTCTTGCAGATCCTCTCCACTTCCATCAGGTTGGATGAACAGCCATCTTCAGGTCTCTCCAGAGAAGCTCAGTTGGGTTTAGGTCAGGGCTCTGGCCGGTCAAGAATGGTCACAGAGTTCTTCTGAAGCCACTCTTTTGTCATTTTACCCGTGTGCTTAGGGTCATTGTCGTGTTGGAAGGTGAACCTTCTGCCCAGTCTGAGGTCCTGAGCATCTGGAAGAGGTGTTCTTCCAGGATCTCTCTGTACTTTGCCACATTCATCTTTCCTTCAACTGCAGCCAGTGGTCCTGTCCCTGCAGCTGAGGGACACGCCCACAGCATGATGCTGCCACCATGTTTCACTGTTAGGGTTGTATTGAGCAGGTGATGAGCGCCTGGTTTTCCACACTCATATCTCTTAGAATCAACTCCAAAAAGGTTCAAGCTTGGTCTCATCAGAGCAGAGAATCTTATTTCTCACAGTCTTTCATGTGTTTTTGTCAAACTCTCTGCAGCTTTCATACGTCTTACACTGAGGAGAAGCTTCTGTTGGAGCACTAAAGCCATAAAGCCTCGACTGGTGGGGGGCTGCAGTGAAAGTGGACTTTGTGGAACGTTCTCCCATCTCGCTGCTGTATCTCTAGAGCTCAGCCACAGAGATCTTTGGGTTCTTCTTGACCTCTCTCACCAAGGCTCTGCTCCCGCAATTGCTCAGTTTGGCTGGACGGTCAGGACTAGGAAGAGTTCTGGTCGAGCCAAAATTGTTCATTTAAGGATTTGAGGCCACTGTGCTCTCCGGAAGTTAGAGCGTTTCAGCGTCGCACGTGGCGCGTCTGGGGCGTTTGAGCGTCGCACGCAGAGAAGTTGAACAAAGCTCAACTTTTCTGCAGCAGACGTGGCACAGCAACCAATCAGATTACGCTCTACCTGCCTCAGACGCAGTCTGCTGGTGAGTTTATGTTTTGGACATGCATCTGGGACGTCCAAGACGTGCGTCTGCATTCAAATGTGCAGGCGTCCAACTCTGGCATCAGCGTGGATGTGAACGCAGCTTCAGAGGTTTTTGAGGCTCAGAGGACTTTCTGACCAGGATTCATCAAACTGTGTTTGTGATGAGGAACAGGGTTAAAAGACAGAACAAAAAATGTCTATTTGGCATAATTTGTCCCCTTAAAGGCCACTGGGAACATGAAATTCGAATAAATAATCTTATTTTGGTAAACTTGTAACACATCTCTATCCCGAGGATCGGGTGCATGTTGTATCGTGACAATGACTCTTGGATGAGAGTCGAAACGTCTATTTTTTCAAACTGAGTCCAGATGACTACAACTGAAGCTTTTTCTACTATGGAACACGCCTGGACGAATGAGGGATTACACAGACATCGTGAGGTACTCTGCAATAACCGAACCCTCTTCACGTTTCACCTGCACTTCTTCCACACTACGTGCATGTTTCTGTGTTTAACCACTACATGTTGTGCATACAACCAAAAATAAAACAACTACAAAAGTGTTTACTTTTAAAAAAAGGTGTGAAAATCATTTGACACAAAACAGGCAAAGCTTTCTCATGGCTAATGCTAACGAACTAGCTTCCGCTGCTAGCTAGCTGCTCCCCTGAACCGCACAGGTGAGCCCGACAAACCACTACATTCTGGACATTTCAACCCTCAAATTATTGCTGTAGTGGTCAAGTCAGAGTTGTGCGATATGGGGGACACATGATGTCGTGGGGCTTCATGGTCAAACCCCCAGAGTGTGAAGTATTTGGGGGTAACCGTGACAGAAAACAACAACAGAGCGGAGCCTCGGCTGCAGCAGCCTCACTCTCCGCGGCTTTGAGAGGCTTTCCCCGGCTTCATGCGGCACTTTAAACCCGCACAACGAGCCACAACACCGGCCACAACACCACGGACACACCGCCGACACCACACGCGTCTTTGTTTCGTTAAATGTCATGTTTGTGCACTTACATGTTCAGTTGTGGAGACGAGCAGATCCAGCGGCGCGTTTGGACCGAGGCAATATGGCGCCCTCAAAGAAACACTGCATTGTGGGAAACTGAGGCCCTCAGACGGGCCCCAAATGTAGGCTGTGCAATATGCATTTGTTTTAGTAGCGATTCTTAGGTCCTAATTACACGCTTCAAAATGTTGTTAAAATCATATGAAATGTTCCATATGTTAGAACACAACATGCACTGATGAGGCTGATTACGGCTACATGGATCATTACATACAATTTAAGTTCTTTATTATTCAACACTCAGTGGTGACTCAGTGGTATTACTGTAGTCACGGCTGCCCTGGGGCAGACTGATGGAAACAAGGGTTACAATTTGCTCAACCGGTGCCTCTAACCACCACCGACACTCACCCTTGTGGTTTTGGGTGAGGTGTCTTGCCTAAGGACACATTCCCCTGCAGTCACATCCAAGTTCTAACCAGGCCTGGCTTTGCTGAGCTCCTGAGATCTTCCCAGAAGGTGTGGCCACAATTCAAAGACTCCTTTAAAACTCTTCCTTTGCAACTAGCAACCAAGGGCCACGCCCCTCAGGCAGGAGGCCACTCCCCTCAGGCAGGAGGCCACTCCCTTCAGGCAGGAGGCCACTCCCTTCAGGCAGGAGGCCACGCCCCTCAGGCAGGAGGCCACTCCCTTCAGGCAGGAGGCCACTCCCTTCAGGCAGGAGGCCACGCCCCTCAGGCAGGAGGCCACTCCCTTCAGGCAGGAGGCCACTCCCTTCAGGCAGGAGGCCACGCCCCTCAGGCAGGAGGCCACTCCCTTCAGGCAGGAGGCCACTCCCTTCAGGCAGGAGGCCACGCCCCTCAGGCAGGAGGCCACTCCCTTCAGGCAGGAGGCCACTCCCCTCAGGCAGGAGGCCACGCCCCTCAGGCAGGAGGCCACTCCCTTCAGGCAGGAGGCCACTCCCCTCAGGCAGGAGGCCACTCCCCTCAGGCAGGAGGCCATGGTCCATCAGGACCAGAACCTCTCTCCATAAGAACAGTTTCTTTCCCTCTGCTGTTGGACTCATGAACACTTCTTAAACACTCTTCACTTTCTGCACTACATCTGTAGAGCTGTAAATGTGTACATATTAAGCCTATTTTTTATCTTTATTTTTATTCTATTATTATTTATATTATTTATTATTTTTTGTCCAATAGCTTATTGCAGTGACTTGTTCATTGTTCATTGTTTTTATTGTTTTATGTTGCGAATCACCAAAACAATTTCCTTTGTTTTTGAATGTTGTTCATTGACAATGGCAATAAAACTATTCTGATTCTGACGTTATAAACTTTACACAAATGCTCAAACCAGAGACAAATGGGCAAAATGAGAAGTCAAATCCCAAATGTAATCATGTTCAGTCCACGTGAAATCAACGTGTGGTCAAACCTGTCTCAAGTCTGTCCAGGTCCAACATGAAACCCTGTCACAGAAGACACTGCCCCACGTGACATAGAGCAAGAGGGCGTGGCCGTGGGGCAGAGGGCGTGGCCTCATCGGAGAGGAGGAGAGCGAGGGGCGGAGGGAGGGGAGGAGCGAGGGGCGGAGGGAGGGGAGGAGCGAGGGGCGGAGGGAGGGGAGGAGCGAGGGGCGGGGGCAGGACAGGCCGAGCCCAGGGGCCGCGCCGCGGAGCGTGAGCTGTGAGGCTGAGCTCTGAGGCGGGCACGGCCACAGCTGGCGCTCCCTGACATGAATGAACCATGTTCGGCCACGGAGGCTTAGCTCTCCCCGTCTGCTGCGTGTTCCTCCCGCTTCTCCTGCTTCCCCGGGCTCACGGCCACAACTGGCCGCTTAAGGTGAGGCTCCGCTCGGTCACAGTCTCACTAAAGTTAGCGCTGTCCAAGAGACACCGGAGACTAGCCACTTTGTCCAGTTAAGACGCCAAATGTTCTTAAATGTAGTTGTTGGTAGTTTCCGTTTATACAAAGTACACCAATATCTTGTTTGTATGCTGAGATTTGTTAAAATAACCTGGACGAAAGATATAAAGGTAAGTTAAGGACTGTTATGACTCGTGCAGCCTCGTAAAGCTCTGGACTTTAAACAACAGGACTGGGACACACAAGGACAGAAGACAAGGGAAAAGGCAAGAGACCAGTTACAACACATGCAGGACCCAGAAGTCATGTCACCTGGGTACATCTGGGCACACCAGGGAACATCTGGGTACATCTGGGCACATCTGGGTACATCTGGGCACACCAGGGAACATCTGGGTACATCTGGGTACATCTGGGTACATCTGGGCACACCAGGGCACACCAGGGCACATCAGGGCACATCTGGGTACATCTGGGTACATCTGGGCACACCAGGGCACACCAGGGCACACCAGGGCACACCAGGGCACACCAGGGCACATCTGGGTACATCTGGGTACATCTGGGTACATCTGGGCACACCAGGGCACACCTGGGCACACCTGGGCACACCTGGGCACACCTGGGCACACCTGGGCACACCTGGGCACACCTGGGCACACCTGGGCACACCTGGGCAGGCTTAAGTCTTTATTCTGCACACAGGATGTTGCATCAGCTCTGGCTGCTCAATGCACGGCTCAGAACGTTTCTATTGGATTCTATTGGCTTGTTATTTGTTCCCCCAAAAAGTGATTTTGCAATAAAAAGCAGCTCAAGTGTATTTGACGCCCAAACACAATATATTTGACTTGTACAGAAATATACATACATTTTATACAACACTTTTCCCCCCAAAATAATTGTTAAATAGTAAAAAAACGTAAATATCAGGTTAAAATCTAACAACAATTTGATAAGAAATGTGAATAAGAAGTCATGACTTTATGTTCTACTGCTTTTGTGCAGCCTTTTCCCATCCAGCCCAGTCCAGACACATCTATATCTATATCTATATCCTGATCTATATATCCTGATCTATATATCCTGATCTATATATCCTGATCTATATCTATATCCTCATCACTGTCCTTCAGTTGTTGTTGAAGAAATGTCCTGAACATGGGGCTCTGTTTATCACAGTTGTAGTTCTTATTCTGCAGCACATTGTAGTCCAGTGGTGGGATTCACTTTACATTTCCATGAATCCTGCAGGTGTCATCAGTGTTGCTTCAACAGATTTTTTATTTCACTCAACTTTTCCATACTTATAGTAAATATACTCTTGATACTTTGACACGTGAGAAAAGCAGCTCAGGGAACAAACCAGCTGCACATGTCTCTGGCCTTGTCATTCAAACCATTTTATTACCACATTTTATGATATCATTATTGTTCATTATTATTTGTTTGAGAGCAAAACTGCAAAACCAGAGCAGCTAAACATCATATTTAATATTAATATTTCAGTCATTTTAATCATTGTGACCTTTTTGGATAGAAGAGCTCCAAAGTGACACACAGCATGTTTAGATATAAAGTGCATTTGTCAGAAAGTTGTTAGTTTATAATTTTAGAGTTAAATGTGCTGGTGGAGAAAACCTGAGCTTTACAGTCGTACCACCATCTGATGGACTCAGTATTGTCCAATGCTCTGATCGCATCTGTCTGTCACGTTTCTAAAGACCGTTGTTGTGTGAGGCTGTAGTTTGGCCTGTTGGCGTCACCTGCTTGTTCCTATGGAGACAGATGCTGTGGAACGTTCTAGGTAAAGCAATTACATAGTGCGACTCTAGATGTGATCGTGGAGTCACATCCTGTAATGTATTTGACAAACTCCGTAGCCACGTTTGGACTGGCCCCGGCCCCCAGACCAGCTCCATGTCCAGGGCCTGGATCTGGGCCCCGAGGCAGAGCTCTGTCACAAGAGCCACTGACGTCATCCAAACATATTTACTCATGTTTCTTAAAGGTGCCATAACATGCTTGTTTTCACCTTTCGTAGTCTATCCTAAGTGTATAATTGATAATAATAAGGGTTGTGCAACACCCTTAACATAATAGTTAAGAAATATCACCCAGACCTTGGACCCCCTCACCAACCCGGAAATGCACCCTAACCCTTGTGAAGAGCCATCTGGCTCCCCCGCCCAACCCGTGACGTAGTCTCAGAGCGCGTGTGTGCCCTGCCCAACCTGTGACGTAGTCTCAGAGCGCGTGTGTGCCCCGCCCAACCCGTGACGTAGTCTCAGAGAGAGCGTGTGTGCCCCGCCCACCTGTGACGTAGCCCCACAGCTGTCTGCTCCGCGCGACTGAGTGAGAAACGATAGAATTTCAGATCAACACTACTTTGAGACTAAATAAATCTGGTGTTTATTCTACAGCGTGCGCAGAACAGATAGATCTATCTATCTATCTATCTCTCTATCTCTCTATCTCTCTATCTCTATATCTCTATATCTCTATATATCTCTATATATCTATATATATCTATATATATATATATCTCTATATATATATATATATATCTATATATATATATATATCTCTCTATATATATATATATATATCTATATATATATATATATCTCTCTATATATATATATATATATATATATATATATATATATATATATATATATATATATATATATATATATATATATATATATATATATATATATCTCTATATATATATATATATATATATATATATATATATATATATATATCTATATATATCTATATATATATAGAGATATATCTATATATATCTATATATATCTATATATATCTATATATATATAAATAAATAAATAAATAAATATATAATTTATTTATTTATTTATATATATATATATATATATATATATATAATATTATAATATATATATATATATATATATATATATTATACTATTATATATATATATATATATATATTATACTATACTAATATATATATATATATATATATATATATATATATATTATACTATACTAATATATATATATATATATATATATATTATACTATACTAATATATATATATATATATATATATATATATATATATATATATATACATACATACACATATACATATACTCAAGACTGCTCTTCTTTAGGAGAGGCTTTATGACCACAGTTTTCAAAGACATTGGGAATGTTCCAGATTGAAGCGACATGTTAACTATGTGAGTGATGGTGCTAACAAACTGTTCAGCACAGACTTTAGAAATGAACTCAGACTGGTGATGACCTTATGGACAGTTTTGTCAGTTACAGGTGCAAAGTGAGTTAGTTCTAAGTGTCTTGGTGGTTTTAGGGTAATTTTTTGCATTGTGGGATTTATAGCATTTTTAATGCTCTGAACTTTGTCATTAAAGAATAATGCAAACTCATTACACTTGGATGTTGAAATGAGTTCTAACGGCAGCTGAGCTGGAGGGTTTGTTCATCTGTTACTGTGGCAACAGGACACGCCAGTTGTTACTGCAGCTTCCAATTATTTCAGAGAAATATCTTTCCCTAGTTCTACATAAAATGAGGTTGTACATGTTCAGATTATCTTTGTAAATCTCTTTTTGAACCTGGAGCTTTGACTTGCGTCATTTCCGTTCGGCCCTGCGGCACTCCCTTTTCTGTGCCCTGACCGAATCATCATTTCTCCACGGCGCCTTCAGCTTATTTTGAACCATTTTAGCCTTTATAGGGGCGATGGTGTCCAGAACATTCAAAACACTCGATGTAACAGAGTTCAACAAATCATTTACATTAGAACATGAGACATTTTCAAAATTAACATTTCCATAAACAGTGCACCTGTGCCATCATTTATGTGTCTCCTCTGAACAGCTGCAGGACCAGCCTCTGACCAGCTGCAGGACCAGCCTCTGAACAGCTGCAGGACCAGCCGGTGGTTTGGGAGAAACAGACATGTCAAAGAAGACACAGAAATGATCAGACAGAGCAACATCGATCACATTGACATTTGAAATATTTACCCCCTTTGTAATTATGAGATCTAGAGTGTGTCCTTTGCTGTGGGTGGGGCCACTCTGCTGTGGGTGGGGCCACTCTGCTGTGGGTGGGGCAACTCTGCTGTGGGCGGGCCACTCACATGCTGATGCTGTTTCAAGGACAGCATCAAGCTCTTTAGCGTTTCTGTCACAAATTTTTTTCACATGCACATTGAAATCACCTGTAATGACCAAACCATCAAAGTCTGTGCATACGACTTAACGTAACACCGGTTCTTTGACAACAGTGAGGTGTTTCACTCTGGGCAGCGCGGTGGGTGAATACAGGGTTAGGCAGACATCCTCTAGGCATCTCATGCTTATTCTTTCAGTCTTTTAACTTGTTGGCTGTACATATTGCACATTCAGACACATAGAAATCAATTTATAATTTAAATCCAAAATAGGCAGCACATTTAAAATGTATCGGTTTCAGGATCAAAACAGAAATTCCTGTTGCTGCACTGCAAAGGGATTCAAATGATTAGATATTTTTTTCTTGAATTTACTAGGCGATACTCGCATGTATAGTGACTTGAGGGGACTTGACTTTATGGTGACCCGACTTGACTTTCTTGACCCTCGTGACCAGGTGACTTACTTGTGACTTGCACACAGGAGACTTACTCCAACCTCTGTGAGTTAGCATCAGTGGAAATACACAAGATCAAGTCAGTGTTTGGTGAGAAATGTTTAACAACGAGAACCAGTGGAAATATGCCACATGTGTCCCCACGGCTGACGACACATCTCACACATGTGCCGGCAAGAGGACACAGTTATAAAGTCAAGTGCACGTCCTAATGACGTCACAGAGACAATATAGTAAATTAAATGGCTAAAGTAATAATTCTATGAGAAACTGTGAGTTCTGACACTGCCCTCTCTAGATTAGCATGGCAGATTTGTTCACATTCATCTTTGTGATTGAGGTTTTCTGAGCTTTGTACCCTTTGTGTCAAACTTGAATCCTCAGACTAAGCACCTGATGGTTCGAGTCAACTCTTTTGGACTGTTTGTGTCTGAGCCCATCGTTATTCCTCAAAGGCTAAAGCAGTGGGACTTCTGTGTTCCATTCTGTGTGCTCTTCTATATGGCGGCTGGGTGCTAGCCAGAGGGTGTATGGCACAAGCCTGTGGAGGCTTGTTCAGGACCACAACACAACGGTGTCTAGTTGGACTCAGAACACATAGTAAATGTTTAGTTCCAACACCCGCTTCTGATTGACTAATCGGTCAAGAGCATGTCTTAAGTCGACTACAACCCTATTGTGATGTTTACAGTATTTGCTGCTGTGGTGTGTTTGTCAGGACAGAAGTGACGGGAAACTGGAGCTTCACAGGACGTCTCTACAGCCGCACGGGACGTCTCTACAGCCGCTGGGGACGTCTCTACAGCCGCACGGGACGTCTCTACAGCCACTGGGGACGTCTCTACAGCCGCACGGGACGTCTCTACAGCCGCTGGGGACGTCTCTACAGCCGCACGGGACGTCTCTACAGCCACTGGGGACGTCTCTACAGCCGCTGGGGACGTCTCTACAGCCGCACGGGACGTCTCTACAGCAGCACGGGACGTCTCTAAAGCCACACGGGACGTCTCTACAGCCGCACGGCCGAACTGTGCACAGTGTGAAAGCATCCAGCAAGGTACTGTCAACACACACAGATAAACAGATACCAGTAAAAAATAATCCCAATCACAACACCAGCCTGTGGGCCAGTGGATCTGAACAAGGATATTTATGTCAAGAGCAGGATTTGAAATTCCGACCTTTTCTTTTGATCAGAAGATGAGTACTTTACCACTGAGCTACTGCAAAAGGCATCCTGTGATGCGAGTAGCTGGGGGGAGTGGACCGCCGAGCTGTGATGGGGCAGTGGATGAACATCGCTACACGTGCTTTATTAAAGGCGTAATGGACGATTTTTTGCCTATTTGAGAACTCAAGCGGAAGTGTGCATGCCACTCCCCCGTGCACATGCCACTCCCCCGTGCACATGCCACTCCCCCGTGCACAAGCCTCACTGCTGCACGTGCGTTTGTTTATTAGCGCGACCAGGGCCGGCCCAGCCTATAAGCGAACTAAGCAGCCGCGTAGGGCCCCGAGGCTTTAATAGGGCCCCCAATCTGGCAACCCGTCTTATGCGAAGTGCAAGCGCAGCGTGCGCCACTAGTGTAGTAGCGCTGCTGGCGCGGCAGCGCACACAGCGGTAACATATAACGCACAAACCACATTTATTTGTAATGACAATCTGGCAACCAAGACACCAAACCTGCTCTGATTGGTCAACTTCATTGTGCGCGAGGAGAACGAGAGCAAAACATAAACACAACACAACGTGGTCCCTGCGTGGTCCTCATGTCCAGAGGAATATATCCCCCCGATGCCGAAAAACGAAAGAAGAAACTTTTTGACGATGTAAAGAAACTGCAAACTCAACAACACTCTCCAGGTATTGAACTTCTCTTACAAAGAGACGGTTAATGCTGCTGTTTGAAACAACACGATTCTGTCACGTTAGTTCGATTAGGCTGGAGGCGACGAGAGCTCTGCCCCGCGCATAATAATATGTCTGAATGAAGATAATAAGTTTAACATTTACACCAGCCCGGTAGTGTTAGCTGCAGGTGAGGCCGGTGAGGGGCGTCTATGCCCCGGTCACTAAGAGGCGGAGATCCGACGAACCTCTGACGTGAGACTTTGGAGTGAACAGTGTGCGGCCCCTGTCCCGGGCCCCTGTCCCGGGCCCCTGTGCAGCCTCAGTCAGAGATGAGCGGTTTGAGTTTGCGTCCCTCTCTCTCACATCTCCATGTGTCAGATCAATCGTGACTCGTGATGTCTGTTTTACTTCTTAACGTGCAATAAGAGGAACGTAAAGGTTTATGCACGTAAGGTCCATCAGCCAATCACATCGCAGCATTGTTTCATGCAGGAGTCCAGTGTGTGATGTTCTGATCAGAACAAACATTTATATTGTAATTAACTTTTAATAGAGCAATAAAACATTTAAATTTATTTAAAAAGCATCATTAGACTATTTGTTATAAATTATAATAAATTGATAGTGAAAAATAACCAGACATATTATGATTACGTCTGTTATAGAATAATACTATATATTTTTATATAAAAGTGGCAAAGCTGCAGAAACGCAGTCTCTTCACAATAGCGAGGTTTGGACCTTCACTTCTCGTTCTGTTCATTCTCTGGGAATAACATGTTTGCACTGTTTTATCAGTGTTAATTGTTAATCAATGCTTATGCCATTTGTTTAATTTAATATAACTTGTTTTGTCACTTTAGCAAGAAGGAACAGTTGGGAGCTGTAAAAGATAAATTAGTAAGGATAACTATTAATTTTACATTTTCAGTTAAAATGAATCAATTTGATCATAATTATTTTTCATAGCCAATATTGTATTGAGTAATTAAGTACACTAATGTATTAATAACTGGCTTTAATCACTTTCTCCTGGCACAGGTTCATCACATCATCATTTTATAGCATTACAACCTCAACATTTTACTCTTACTTTAGCCGGCTGGACCACATTAAAATGCAGCAGAAGACCCAAGAAAGGTCTGAAAATCTCTAGGGGAGGGCCCCCAGACCCCCCCTGTTTATTAATTTAAACTAATGTGCTAATGCGGCTGTCGACCCTTAACGCCCACAAATACGCCCAAAAACATATCTGGGACGTGTGTTATTTGTACAGGGAGTAGAGGTGATGTCAGCGGAATACCAAGTTGCATTGTGGGATTTAAGTTATCCATATTTGAGCTTGTGAGGTGCTGAGAATAAACTAACTGGCAAACAGATGCCCTGGAGTTTTGGTGCGCTTTGTTTGCGTTGAAGAAAGTTCCCATATGTGAATTGTTCACTGACAATGGCAATAAAACTGATTCTGATGACGTGGTGAGGGGCCCCCCAAAAATGTTTTTGCTTAGGGCCCCCTGAAGGCTTGGGCCGGCCCTGAGCGCGACGGATCGCATCATCGCTCGTCTCCGTAGATTTCCGTCTCTTCTGAGCTCGAACTGTGTTTCTCTGTCTTCATTTTGTCCCGTACACTGAGGGAACTATATTATGATAGATCCATGCGCTTAGACACAGGGAAACATGCTGCTCTCCTGGGGACGAGCCAGACCGAGGCTGCAGGTGAACGAGGCTCTGCAGGTGAGCAGTAGGTGCGTCCTATGATTGATACGTGGCAGGACTAATCGGCAGTCCACGCCACGAGGAAATGAGACTCAGATTCGGCGCCAAAAAATCGTCCATTCCACCTTTAAAGTGCTCTAATACCACTTGTAGGAGCCATTTTGTCACTATCGTTTGGGGTTCATTTGGGTCACACTGGGGATGTGTTTTGGAAGTTGCTGACCTTTATTTAATACAGACACCAGGGCGCGGTGCGAAGGAAAAGTCTACATTAACGCACAGGTGTTTAGGTGTTGGGTGATTGGGTCACACGGTTTTTACCGCTTTCATGGAACTGAGTGGGCGATCCTCTACTTTTCTCCAGTATTCTTCACTTGTGCCGTTCATCCATTCTCCACCTTCTCATATGCTTCATTTGGTCTGGGAGCATCTACTTTAAATGTTTATATAATCAAGATTTCAATCAAAGTTTGACTATTAGGACAATCTGGACACTGAAACGCGTTAGACCTGGATCCCCTGGCACCCAGCAACCACCACAAAGGTTAGGACTAAGCTGTCGTTACACAACTAAAAGGGCAGTTGCATAATTACGTTGCCATTGGCATTAGTTGATCTGACACATTATTTGTCTGTACAAGTCATGTGCGACTACATTTAAAGTGCCACTAGTCAAAAAGGTTAGTCGAGAGTTAATGCATCTTCTCTCTGATCTGAATGGTCACTACTTAAAGTCCAGCACTTGCACAGTCATGAATCGTTTTGTGGAAGAGAAGGCGCTGAACATGAGTCATGGCTTGAACACATAAAACAACACGAAAAATATCTGAGGTCCTATTCTTCCATGTTGTGCTGCAGGAGGAGGTTTTCCAGTGGTGGGGCGAGTGGTCGAGCTGGTCGTCCTGCTCACGGAGCTGTGGAGGCGGGGTCCGCAGTCAGGAGAGGCACTGCCTCATCCAGAGGTAACACATGTACACACTCTGCAACAGTATGCTGGGCTCCACGTTAAGGGTTGTCTGCTCTGCCCGGGCAATTCAACTTTTTGTCTGGGCATGTGCTCTGCTCTCCTTAGTTGCCCAAATGGGCAAGTGAAAATACAGTGGCAAAGTCTCTCAACCAAAAAAATGGCAAATTATTTTCTTAAATATTATAAAGTTATTTTATTACTTGGTTTACGGATTTTTAAATGAAATATATTGAACAGGCGGGCGAAATATAAATACAAGTATAATTTCAATTTCCAAAGATTTTTTTTCCCCGGGTTTTCCCAAAGGGAGTGTCTACAGAGCCGCGAAACTGCCATGTTATTTTTTGCCGCGGCTCCTGAAACTGCTGGGCTATTTGACCGCGCCAGGTTAGAGTTAAGGTTAAGGTTATGGTTAGGGTTAGGGTTAGCCATGAGGCTATATGGCCGTGCCGCGGCTCTCGAAACTGCTGGGCTATTTGACCAGCCATGGCCTTTCCTAAAAGGCACCACAGGAGGGGGGGGGAGGGGGAGACGCGGCGCGCAGGAGCGTGTAACAGTAGATTTAGCGTGTTTTGCATTGGTAGAACTGACGCTTCTAAGTGTACAGCCTTAATCATGGCAAAACACGCTGGAGAAAATGTGGTAAACGGGTTTAAAATGTGTATTTGCGATATAAAGGAGTTAGCGCTGACAGAGAAACGGGCGCACGCGTCTTCTCATGCTCTCCCGGGGCCGCACGCAGGTTCCGTCACAGACTCACGCAGGATTTTGACGAAAAATTGCTTCACGTGCTCTTATCTTTTGACTTAATACCGCTTTTTACATTTAATTTGAAGCTATTTTGCGTTGTCGGCGGTACTTTGTAAAAAAAAATTATAATAATTTATTTTATTTATATATTGTAGAAATCAATCATCTAAGTGCGGCGGATCCGTAAACCAAGTAATAAAATCACTAAGGCCTAAAGTTTACTTTGCGAACACCCCAAGGCGTCCGTGCAGTCTCAGCACATTGTCCTCGCGCTGTGCTCGTGGCAGTGTGCATGAAAGGTCTACCCCAGCATCTGCCTTAAAGGTTGATAGTGCACCACCATTTTTATCATTAAATAGAGCTGAAAATGAACATCATATCATCTTGGTTGAGCTTGAGTTTTTGATCACTAAAATAAGACTTGTCTTTTTGTCTTTTCCCTCTCTGCTCTGCCAGGCCACAAAGATGCCCTGGAGTGTCTCAGAGGGTGGGTGGAGGGAGGGTAGGTGGAGGGAGGGTCTCAATGAAAGGCACTGAATATACAATGTCTATTCTCTATTTTTCATTTTTGTTAAAATCTTTGTTCTTTTGATTGGGTTCAGTGCCATTCATATTGAGGGATGCTACTTGTGACACTTCTGGGTAGATTGAATTGAACGTACCGTTGATAACTCTTAATGTTTTTTTTTTTTAATCTCTGGTCGAAACAACAAACTTACACAAGAACTTTAGAAACACAGAACCACTGAAAGGGTAAAAAGGAAAACAAAAGGGTTCATGCTGGAAACTGGCACAACGAACCCAAAACCTGAACAAGAAAAAGATTGTTAAAGTCCTAATGAAAGAATGGTGTTCAGAGCACATGCTTTTTCCCTTCAAAAGTCACAGAAGAGTTGCGGGGGAAAGAGGATCCATGTCTCAGTTTTCTCCTCATGAGCTCCTCACAGATGTGGTGGGACTTTTGCCGTTGTTGACAAACCTCGTATGGAATATCTGGAACAAAGAAGACACTCTTGCCTTTGTACTGGAGTCTCCTTTAACCCTGGAGGTCTCCTTTAACCCTTGCAGCCTTCAAGATACATTCCTTCACGCGTAGTCTCCTGCCTGGGGGGAGTGGCCTCCTGCCTGGGGGGAGTGGCCTCCTGCCTGAGGGGAGTGGCCTCCTGCCTGAGGGGAGTGGCCTCCTGCCTGAAGGGAGTGGCCTCCTGCCTGATGGGAGTGGCCTCCTGCCTGAAGGGAGTGGCCTCCTGCCTGAGGGGAGTGGCTCAAATAGTCCATGTCCAGGGTGAGAAGGGTCGGCTGTGATCAGACCTGCTCGTCCCAGAGTCCTGGAGACGTACAGGTCCTGCAGAGATGGAAGTCTGTAGCAGATCACCTTCTCAGCAGAGGGCGCTATAGTCTCTGTTTGTCCCTGGCTGTGGCTCCAGCGTACCACACGGTGATGGAGGAGGTGATGGAGGAGGTGATGAAAGAGGTGATGAAAGAGGTGATGAAAGAGGTGATGAAAGAGGTGATGGAAGAGGTGATGGAAGAGGTGATGGAAGAGGTGATGAAAGAGGTGATGGAAGAGGTGATGGAAGAGGTGATGGAGGAGGTGAGGAGGGACTCAATGATGGCCGTGTAGAACTGCACCATCATCTCCGCTGGCAGCTTTGCTTTCCTCAGCTGCTGCAGGAAGTACATCCTCTGCTGGGCCTTCTTGATGAGGAGCTGATGGTGGCTCCTCCCACTTGAGGTCCTGGTGATGGTGGTGCAGAGGAAGTGGAGGGAGTCCACAGTGGAGATGGGGGAGTCTGAGACTTTCCTGAAGTCCACGATCATCTCCACTGTCTTCTGGGCATTGAACTCCAGGTTGTTACCGCTGCACCAGCCGCTCCACCTCCTGTAACAGACTCATCCCCGTCTGAGATGAGCCCCATGAGGGTGGTGTCGTCCACAAACTTGATCAGTTTTACGGCGTTGTGGCTGGAGGTGCAGCAGTTTGTGTACAGGAAGAAGAGCAGGGGAGAAAGTACACAGCGCTGTGGAACTCCTGTGCTGATAGTCCAATAGTCCGAGTCTGATAAGTGCCGCACGCACGGCCTCTGAACCATCAGGAAGTAAGTGCTCCCCCTGCAGGTGGAGTCAGCGCTCCCCCTGCAGGTGGAGTCAGCGCTCCCCCTGCAGGTGGAGTCAGCGCTCCCCCTGCAGGTGGAGTCAGCGCTCCCCCTGCAGGTGGAGTCAGCGCTCCTCCTGCAGGTGGAGTCAGGCACGATGAGCTGGGAGAGCTTGTCCTGGAGCAGAGCAGGAGGTGGTGTTGATGCAGAGCTGAAGTCCACAAACAGGATCCTGGTGTAGGTTCCTGGGGAGTCCAGGTGCTGCAGGTGAAGTGGAGAGCCAGGTTGGTGGTGTTGTCCACAGACCTGTTGGCTCTGTAGAAGAACTGCAGGGGTCCAGCAGGGGGAGGTGAAGGACTTGAGGTGGGGCAAGACAGGTAAGTCAGTGCTCTCCCCAAAATATTTTAAAGGGATGGTAAATATACCTTATACGGGGTCGCATTTTCCTCCAAGGATGGTTTAATGTACCTTCATTATTTCCAAAGGTACATGCACCATAAAGATACTATTACATGGTGTACAGGCCTATCCACCATCAAGACATTTGAATACTGGCTTCCCAAAACTTAATGGAATCATGGAAATGATAAACACAAAGACATAGTCATTTAAATGTATTACCAGAGAGCACTGTTTCATAATACACAATTTTATTCACAATTTTGGTATGTAATGAAAATGTGTACAGTTTTAGCTCGTGGGTGAAGGCAGTATTATAATATTATAATGCTGAACTCATTTAGTCACATCAACTCTTCTTGTCCTTTTCATCGATTGGACACAGGCCTCATAGTCAGGATCATCATTAGTGTATATCTTTAATTGCTCCAAGAGCTGCGTCTTGATTTTTTTTTTTTTTTTTTTATCTTTACGGGGTTTGTTCAGTTGTTTCAGGTAGTGCGTAGGTACGTCACTCAAGCGTAATCTCTGGTTGCTGCCCCGAGTTTTGCTGCAAACACATTTTCAGCTTTTCCAACTTTTCTGCGTCTGCCGCTCTGGACGCTTTGATCGCGCTGGACAAGGGTCCAAAATGCAGGATTTGGCTGCAAAAATGCTCAAAACGCGATGCAAAAACGCTGGACGCCCAAGACGCAGGTCCACATAGACTCTGAATGTAAACTGGACACTTTGACACCGCGGAGTGAACACTGCTTCAGACTTGTTTATTTGAAGTAGTATTTTAATGATGGCACTACCTAAAATATGGGATGAAGTTGGGTTTTAGGGATGGTTTATTTTCCCCCTATGTCAAGTCTGATGGCGGGCCATTTTGATTTATCATTGTTAGGGATGGCGTCCCCGCCATCTCTGTATTTACGTAGCGAGACCCCTGGACGTCAGTGCCACAGGTCTGAAGTCATTAAGTCCAGTGATCCGGGGCTTCTTGGGGACAGAGACAATGACTCCAGGAGGTGTTAAAATGCCAGTGAAGACAGGGCCCAGCTCGCCTGCACAGCGTCTTAAGGTGGCCGGGGTGACACCGTCTGGCCCAGCAGCTTTTTGTGGGTTGGATATCCGAAATAGTCTGCACACATCCTGTTCCTGAACTGTGAGAGGGGGGGAGGTGGTGGTGGTGGTGGTGGGTGGGTGGGTGGTGGTGGTGGGGGGGGGGGGGGTTGGGATGGCAGAGGTGGCCACAGTGGGGGAGGGGGTTGTCAAATCTACAGTAGAAGGAGTTGAGTTGCTGGGCCAGTATTCTGTTGTCTATGGTTGAGGGGGCTCTGGGCTTGTAGTTGGTGGGAAGCCGGAGCCCACTTTACACAGAGGCGGGGTTGTTGTTTGAGAACTACTGCTTCAGATGCGTATTGTACTGAGATCTAGCTCTCGACACCTCCTTGCTACATCCATACTTCACATATTTTTATTGCTCTCTATCACCGGCCCTGTGCGCTGCCTCCTGCTGCCTCAACTGCGGTGCGTGATGGTATAATGTCCTCACAGAATCTAATGTATGACGTCACAGTGTCCGTGTACTCATCCAAACTATCTGTGGCACCTCTGAAAACCTCCCGGTCTCTAAAGTCCAAAGACGCACAAAGCTCCTCCACTGCCTCTTTGGTCCACTCTCGATGAAGGCAAGGCAAGGCAAGTTTATTTGTTGAGCACATTTCATACACAAGGCAATTCAAAGTGCTTCACAGCAGGAAAAATGCATTCAAATCACAAAGAAATTACAGAAACAGAAATACAATAAAATTTACTAAATTAAAAATTATCAATCCAACTGATTTTCTAAACTAATAAAATCACAAACAAAAGAGAAGAGTGCAAAGAAAAAAATCCTTTCAGTCACATGCGCAGCTAAACAACAGTTTTTAGCTTAGATTTGAACATTGTCAGAGTAGAACCTGTCTCACATCTTCAGGAAGACTGTTCCAGATTTTAGCTGCATAAAACTGAAACGCAGATTCCCCATGTTTTGTCCTGACTCTGGCACCAGCAGGAGGCCGGTCCATGTTTAGTCCTGACTCTGGGCACCAGCAGGAGGCCGGTCCATGTTTAGTCCTGACTCTGGCACCAGCAGGAGGCCGGTCCATGTTTAGTCCTGACTCTGGCACCAGCAGGAGGCCGGTCCATGTTTAGTCCTGACTCTGGGCACCAGCAGGAGGCCGGTCCATGTTTAGTCCTGACTCTGGCACCAGCAGGAGGCCGGTCCATGTTTAGTCCTGACTCTGGGCACCAGCAGGAGGCTGGTCCATGTTTAGTCCTGACTCTGGCACCAGCAGGAGGCCGGTCCATGTTTAGTCCTGACTCTGGCACCAGCAGGAGGCCGGTCCATGTTTAGTCCTGACTCTGGCACCAGCAGGAGGCCGGTCCATGTTTAGTCCTGACTCTGGGCACCAGCAGGAGGCCGGTCCATGTTTAGTCCTGACTCTGGCACCAGCAGGAGGCCGGTCCATGTTTAGTTCTGACTCTGGCACCAGCAGGAGGCCGGTCCATGTTTAGTCCTGACTCTGGGCACCAGCAGGAGGCCGGTCCCTGAGGTCCTCAGAGTCCGAGATGGTTCATATGGCACTAACATATCCAAGATGTACTTTAGTGCTAGGCCATGGAGAGACTTGTACACAAGCAGAGCTGCTTTAAAGTCTCTTCTCTGAGCCACAGGGGGCTGTGATGGTACTACCTGGTTCTAGTCAGGACTAATGTGATGGTACTTCCTGGTTCTAGTCAGGACTAATGTGATGGTACTTCCTGGTTCTAGTCAGGACTAATGTGATGGTACTTCCTGGTTCTAGTCAGGACTAATGTGATGGTACTACCTGGTTCTAGTCGGGACTAATGTGATGGTACTTCCTGGTTCTAGTCGGGACTAATGTGATGGTACTTCCTGGTTCTAGTCGGGACTAATGTGATGGTACTTCCTGGTTCTAGTCGGGACTAATGTGATGGTACTTCCTGGTTCTAGTCGGGACTAATGTGATGGTACTTCCTGGTTCTAGTCAGGACTAATGTGATGGTACTTCCTGGTTCTAGTCAGGACTAATGTGATGGTACTTCCTGGTTCTAGTCGGGACTAATGTGATGGTACTTCCTGGTTCTAGTCGGGACTAATGTGATGGTACTTCCTGGTTCTAGTCGGGACTAATGTGATGGTACTTCCTGGTTCTAGTCGGGACTAATGTGATGGTACTTCCTGGTTCTAGTCAGGACTAATGTGATGGTACTTCCTGGTTCTAGTCGGGACTAATGTGATGGTACTTCCTGGTTCTAGTCAGGACTAATGTGATGGTACTTCCTGGTTCTAGTCAGGACTAATGTGATGGTACTTCCTGGTTCTAGTGAGGACTAATGTGATGGTACTTCCTGGTTCTAGTCAGGACTAATGTGATGGTACTTCCTGGTTCTAGTCAGGACTAATGTGATGGTACTTCCTGGTTCTAGTCAGGACTAATGTGATGGTACTTCCTGGTTCTAGTCAGGACTAATGTGATGGTACTTCCTGGTTCTAGTCAGGACTAATGTGATGGTACTTCCTGGTTCTAGTCAGGACTAATGTGATGGTACTTCCTGGTTCTAGTCAGGACTAATGTTATGGTACTTCCTGGTTCTAGTCAGGACTAATGTGATGGTACTTCCTGGTTCTAGTCAGGACTAATGTGATGGTACTTCCTGGTTCTAGTCAGGACTAATGTGATGGTACTTCCTGGTTCTAGTCAGGACTAATGTGATGGTACTTCCTGGTTCTAGTCAGGACTAATGTGATGGTACTTCCTGGTTCTAGTCAGGACTAATGTGATGGTACTTCCTGGTTCTAGTCAGGACTAATGTGATGGTACTTCCTGGTTCTAGTCAGGACTAATGTTATGGTACTTCCTGGTTCTAGTCAGGACTAATGTGATGGTACTTCCTGGTTCTAGTCAGGACTAATGTGATGGTACTTCCTGGTTCTAGTCAGGACCCGAGCAGCAGCGTTCTGGATGAACTGCAGCTGTTTTACAGCTCGTTTGGAGAGACCAGTGAGCGGTCGTTACTGTCTAATCTACTGGAGACAAACACATGGATAAGTCTCTCTAAATCTGGATTTGACACTATATTTTTGATTTTGACAATGTTTTTTAGATGGTAAAAAGCTGCTGATGTTATTGATTTGACGTTAAAGTTCAAGTCTGAGTCCATTATTACCCCCAGATTTATAACTTGGTTTGTAGGTTTTAGAGCGAGACTCTGGAGGTGACGCTGACACTTTCTCTTTGTTTCTGTGACAAAGACGATGATTTCAGTCTTGTCTGAGTTCAGCTGGAGAAAGTTGTTCTGCTCCACACACTGATCTGTTGGATGCAGTGACAGAGTGAATCCACTGGTCCATATTCACCTGCGACAGTGAAACATAGATCTGACTCGTCTGCATAATTGTGATAGGACACATTTTCACTGCGTATCAACTGACCTAACGGCAGCATGTAGAGGTTGAACAGAAGGGGACCCAGGACTGACCCTTGGGACACTCCACAGGTCTGAGACACAAAGTATTTCCTGTCTTCCAGATGGGACCATAACCAGTTTAGGGCGGGGCCAGTGATGCCCACCCAGTCCTCTAGTCTCTGTAAGAGGGTCACATGATGAACAGTGTCAAAAGCAGCATAAGATCCAACAGAATTAAGACTGAAGCTTTCAGTGTTGTCCCTCTCTTCACCCTCCGGGACCCCTGAGATTGTTTCTGTGGGACCTGGACTCCAAATCCAGAACCTTCTTCTCCGCCTGCAGTTTTCCCACCTCTTCTTTCAGCTCACTCAGCTCACCCGTGTGGTCGTGGATGCGATGCTTTGGTTCTGCCACACGTCTGTCGATTCCATTCATTCTGCTTTCTCATGTCCAACTCTATTTTATTGAAACACGCAGAGTTTTCAGCCTCTATTTCAGCTCTTATTGACGCCATCTTGCGCTTCAATGTGATCAGCATCTCCACCACCTGCTCAAGCGCTATGTCATCCACGCCGTCTGCTGGAGGCCCTCCATAGAGAACCCGGTCACAGACCCCCTCTCTGAACCTGGAGGTGGGCGAGCCTCTGGGTTTTGCGTTACAATCTGTCATCTTAGATTGTTTGGATGTTGAAAGATTATTTTCTTTGTTTTTTCTGCTTAGTCAGCTCTTAAAGCATCTTGCTCCTTGACACTTTTTCGTTGAGGGGATTTTTTTGTTGAAGTTTTGGTGCAAATTTTGCAGAGAGACAATGTGATGTGGCCCTGTGTCATACCGGAGGTTCTCCCATTACATCTCAATATCAAGGAATAAGCTATGTAGGTGGCTCCATGTATGAAGTATCTAACTTGTTCTACTAGGGATGTACCGCTAGGACGGACCGGATCTGGACTTGTAAAAACGTTTCGGTTCAGCTCCAAAAAAAACGAAACCCGGTGATTCGGTTCTGGACTCATATAAAATCTAGCACTCACATTCTATATCCTTTTTGTTCTAGAATCCAAACCATCTTAAACCTTCCATTGATCGCGAAATTCGCGCTGGCAAAGACGTAAACACTGCCATGCACCGCCGTCAATAGCGCACACGGACCCTAATTAGTGACGCACGCGTCTTCAGGGCAGAAGATGAACACGGCGAAATAAGTTTAAAGATGCGAGAGACAGCGCGGTGTGTATCCACGTGCGAACACTGAAGTGAAGACTGTGAGATCGCTGGCTTTATTTGAACTGTTTTAAGCTGTGGTCACGTGCGATGTTGTGATTGTTAAAGGGGCGGGGTCAGCGTGTTAAAGGGGGGGGGTCAGCGTGGTCCTGGTGTAAATATGAATGAAATAACTTAAGTGTTATGTTGTGGTGTGATGTATTTAGCATTAAGTAAATACTAAGTCAAAGTAATATTGCTTAATTGCTGCATTCATTAATTGGAGTTTATATTTTGTATTAGTATTTTGTATTTGTATTCTACTGTTGTTAAATATGGTCTGGTGTTTAATGCTGCTAATATGATGTATTATTTTGATGTGTTGTGTAAAATATTTTCATATTCTACTTTTGATACTGCTAAGTTGATGCTTTTATAGTGATTCAAGTTGACTTTTATGCTAGTTTTTGTAACTCTGTTATTTTACACTGTGACTTTATTATTGACACTGGTGTTTTGTCTGTTTGAATGTTTTATCTGACTTTTGATGCTAATGGATCTGAACATTAAAGAGTGAAATGTGTCTAAAGACAAAACATTGTATCAGATGAAACGGCTGCTTTGACCCTTGACCCAGACTGACCCTGTCAACAACACTCAACATGCTCTTGTTGTTGAGTTGAGTCTTAGCTCGTAGCTTGTGATTTGTAAGTTGTAAATTCTGTTAAAAACAGTGAATAAATCAGACAAGTTGAGTTTCTTTCAATCTGCAGTTAAGCCTTGTGTTTGATAGTCGTCCTTGTTCATGTGTCTTCAGCTTAATTTAGCGAAGTGTCTTGTGTTATGCTGTTGTAACATTATGTAAATATGGCCTGATTTAGGTCCGGACCTGAACCTAAACCTCTGGATTTGAATCCGGACTTGAACCTGAACACGGGTTTAGGTCTGCAACCCTATGTTCTACTCATAATCACTTTAAGGAAGAAACAATCCTGCTGACTTACCTGCTGAATCTTTTATTTACAGGCGACGAGGCCATGCTTTGGCCACTAGGCCTTCATCAGGCATTGGCCTTGTTTCGTCATTTAATTTAGCGTTATACACGCCGTTTCCTATGTCCCTGCTGTAGAACATGATGTGTTCACATATTATCAATCTGAGATGGATCGGGAGAAGGCGAAACATTCAGTCGCGAACTTGAAGCTGATGAGAGAAAAGATATCTACCTACAAAACCATCTACATCCATCTACAATGCACAATTCAGTGGTGTCTGCTTTGGCTTCTGCGCCACACCCCAATGCTCCCCTGTCATTGGCCCTTCACACCTTTGTCTTGTAGGGGAGCAACACACTCATCACTGCCTGCCTTTTGCCTTGTTCTTCATGTGGAGTTTGGGTCCTTCTCCTTTGCTTCCACTTCCGGGTGATCTTGGGGTTCCCTCGTTGTCTTTCCTTCTGGAGTCTAGAAAAGGTCCATTTGGTCTTATGTCTTTAGAATAGAAAAGCTTTATTTAAGTCTTGGAAATGAATCTTCGGATCATCATCACATAAAAACAACATAAAACATCAATAGAAACATTTGTACAAGAGGTAAAAATCTGTTCATTTCTGTATCTCACATTTGCCCAATCCCACTGCAATATTTATATTCTATATTCCTTCCTTTTTAGAACATGTCTAACCAGGTCGCCTGCATCGCCGTAGGACTGTAGGCATGTCATCTTAATGATGACTAAAAGATGAGTTCTGAACTAAAAGATGAGTTCTGAACTAAAAGATGAGTTCTGAACTAAAAGATGAGTTCTGAACTAAAAGATGAGTTCTGAACTAAAAGATGAGTTCTGAACTAAAAGATGAGTTCTGAACTAAAAGATGAATTATGAACTAAAAGATGAGTTCTGAACTAAAAGATGAATTATGAACTAAAAGATGAGTTCTGAACTAAAAGATGAATTATGAACTAAAAGATGAGTTCTGAACTAAAAGAATCCCATTAAAACTCCACAATGTTAGTATCTCTGTCCTCTGCATAGTTCACATCAGGAAAGTGCAATGTTTGCTGGATTATACTAACAAATGCAGACACAGAATTATGATAGTTTGGATTATGATGATTAAAACATGTCGTCCAAATATTCATGACATAATAATTGCTAAAGCGTAGTGTGTTAAAGGGCCCATTGTCCTGTGGTGTGCACATAAAGGAGACGGGAGCAGTGTAATGTGGATCTGAGACTCCTTGCAGTGACCTATGACCTCTCTCTGTCAGGGAACGGAAGTTTGTGTCAGTGCTTATTCCCTTCAGCGTGAGCCCCGTCCTGCTCACTCTGCAGAAGTCATCCAGTGTCTAATATAGTACAAATATGTTCTACTTTAACACAATAAAATTGCAATTGGCTTTGGAGAAACATCTTCTAGAATAAAAAAAAAACATTAAATTCCTCCAAAATAAGTAATTTGAATATAAAGGTATTTAATGTGTATTTTTTAAAATAAGTATAATGTGATTGTTCTGCGCTTTATTGGTTTACTTTAAGGTCAATTTGTGTTATAATGTAATACTTCAACTAACTATTAGCTCAGTAGTTAGCTAGTCAGCGGTAGGGCTACAATTTGTAAAAAACATTTAATTGGGATTTTTCTCACAAGAATTGTGATTATGATTAGATTTGCAATTGATGTTTTGATGATAGGATTGAAATAAGCCTATGAACTGACTCCTAAAAGACTCTTTGCATCTTTTACAGATGTAAACTATAGTTGGCAGTTTTTGTGTGGAATTAGACAAGATATTACATTTAGTGTGGATGAATTGTTGGCACTTCAAAAATTGCTGCCTTTGTAATTTACTAATTGTGTCCATTCAAATAGCGATTTGGATTGGATTGTGATTCATCTTGTAGCTCTGGTCAGAGGTTAATGTACATTACATACATTGTCCAACTCAAGTTGAAATATGGGAACTGAAGGCCTGAATAGTTGATGAAAACAAAAATAGTTTATTCTTTTTGACATTTTGATTTAATAATGCCACTGACTTATATATTATATGTTATATATGTGTGTATATATAGGTTTTTATGTGTTTTAGAATCTGTATTGTCCAGAGAACAATTACCATTATGAAAATAAGCCGTTGCAGCCCAACTCTGTCTAAGACATTTATCCTATGCACCTTTTCGCACACATTTCTGATGAATTGAAATGTTTTGTCTGAAAGTCATTATTGAGATAATCCCAACATCTACCACAGGTAGGGAGGGGCACAGCCAGTTCTAAACCCAGCTGCACCGCACCATTCCCCTAAACAGAAAGTACAATTTATTCAATTATTCCGCTTGTTTTCTTTCAGTTGCTTGATCAGTGATGCATCTGTGCACATCGGGCGAACTGTCTAACATACATGGCCACTTAATAAGGCGGGCTCTAGTCTGGAAGGGGCCTTTTCATTCCCTCTGTTGTGTTTCCGAGCTTCCTCTCCTCTCGCTTCTTTTGTCTGAGCGCCCTTAACTCTGTCCCCCTTTGTGCCGGGGTCGCCTTTCTCTCCGCTTCCTGTCCAGCGTTCATCACCTTTCACCAATTAGACATGACACTCTTCCACAGTGAACTCGGGCTCACCCCGGGCTGCTGTCTCCGCTGCTTTACGGTCTAAACACTGGAGGATGTGTGCAGCCGGGGAGAGGAGGGGGGGATGCTAACACGCTAATGAAACACAGATGCATTAAGTCCATGTTGGCGTTCTGGGGGGGTTGTCATAAACTACAGCTCTTCTTCACAGACCTCTGCTGTTCTGTTCCACACATGTTTGCTGTTGGGAGGGAAACTGTAGGACTGACACTCGACATGTGTTTCAGTGTTCTGCTCTAATCAAACCCGGCTGTGGCTCTGAACACGCTGATGCTGTTGTGGAGGTGGACATTTAAGGATCATACCATATTTATTTACTGAGTGGTGCTCATTCCACTGTAAATGATAATATATGATCTGCAGAAAGATACAGGTCATATGGTCAAGATGAATACTATAGTGGCAGTAAAATAAGGATTCTTATTTTGAGGACTGCAAATTCTACAAATAATCTATTGATCTTTTTTCTGTTGCGCTCTGAAATTCAAGGCTATGGAACTGGGACTATTTGGAGGTATTAATGGTGCTTAAATTACAAAAGCAGCCTGTGCTCTTCCTGGTTTGACTAAAGGAACCACAATCACAACTCAACCTGGGACAATATTCTGTTTATAATTTAACAATATATTGCAGTACAGCTTTTTGGTGAGACGCAGATTGTATTGGAAACAATATTTCACAGTAAATAGTGGACATAATTGTCGACATGGTGGCTGAGGAGCTAACATTTTGGCCTCACAGCAAGAAGGTTGCAGGTTTGACTCCCACGTGGTTTTCCTCCGGGCTCTGGTCAACCCAAAACATGCACAAGGAGTTAAATCATCCGCTGGTCCTGACCAAGACTCAAGATCTGGAGACATGAGCCTTGAGCTCCTGACAGTAAAGGGACAATCGAGTGCAGTCATCGACCTGACCAGACCTCACGCTGTGAGAGTCATTTACAAAGACGTTTTGGTCTGGAATCCAACCCAGTCGCTCCAATATCCAAAGGGAGTGATTGACAGGCGGTTTTACCAATCAGACAAACGCATTGTCCGTTCGTGTCTCAACAAACATGGAGGACTACGAGCAAAGAATAAATCTGCATGTGAGAGACACGTGAGACAAAGTCTTCTGCATGTGAGAGAAACGTGACACAAAGTCTTCTACATGTGAGAGACACGTGACACAAAGTCTTCTACATGTGAGAGACACGTGACACAAAGTCTTTTGCATGTGAGAGACACGTGACACAAAGTCTTCTGCATGTGAGAGACACGTGAGACAAAGTCTTCTACATGTGAGAGACACGTGAGACAAAGTCTTCTGCATGTGAGAGACACGTGACACACAGTCTTCTGCATGTGAGAGACACGTGACACAAAGTCTTCTACATGTGAGAGACACGTGACACAAAGTCTTCTGCATGTGAGAGACACGTGACACAAAGTCTTCTGCATGTGAGAGACACGTGACACAAAGTCTTCTGCATGTGAGAGACACGTGAGACAAAGTCTTCTGTATGTGAGAGACACGTGACACAAAGTCTTCTGTATGTGAGAGACACGTGACACAAAGTCTTCTACATGTGAGAGACACGTGACACAAAGTCTTTTGCATGTGAGAGACACGTGAGACAAAGTCTTCTGCATGTGAGAGACACATGATACAGTCTTCTGTATGTGAGAGACACGTGACACAAAGTCTTCTACATGTGAGACACGTGACACAAAGTCTTTTGCATGTGAGAGACACGTGAGACAAAGTCTTCTGCATGTGAGAGACACGTGACACAAAGTCTTCTGCATGTGAGAGACACGTGACACAAAGTCTTTTGCATGTGAGAGACACGTGAGACAAAGTCTTCTGCATGTGAGAGACACGTGACACAAAGTCTTCTGCATGTGAGAGACACATGACACAAAGTCTTTTGCATGTGAGAGACACGTGAGACAAAGTCTTCTACATGTGAGAGACACGTGACACAAAGTCTTCTACATGTGAGAGACACGTGACACAAAGTCTTCTGCATGTGAGAGACACGTGAGACAAAGTCTGCATTTGAGAGACACGTGACACAAAGTCTTCTGCATGTGAGAGACACATGATACAGTCTTCTGTATGTGAGAGACACGTGAGACAAAGTCTTCTACATGTGAGAGACACGTGACACAAAGTCTTCTGCATGTGAGAGACACGTGACACAAAGTCTTTTGCATGTGAGAGACACGTGAGACAAAGTCTTCTGCATGTGAGAGACACATGATACAGTCTTCTGTATGTGAGAGACACGTGAGACAAAGTCTTCTACATGTGAGACACGTGACACAAAGTCTTTTGCATGTGAGAGACACGTGAGACAAAGTCTTCTGCATGTGAGACACGTGACACAAAGTCTTCTGCATGTGAGAGACACGTGACACAAAGTCTTCTGCATGTGAGAGACACATGATACAGTCTTCTGTATGTGAGAGACACGTGACACAAAGTCTTCTACATGTGAGACACGTGACACAAAGTCTTTTGCATGTGAGAGACACGTGAGACAAAGTCTTCTGCATGTGAGAGACACGTGACACAAAGTCTTCTGCATGTGAGAGACACGTGACACAAAGTCTTTTGCATGTGAGAGACACGTGAGACAAAGTCTTTTGCATGTGAGAGACACGTGACACAAAGTCTTCTGCATGTGAGAGACACGTGACACAAAGTCTTCTGCATGTGAGAGACACATGACACAAAGTCTTCTGCATGTGAGAGACACGTGATACAGTCTTCTGCCTGTGAGAGACACGTGACACAAAGTCTTCTGCATGTGAGAGACACATGATACAGTCTTCTGTATGTGAGAGACACGTGACACAAAGTCTTCTACATGTGAGAGACACGTGACACAAAGTCTTCTGCATGTGAGAGACACGTGAGACAAAGTCTTCTGCATTTGAGAGACACGTGACACAAAGTCTTCTGCATGTGAGAGACACATGATACAGTCTTCTGTATGTGAGAGACACGTGAGACAAAGTCTTCTACATGTGAGAGACACGTGAGACAAAGTCTTCTACATGTGAGAGACACGTGACACAAAGTCTTCTACATGTGAGAGACACGTGACACAAAGTCTTCTGCATGTGAGAGACACGTAACACAAAGTCTTCTGCATGTGAGACACGTGACACAAAGTCTTCTGCATGTGAGACACGTGACACAAAGTCTTCTGCATGTGGACAGAATGTGGGCGGGGCTGGCTGCTCAGGTCATTCATGAGTTCTGTCTCTTTACAACAGCCGCACTTGATCTGCCAAACACTGTAACATCATTTATGTGTAAATTGGACTTTCTGCTGACGATGTCACAGACAAAGCTGGTGTTGGTGCTGATTGGTTTAAAATACTTTTAATACTTTAACACATGCCCCGCCCTCACAAACCCTTTGTTGATCTCTGCATTCAGGAATGTCACAGTTTCAGACAATGAGACCGGGGTAGACCACCCAAGCACAGCCGAGTGTAATCATTGAACGTTATAATCGATTTGAGGTCAATATCTGGGGACGGAAAGAGTTCATGTTTGACCTAAAATGTAAATGCTACATATTGTCGTTACAGATGATGTTATTTTTGTACTTCATATTTTAGAGCCAGTGACATTAAACAATGAGATCCTTTTGTACTGAAGACGAACATGCATTTGTCCTGATTCACTCTTCATGAACTGCAGGTGGTTCTTGTGGATGTTTGTCCTGCTCAGGTGAAGTCAAGTGCCTGAAGACTAAACAGTTTACAGAAGAGCAGCTGTGCAGCGCTCGCTTTGGCCTGTGATCACTCTGCTCAGTCTGACTGCACCCAATGGACCCAATAGTGTTTCACCTGCCTGACCCGCCAGCCCGCCCACATTCTGTTCCAATGCGTAAGGGTCTGGACCCCGAGTCAGAGCCAATGAAGTCGACGGTCCTCCATTCACCGACCAATCCCAGGCCGAGGTTTGAACGCGTCACACTGAGATACAGAAGTAACGCTTTCCACCCCCGTTCAAAAACATTCAAGATGGCGGACCCGGCTCGTGACCCGGCTCGTGACCCGGCCCGTGACCCGGCCCGTGACCCGGCCCGTGACCCGCTCTACTCGCCGTGATGAACGTGCGTTAGATGCGGTTATGCGAAGGGCGTCATCGTGATTCAGGAGACATTTTCTGCGTTCAGGACGGATAACGTGGAACACGCCTTGTTGACATGGGCTACGTAATATCCGGTTAAGCGTGTCGCGTTTTTTGCGTCACTTCTGGGTTTATGTGATTGGTTCTGTCTCTGTTCTAAACTCCGCCCTCTAAACGCAGCGGTCGAGCCCCAGAACCTCAGGTTTAGATAAGTAGTTGGGAACGGCTGGTCAGGTGTTTCACAGGGGCCCTCAAGCTTCACAGGGGCCCTCAAGCTTCACAGGGGCCCTCAAACTCTGGATTATCTGTGAATACCTTTGTTGTCCTTTCAGGCTGTCCACAAGTCAACATGGAAACAGTTCCTTCTGTCTGGGTTCTCCTAAAAAGTACCAGTTGTGTCCAGACCAGGTGAGCCCAGGTGGATGGTGTTTGTTTGTGACGTGGGTGGTGTTTGTTTGTGACGTGGATGGTGTTTGTTTGTGACGTGGGTGGTGTTTGTTTGTGACGTGGATGGTGTTTGTTTGTGACGTGGATGGTGTTTGTTTGTGACGTGGATGGTGTTTGTTTGTGACGTGGATGGTGTTTGTTTGTGACGTGGGTGGTGTTTGTTTGTGACGTGGATGGTGTTTGTTTGTGACGTGGATGGTGTTTGTTTGTGACGTGGGTGGTGTTTGTTTGTGACGTGGATGGTGTTTGTTTGTGACGTGGATGGTGTTTGTTTGTGACGTGGGTGGTGTTTGTTTGTGACGTGGGTGGTGTTTGTTTGTGACGTGGATGGTGTTTGTTTGTGACGTGGGTGGTGTTTGTTTGTGACGTGGATGGTGTTTGTTTGTGACGTGGATGGTGTTTGTTTGTGACGTGGATGGTGTTTGTTTGTGACGTGGATGGTGTTTGTTTGTGACGTGGATGGTGTTTGTTTGTGACGTGGATGGTGTTTGTTTGTGACGTGGATGGTGTTTGTTTGTGACGTGGATGGTGTTTGTTTGTGACGTGGATGGTGTTTGTTTGTGACGTGGGTGGTGTTTGTTTGTGACGTGGGTGGTGTTTGTTTGTGACGTGGATGGTGTTTGTTTGTGACGTGGGTGGTGTTTGTTTGTGACGTGGATGGTGTTTGTTTGTGACGTGGATGGTGTTTGTTTGTGACGTGGATGGTGTTTGTTTGTGACGTGGGTGGTGTTTGTTTGTGACGTGGGTGGTGTTTGTTTGTGACGTGGGTGGTGTTTGTGACGTGGATGGTGTTTGTTTGTGACGTGGGTGGTGTTTGTTTGTGACGTGGGTGGTGTTTGTTTGTGACGTGGATGGTGTTTGTTTGTGACGTGGATGGTGTTTGTTTGTGACGTGGATGGTGTTTGTTTGTGACGTGGGTGGTGTTTGTTTGTGACGTGGATGGTGTTTGTTTGTGACGTGCGTGGTGTTTGTTTGTGACGTGGGTGGTGTTTGTTTGTGACGTGGGTGGTGTTTGTTTGTGACGTGGGTGGTGTTTGTTTGTGACGTGGGTGGTGTTTGTTTGTGACGTGGATGGTGTTTGTTTGTGACGTGGGTGGTGTTTGTTTGTGACGTGGGTGGTGTTTGTTTGTGACGTGGATGGTGTTTGTTTGTGACGTGGGTGGTGTTTGTTTGTGACGTGGGTGGTGTTTGTTTGTGACGTGGGTGGTGTTTGTTTGTGACGTGGATGGTGTTTGTTTGTGACGTGGGTGGTGTTTGTTTGTGACGTGGGTGGTGTTTGTTTGTGACGTGGGTGGTGTTTGTTTGTGACGTGGATGGTGTTTGTTTGTGACGTGCGTGGTGTTTGTTTGTGACGTGGGTGGTGTTTGTTTGTGACGTGGGTGGTGTTTGTTTGTGACGTGGATGGTGTTTGTTTGTGACGTGGGTGGTGTTTGTTTGTGACGTGGGTGGTGTTTGTTTGTGACGTGGGTGGTGTTTGTTTGTCTCTGACTGGTGTGTGTTGTTCAGGTCTGTCCCAGCCACAGCACCAGCTTCAAACAGCATCAGTGTTCACGCTTTAACTCTAAATCCTTTGGCAGAAGATATTATCAGTGGATCCCTCTGTATCCAGGTAAAGACCATCTCTTCTACATTCAAAACTTAATCATTCAAATGTTTTCTGGTGAACTGACTCCAAACAAAGCCTTAAATCAAACTGGTGTCAGTGGTCTTTTATACGAACAAATCTATATTTAAAATGTCTGTCTTTTGAATGTTTGAACCTGGGAAACGACTTTTTGCAGTTTGTTTTCTTTGTGTATTTCTTCATTAAAAATGTTAAAATCACTGATAAGTGAGTGAATCTTGTAAGTTTCCATGGTTTAATTTGAGGACTTTAAAATCAATGCACTGAATATTTACAAGGAGAATTTAGCATTTTTATACTGACAAAACACAAGCAAAATTCAGCCTCTGAAATTTAGAATGAAAACAATTCAAATTCAGAGTTAGAAATGTGCCATTGTTTTAAATGCATATGTCTTTATTTAAATAAAGTCATAGTAGGAAACATCCTCATTGTTCTGTGGTGTTTCACATGCAGCCGATTACATCAGCATCTCCAACAAACCATGTGACCTGCAGTGCACCACCATCAGCGGCGAGAGGCAACTGCTGGTACCGGCTCACGACGGGACCTTCTGCAGAGACACCAAGCACCACGGCGTCTGCATCGAGGGCACCTGTCAGGTACCACCACATACCAGACTGTCAGGTACCACCACATACCAGACTGTCAGGTACCACCACATACCAGACTGTCAGGTACCACCACATACCAGACTGTCAGGTACCGCCACATACCAGACTGTCAGGTACCACCACATACCAGACTGTCAGGTACCACCACATACCAGACTGTCAGGTACCGCCACATACCAGACTGTCAGGTACCACCACATACCAGACTGTCAGGTACCGCCACATACCAGACTGTCAGGTACCGCCACATACCAGACTGTCAGGTACCGCCACATACCAGACTGTCAGGTACCACCACATACCAGACTGTCAGGTACCGCCACATACCAGACTGTCAGGTACCACCACATACCAGACTGTCAGGTACCACCACATACCAGACTGTCAGGTACCACCACATACCAGACTGTCAGGTACCACCACATACCAGACTGTCAGGTACCGCCACATACCAGACTGTCAGGTACCGCCACATACCAGACTGTCAGGTACCACCACATACCAGACTGTCAGGTACCGCCACATACCAGACTGTCAGGTACCGCCACATACCAGACTGTCAGGTACCACCACATACCAGACTGTCAGGTACCACCACATACCAGACTGTCAGGTACCGCCACATACCAGACTGTCAGGTACCGCCACATACCAGACTGTCAGGTACCACTACATACCAGACTGTCAGGTACCGCCACATACCAGACTGTCAGGTACCGCCACATACCAGACTGTCAGGTACCGCCACATACCAGACTGTCAGGTACCGCCACATACCAGACTGTCAGGTACCACCACATACCAGACTGTCAGGTACCACCACATACCAGACTGTCAGGTACCACCACATACCAGACCGCCACATACCAGACCGTCAGGTACCACCACATACCAGACTGTCAGGTACCACCACATACCAGACTGTCAGGTACCACCACATACCAGACTGTCAGGTACCGCCACATACCAGACTGTCAGGTACCGCCACATACCAGACTGTCAGGTACCGCCACATACCAGACTGTCAGGTACCGCCACATACCAGACTGTCAGGTACCGCCACATACCAGACTGTCAGGTACCACCACATACCAGACTGTCAGGTACCGCCACATACCAGACTGTCAGGTACCGCCACATACCAGACTGTCAGGTACCGCCACATACCAGACTGTCAGGTACCGCCACATACCAGACTGTCAGGTACCGCCACATACCAGACTGTCAGGTACCGCCACATACCAGACTGTCAGGTACCGCCACATACCAGACTGTCAGGTACCGCCACATACCAGACTGTCAGGTACCGCCACATACCAGACTGTCAGGTACCGCCACATACCAGACTGTCAGGTACCACCACATACCAGACTGTCAGGTACCGCCACATACCAGACTGTCAGGTACCGCCACATACCAGACTGTCAGGTACCGCCACATACCAGACTGTCAGGTACCACCACATACCAGACTGTCAGGTACCACCACATACCAGACTGTCAGGTACCGCCACATACCAGACTGTCAGGTACCGCCACATACCAGACTGTCAGGTACCGCCACATACCAGACTGTCAGGTACCGCCACATACCAGACTGTCAGGTACCACCACATACCAGACTGTCAGGTACCACCACATACCAGACTGTCAGGTACCACCACATACCAGACCGCCACATACCAGACTGTCAGGTACCGCCACATACCAGACTGTCAGGTACCGCCACATACCAGACTGTCAGGTACCGCCACATACCAGACTGTCAGGTACCGCCACATACCAGACTGTCAGGTACCGCCACATACCAGACTGTCAGGTACCGCCACATACCAGACTGTCAGGTACCGCCACATACCAGACTGTCAGGTACCGCCACATACCAGACTGTCAGGTACCGCCACATACCAGACTGTCAGGTACCACCACATACCAGACTGTCAGGTACCGCCACATACCAGACTGTAAGGTACCGCCACATACCAGACTGTCAGGTACCGCCACATACCAGACTGTCAGGTACCACCACATACCAGACTGTCAGGTACCACCACATACCAGACTGTCAGGTACCGCCACATACCAGACTGTCAGGTACCACCACATACCAGACCGCCACATACCAGACTGTCAGGTACCACCACATACCAGACTGTCAGGTACCACCACATACCAGACTGTCAGGTACCGCCACATACCAGACTGTCAGGTACCGCCACATACCAGACTGTCAGGTACCGCCACATACCAGACTGTCAGGTACCGCCACATACCAGACTGTCAGGTACCGCCACATACCAGACTGTCAGGTACCGCCACATACCAGACTGTCAGGTACCACCACATACCAGACTGTCAGGTACCGCCGCATACCAGACTGTCAGGTACCACCACATACCAGACTGTCAGGTACCACCACATACCAGACTGTCAGGTACCGCCACATACCAGACTGTCAGGTACCGCCACATACCAGACTGTCAGGTACCGCCACATACCAGACTGTCAGGTACCGCCACATACCAGACTGTCAGGTACCGCCACATACCAGACGTACCACCACATACCAGACTGTCAGGTACCACCACATAAACTATAAAGCAGGACTAAAGCGGGTCTAAAGCAGGACTAAAAGCAGGACTAAAGCGGGACTAAAGCAGGTCTAAAGCGGGACTAAAGCAGGACTAAAGCAGGTCTAAAGCGGGACTAAAGCGGGTCTAAAGCGGGACTAAAGCAGGTCTAAAGCGGGACTAAAACAGGACTAAAGCGGGACTAAAGCAGGACTAAAGCGGGACTAAAGCGGGACTAAAGCGGGTCTAAAGCGGGTCTAAAGCGGGTCTAAAGCGGGTCTAAAGCGGGTCTAAAGCGGGACTAAAGCGGGACTAAAGCGGGACTAAAGCGGGACTAAAGCGGGTCTAAAGCGGGTCTAAAGCGGGTCTAAAGCGGGTCTAAAGCGGGACTAAAGCGGGACTAAAGCGGGACTAAAGCGGGACTAAAGCGGGTCTAAAGCGGGTCTAAAGCGGGTCTAAAGCGGGACTAAAGCGGGACTAAAGCGGGACTAAAGCGGGTCTAAAGCAGGACTAAAGCGGGACTAAAGCGGGACTAAAGCGGGACTAAAGCGGGACTAAAGCGGGACTAAAGCGGGACTAAAGCGGGACTAAAGCGGGTCTAAAGCGGGTCTAAAGCGGGTGTAAAGCGGGACTAAAGCAGGACTAAAGCGGGACTAAAGCGGGACTAAAGCGGGACTAAAGCGGGACTAAAGCGGGACTAAAGCGGGTCTAAAGCGGGTCTAAAGCGGGTCTAAAGCTGTTGCTAGGCGACATGAAGTGTTGTGCATGTTTCTGGAGTTGTCTGACCTGCAGCAGCTCCAGAACAATAACCCCAGAGTCACATTCTCTGTATGTAAGCTTTAAAAGGATGTGTTTCATTACAATCCGATGCATATGCACAGATGAAAGCGTGAACAAACGTATGATGACGCTGTAAATAACAGCTTCACTCTGATTGGTTCGAAGTGTCACAGCAGCAGAAGAAGCAGAAACATCTAAATAGTGTTAAATCCAGAATTGAGAAAAGCTCCGCCCTCTTTCTCCTCCACAAAGGTACAACGTGCCATTGTGTGAAGAACATACTCTGATGTACGGCCGCTGGCGACGCCATGTTTGTTTGGTTTGGGTTGTTTTCATTTCTGCCTAAACCACAATGCTGCTCTGATTGGTTCCTGTCCTGCCTTGTTTTAGAACAGATTTAAAGCCTGGAAGTGCTTGTGTTTTATAAACACTTCTTCGTAACGTGCCTGGATGGTTCATGAAGCTTGTCTCGTGACTCACAGCACATGAACGCTGTTGTTTCATGGGCGTGTCACTGGGGGCTTTCGTCTCAACCTGAGTTCATTGTGGTCTTGAAACGAACCACAAAGAGTTTCAAACCTGAGTCTCGATAAAGTCTCGTCCTGCTCCACAACGTTTAAAAAAGGTGTTTTCTCATTGGATCTTCCTGTTATTTATAATGGGTTACTGAACCCCTGGAAAGGTAGAGGACCAGGACATTTAGATGCTAATCAGGTACTCAGGGTGGTTGAGCCAGGGTCTCACAAAGACAAAGAGGATTCTAATAGACCATTAAGATTCTGAATAGGCTCGGTAGATACAAGGGGGGAGTTTCTGTTGAAACAAACAACTCTTTCTACTTCAGGAAGGCTCCTCCCAATGGGCGGGTCTTACCACAGAACAGTATTAATATCGGAGTTCTCGACCTAAATTCTGTTATTGACAATGACTCTTGGATGAGAGTCGAAACGTCTATTTTTTCTAACTGAGTCCAGATGACTACAACTGAAGCTTTTTCTACTATATATATATATAGCTATATATATATATATATAGCTATATATATATATATATATATATATATAGCTATATATAGCTATATATATATATATATATATAGCTATATATAGCTATATATATATATATATATATATATATAGCTATATATATATATAGCTATAGCTATATATATATATATAGCTATATATATATATATATATATATAGCTATATATATATATAGCTATAGCTATATATATATATATAGCTATATATATATATATATATATATATATAGCTATATATAGCTATATATATATATATATATATAGCTATATATAGCTATATATATATATATATATATATATATAGCTATATATATATATATATAGCTATATATATATATATATATAGCTATATATATATATATATATAGCTATATATATATATATATATATATTAGACTCTCCTTCTCGGCCAGGAAAAACTACAAAAAAACCTCTTTGGGAAAAAAGCGTAGAAACCTGGAGGAGTTCCAGAGTGAAGGAGAGATCCGACTCTCACAGACGTGAGGGAGACTGGAGCTGGAGCCACTCCTCAGGCAGATGAGGGACCGTCCACACGGGGCAGGGACCACTTCACCAGGGGAGGGGCATCTGGGTCCACAGGTCCTCAGGAGTGAGAGAAAGAAAAAGAAGGCGGTGAACAGTTTGCAAGTGGAATCAAAAAATAAATATTGTTTGATAGCATAAGTAGTCAGAAGAAGAAGAGGATAGTGCTCAAGCTGTCATACTTCCCCCAGCATAGTTACTCCTAGGGCAGCGTAGCTGAAGCTGTGGGTTTATCTTTCTGTTCCTAACTACTCTGACCATAAGCGATTTCGAAGAGGAACGTTTTAAGCCTGGACTTAAATGAAGAGACTGTGTCAGCATATTTAACATGGGTCGGGAGCTGATTCCATAACACAGGAGCTTGGTAGCTAAACGCTCTACCTCCTACAGTACTTTTAGAGACTCTTGGCACCACCAGAAGGCCAGCATTCTGAGAGCGAAGAGCTCTGTTTGGATGAAATGGTTCTATAGCATCTTTGAGGTAGGATGGGGCCATGTCATTTATGGCTTTGTAGGTCAAGAGTAGAATTTTGAATTTGATTCTAAACTCGACGGGGAGCCAGTGAAGAGACTTCAGCACTGGCGTAATGTGCTCTCTTCTTTTTGTTCCTGTTAGTAATCTTGCTGCTGCATTTTGAACCAGTTGAAAGCTTTTTATGGAGCTTTTAGGACACGCTGCAAGCAGGGAGTTACAGTAGTCTAATCTAGTCGTTACAAATGCATGGATAAGTTTTTCGGCATCACTTTTAGGCAGGATTCTTCTGATTTTGGCGATGTTGCGCAAATGGAAATAGGCTGTTTTACAAGCTTGATTTATATGAGCTTTAAATGAGAGCTCCTGGTCAAATAAGACTCCAAGGTTTCTTACAGTAGAACTGGAGGCTACACTGACATTGTCCAGTGTGACTATCTGCTCAGATAGAGCGTCTCGTAGATGCTTAGGGCCAAGCACAATGACCTCGGTTTGTTCAGGGTTAAGAAGCAGGTAGTTTAGTGTCATCCAGGTTTTTATCTCCTTCACACAAGCACTAAGTCTGTCTACTTGATCGCTCTGATCAGGTTTCATTGATAAATACAGCTGAGTGTCGTCTGCATAGCAGTGGAAGTTAATGTCATGCTTTCTGATAATGTTGCCTAATGGCAGCATATAAAGAGTAAACAGAATTGGACCGAGTACCGAACCCTGTGGCACACCGTAAATTACTTTAGAGCTTGGTGAGGAGCTCTGGTTTACATGAACAAATTGGTACCTATCAGATAGATAGGATTTAAACCAGCTGAGGGCTGTTCCTCCAACACCTACATCACATTCTAACCTCTGCAGTAGAATGTTGTGGTCGATGGTGTCAAACGCTGCGCTGAGGTCCAACAGAACCAGGATTGAGACCAGTCCATCGTCAGCGGCTAATAACAAATCATTTGTGACTTTAACTAGTGCAGTTTCAGTGCTGTGGTGGGCTCTGAACCCTGCTGTGGTGGGCTCTGAACCCTGCTGTGGTGGGCTCTGAACCCTGCTGTGGTGGGCTCTGAACCCTGCTGTGGTGGGCTCTGGACCCTGCAGTGGTGGGCTCTGAACCCTGCTGTGGTGGGCTCTGAACCCTGCTGTGGTGGGATCTGAACCCTGCTGTGGTGGGCTCTGAACCCTGCTGTGGTGGGATCTGAACCCTGCTGTGGTGGGCTCTGAACCCTGCTGTGGTGGGCTCTGAACCCTGCTGTGGTGGGCTCTGGACCCTGCAGTGGTGGGCTCTGAACCCTGCTGTGGTGGGCTCTGAACCCTGCTGTGGTGGGCTCTGAACCCTGCTGAGCTTTTAGAGGACATAATGGCTGAAGTTATCTCTGCTTGATCAACAGCTATGAAGCTTGAGCTCGTCATCAGATCATTTAGTCACAGATATTGCATAACGCATCCACATATTTAGGTGAACAGTTACAACTTTAATATATTTATACAGATTGAAGTATATATATAAGGAAGTATTTATTATTCCACTTCTGTTCCTACTCTGTGTTGCAACAGTGGAATTTCCCCATTTTGGGACAAAGGTCATCTTATCAGCATCAGAAGTGGGTGTGTTCTACATTATTTAGTTTGTATTGGATGTAGTTTGTGACAGCCTCATCTGAGCCGTGTGTCCTGTCCCTCTGCAGCCGGTGGGCTGTGACGGGGCGCTGTACAGCACCAGGACCGTGGACAGATGTGGGCTTTGTGGAGGCAACGGGACGTCCTGTCAGCGCATCTCTGGATCCTTCAGAACGGCACTCACACAGTTAGGTAACACACACTCACACATGCAACAGGTCAGATCCTTCTGAGGTCAGATCCTTCTGAGGTCAGATCCTTCTGAGGTCAGATCCTTCTGAGGTCAGATCCTTCTGAGGTCAGATCCTTCTGAGGTCAGATCCTTCTGAGCTCAGATCCTTCTGAGGTCAGATCCTTCTGAGGTCAGATCCTTCTGAGGTCAGATCCTTCTGAGCTCAGATCCTTCTGAGCTCAGATCCTTCTGAGGTCAGATCCTTCTGAGCTCAGATCCTTCTGAGCTCAGATCCTTCTGAGCTCAGATCCTTCTGAGGTCAGATCCTTCTGAGCTCAGATCCTTCTGAGCTCAGATCCTTCTGAGCTCAGATCCTTCTGCACCGCCCCAATGTCAGTGTGGCACTTCAGCTGTGGGTGGAGGTTCTTTATCATGATAGAACGGTTCATATCACGGCTCTTTCTTCTGCATCTGCTTCAAAACAACTGATCTCAACAGTCTCACTTTAAAGCAGCAGTATGTAACATCACCTGCATGAGTTCATGGGATGGAAACTTGGGAACAGTCTGTCTGGAGATAGAGCTGTTTTATGCCAAACTGAGGAATATGATTGGAAAAGAGCAGGAGGAGTCAGGTCTGTGGAGAGGCGAGCCCGCTCACAGTGAGGACACAGTCAGGTTTATCAGTGCGAAAAACAAAACAACATGTTTTTATTGTCTTGAAGTTGTAAATAATTCTGTTTTTGAGCAGGTTATGCATTTGTCACCAACATTCCACGTGGAGCCACAGACATTCAGATCATTGAGAGACACAAGACGGAGAACATCCTGGGTGAGAGCCTCAGCTTCTTAAGGTCAATACACTGCACATGTTTGAGAAGTCATTCTTTATTTAATGTCCTTCTTATAACGCGCAAACATTTCCCTTCATGATCTTTCACAATGTTTCGTCTTGTCCTGTAGAATGTAACGTGTTCTTCCTCTGCAGCTCTGTCAGACGAAGCGGGACGGTTCTTCTTCAACGGGAACAGCCTGTTCGATCACCCGCAGAACTTCCCTGTGGCTGGAACCGTGTTTAAATACAGACGTCCTAACAGTGTGTTCTCTGACGGTCTGGAGTACATCATGGCACAAGGACCCACGCTCCAGGGCCTGAACGTCATGGTAACACACCCCAATCGACAGCGCAGAAGGAAATCTGCTCCTGTAAAACAAATCTTAAATTTGAAAAAGCTGCAAAAGTCAGATTGTAAATGTCTCTACAACTTACGGCAATATTTAGCTGACAAAAAAGTGTCCTTTATCTCCCCCTGCTGTTAGCCAACAAGCTAGTTATTCACATCCAGAGCAGGAAGCACGACTTTGTGTGGCAAACAAGGAACTGAAAGTGCATTTGAGGCACAAATATCCAAATCCATAAATCAAATGGAGCTTTATCCTTCTGTGTTTGGGACGGCTTCTTCTCACGTTCTAGAATGTTCTGGAGTCATGTGACTGTAACGGCTCCGCCCCCTTCATCCAACCATAACGTGTACGGCAGAGGCAGGTCAAAGAGAAATGCCCCAGAACCTGTCATAACTGAAGCACATGAAATAAAATCATCTTTTCAGCCTCAGAAAGACTTTATGTCATAAGATTTGTGGCTCATGAGATCATCATAATCACAATAGTGACTCTCATAGTGAATTAGGCCCCGCCCTCCACCTGAGATTATGACTGGAACATGTTTCACTGGAGCATTAAAGGTGGTGGCATCTAACATTATATTATATTAATATTAACATGGGAAGTTTAAGGAGCAACATCTGTGCATCACAGAGTCGGTGTAAAGAGCTCCGCCCACAGAGTCGGTGTAAAGAGCTCCGCCCACTGAGTCGGTGTAAAGAGCTCCGCCCACAGAGTCGGTGTAAAGAGCTCCGCCCACAGAGTCGGTGTAAAGAGCTCCGCCCACTGAGTCGGTGTAAAGAGCTCCGCCCACTGAGTCGGTGTAAAGAGCTCCGCCCACTGAGTCGGTGTAAAGAGCTCCGCCCACTGAGTCGGTGTAAAGAGCTCCGCCCACAGAGTCGGTGTAAAGAGCTCCGCCCACAGAGTCGGTGTAAAGAGCTCCGCCCACAGAGTCGGTGTAAAGAGCTCCGCCCACAGAGTCGGTGTAAAGAGCTCCGCCCTCTCACGCTCTAAAGCATTTCCCTTCCCCCACAGTATTACAACTTGAATGGGAAGCTGCCCCACATCACCTACGAGTACACGGTGCCCCTCTCCTCGAGCCCCGCCCACTCGCACTCTAACCACACCCTAAACCAGCTGGGGGAGGAGCTGTCGGAAAGTCAGAGTTCAACCAACTACAGTCACCGGTTCCACAGCGACCTGGACTCCGACGACCAATCAGAAGATAAGGCAGAGGAAGAGGCGGGGCCAGAGGAGGAGTCGCTGATGTGGGAGATCAGGACGCCCAGCCCGCCTCCACCCGCCGCCATGCTGGTGTTCAGACCTGTGTTAAGCCATAACGATGTGGAGGAGCCAGGACCACCGGGACACGGGGACTTCAGTGAGTACGGGACACACCGGGACACACCGGGCCACACCGGGACACACCGGGACACAGCAGCACACGAGGACTTCAGTGAGTACAGGACACACCGGGACACACCGGGACACACCGGGACACACCGGGACACACCGGGACACAGCAGCACACGAGGACTTCAGTGAGTACAGGACACACCGGGACACACCGGGACACACCGGGACACAGCAGCACACGAGGACTTCAGTGAGTACAGGACACACCGGGACACACCGGGACACAGCAGTACACGAGGACTTCAGTGAATACAGGACACAGCGGGACACACACAGGACACCACAGGACACACAAGGACACACCGGGACACACCAGCCTCTCCTTCCACCTGGAGATTCTTTATTTGTATTTTCTATTTTTAAGATACACTTTCCAATTTTAAAAACGTATAACAAAAAAACAGCAGGAACAGAAGAAGAGCAGAGAGAACACAAGAGATCAAAGTGAACTGTAAAAGAAAAAAGAAGACGTCCAAAGAAAGTTAAGCACAAAGTCGGTCAAATTTGTCCTTTTACAAATGAAGTCTGAATGTAATTTTTCTCAATTTGCCTGATGTCTGTTCCTATGTCAGTCCAGTCCTCAGTCGTTGGAGATGTTTGTGTCCTCCATTTCTTTGTGATGGACTTTATCCTGCCTCCCTGTGCTCCGCCCCTGTCCCTGTGCTCCGCCCCTGTCCCTGTGCTCCGCCCCTGTCCCTGTGCTCCGCCCCTGTCCCTGTGCTCCGCCCCTGTCCCTGTGCTCCGCCCCTGTCCCTGTGCTCCGCCCCTGTCCCTGTGATCCTTACTTATCCTCTTTATTTGAGTCTCTCCAGGTTGTACAGTATTTCACGTCTTTATGGGACAATGTAACATTCACTGAAGGCACGAGGAGGATGGACAGGGGCCCCCAGGCTCTGTTTGTGCACATCCCTGGTCCCTATGGTTAATAGTGATAGTATTATAGGTATAATATATAATTGTGTTATTTTGTGTTGATAAATAGGGAGTACATCTAACTCAGTGGACGACCCGTCCCCTGAGGACGACGCGGCCCTCCTGCTCTCATTCCCAGGTGAGAAGTACTTTAGGCCTCAGTGATGTCATGATTGTTGCAGGAGTATTTTGTGTGTTAAATATGAGCTTGTTGTTAGGCAGTAAGAGCGTGCACTTGGCCCTCCCAGAGGACGCCACGCTCCTGTTACTGGAGCAACTACAGCTGAACCAGAGCCACTCAGACCCTTCCTCAGGGAACATTCACTCTGAGCCACAAGCAGCAGGGGACAGTGTCCTGCTGAGGCTCCAGCAGCTGGCCCAGGCCCCCAACACAGAGAGGTACAGCACACACTGCAGGTCACACGTGTCACACAGGTCACATGTGTGACCTGTGTGACACGTGTCACACAGGTCACATGTGTGACATATCACACATGTGACCTGTGTGACACGTGGTCTCTGATAGTGTCTCTATATTTTTGCCGATTTATATTTCAAACCCTTGTTGTTTTGACTCATTGGACACATGTCCCTGTGATCCTGCTCGTTTTGTGTTCTCTCAGTAATGACTTCGATGTGGGGTTGGACCAGGACATCCCGAGTATATCTGACATGTATCGCTGGAAGGTGTCGGCTTACGCCCCCTGCAGTTCAACGTGCACTACAGGTAGGATTAACCCTGAGTGACCCCTAACGCACGACCTTACACCCAACTGTCCCCACACATGAGACGTCCCAATAAAGTCCTGGATGTGTGTGTGGTTCAGGGATCAGCACCAGTTATGCCCTGTGTGTGCGCTACGACGGCACCGAAGTGGACGACAGTTACTGTGACTCTCTGACACGACCAGAGCCCACGCACGAGTTCTGCACCGGGAAGGAGTGCCCCGCCAGGTACTCACACACCAGTTCTGCACCCCACCAGGTACTCACACACCAGTTCTGCACCCCGCCAGGTACTCACACACCAGTTCTGCACTGGGAAGGAGTGCCCCGTCAGGTACTCACACACTGGCCTGGGCCTATTTCAACCGTTTGGGAACAATAAGTGCAATATCTTTGACAAACTTTGGGATTAAGGTTTGAATTGCAGTTTATACGTTGATGTTATGATTCTGTTCAAAGTTGACATTTTAAACACTTCCAGGCACATTAACATCTGAGAGAAGAATGAAATCTGAACTGCTAAACTAATCCTGCCGTTATGTGTCCTATCACAATGATGCAGACCACACTCAGATCTACGTCTCACTGTCGGCAGGTGAATATGGACCTGTGCATTCACAAGATGCAACACAAAAACAGAGCAATGTAGTGTATTCTATCCAAGGCAGTCATTGTGAGACTAAACCTGGACGTCTCTCCGCCTCCGCTCCCCCCTCATTGGTCCTTTGACCTGCTGTAGACTGGGACAAGAGTGGTTATTTAGTTTGAATGTGTAGTAAAGGTAAATGAGCCGTTAAAGAGTGTGGCGCCCTCTGCAGGTGGGAGACCAGCGGCTGGAGCGAGTGCTCCCGGACCTGTGGCGAGGGCTTCCAGTACAGGACGGTGCGCTGCTGGAAGATGCTGTCTCCGGGCCTGGACTCGTCTGTGTACGACTCCCTCTGTCTATCACATGACCTGCACAAACCGGCCAATCGGAAAGTGTGCTCCGGCCAGAGCTGCGGGCCTCAGTGGGAGGTGTCCGAGTGGTCCCAGGTACAACACTCTCAACAACTGTTTAAGATCAGTCCTAAATGTGGAGCCACTCCCTAAACACTGGGAATCTCCCACAGCTACATCCATAAATCCACCTGGTATGAACAGTTTTAAGGGTTATAATTCCATCACGCTTTACAAACATCTGTGGTGTATATATTATGTGAAAATAGATCAAAACAAAGTATGAATAAGAAATACAAGTGTCCTAAACTCAAAGAAACAGCTGGAACCTGAGTGAGAGGAGCTCACATCAGAAGAGCAACGTTTAGCTCACTTTAATTACATGCAAACAACCCAGAAAGAGAAGCTGACACTACAGTAAATACTGCACATGTGCTCTACGATCTGCCATCAGCGGAAACGTGTCAATGAAGGAGAGGAGCAGATCAGAGCAGGCTTTCTGCTTCAGTTTGACTCTTTTTAGGTTAAGATCTTTTCAAATGATTCAAAGTAAAAATGAGACCAAATCCAATCCTACTTTATTTGTGTAGCACTTTATAAACAAAACTTTTCAAAGTGCTGCTCATATCTATGTGCCCGAGAGCCCCGAGACCCCCGAGACCCCCACGTGCACGTATCTATGTGCCCGAGACCCCCGCGTGCCAGAGACCCCCTCGTGCACGTATTTCTGTGCCCGAGACCCCCGACGTATCTCCCGAAGTATCTATGTGCCCGAGACCCCCGAGACCCCCGCGTGCACGTATCTATGTGCCCGCGCCCCCCGCGTGCCCGAGACCCCCGCGTGCACGTATCTATGTGCCGGAGACCCCCGGAACCCCCGCGTGCACGTATCTATGTGCCCGAGCCCCCCTACGTATCTATGTGCCCAGGACCCCCGACGTATCTATGTGCCCGAGACCCCCGCGTGCACGTATCTATGTGCCCGAGACCCCCGACGTATCTATGTGCCCGAGACACCCACGTACACGTATCTATGTGCCCGAGACCCCCGCATGCTCATATCTATGTGCCCGAGACCCCCGACGTATCTATGTGCCCGAGACCCCCGACGTATCTCCCGAAGTATCTATGTGCCCGAGACCCCCGACGTATCTATGTGCCCGGGACCCCCGACGTATATCCCGAAGTATCTATGTGCCCGAGACCCCCGAGACCCCCGCGTGCACGTATCTATGTGCCCGAGACCCCCTCGTGCTCATATCTATGTGCCCGAGACCCCCGACGTATCTATGTGCCCGAGACCCCCGACGTATCTATGTGCCCGAGACCCCCGCATGCTCATATCTATGTGCCCGAGACCCCCGCGTGCTCATATCTATGTGCCCGAGACCCCCGCGTGCACGTATCTATGTGCCCGAGACCCCCGCGTGCACGTATCTATGTGCCCTAGACCCCCGCGTGCCGGAGACCCCCGCGTGCAGGTATCTATGTGCCCGAGACCCCCGCGTGCCGGAGACCCCCGCATGCACGTATCCATGTGCCCGAGACCCCCGCATGCACGTATCCATGTGCCCGAGACCCCCGCGTGCCCGAGACCCCCGCGTGCTCATATCTATGTGCCCGAGACCCCCGCGTGCACGTATCTATGTGCCCGAGACCCCCGCGTGCACGTATTTATGTGCCCGAGACCCCCGCGTACACGTATCTATGTGCCCGAGACCCCCTCGTGCTCATATCTATGTGCCCGAGACCCCCGACGTATCTATGTGCCCGAGACCCCCGACGTATCTATGTGCCCGAGACCCCCGCGTGCTCATATCTATGTGCCCGAGACCCCCGCGTGCACGTATCTATGTGCCCGAGACCCCCGCGTACACGTATCTATGTGCCCGAGACCCCCGCGTGCTCATATCTATGTGCCCGAGACCCCCGCGTGCACGTATCTATGTGCCCGAGACCCCCGCGTACACGTATCTATGTGCCCGAAACCCCCGCGTGCACGTATCTATGTGCCCTAGACCCCCGCGTGCCGGAGACCCCCACATGCAGGTATCTATGTGCCCGAGACCCCCGCATGCACGTATCCATGTGCCCGAGACCCCCGCATGCACGTATCCATGTGCCCGAGACCCCCGCGTGCCCGAGACCCCCGCGTGCTCATATCTATGTGCCCGAGACCCCCGCGTGCACGTATCTATGTGCCCGAGACCCCCGAGACCCCCGCGTGCACGTATCTATGTGCCCGAGACCCCCGAGACCCCCGCGTGCACGTATCTATGTGCCCGAGACCCCCGCGTGCACGTATCTATGTGCCCGAGACCCCCGCGTGCACGTATCTATGTGCCCGAGACCCCCTCGTGCTCATATCTATGTGCCCGAGACCCCCGACGTATCTATGTGCCCGAGACCCCCGACGTATCTATGTGCCCGAGACCCCCGCGTGCACGTATCTATATGCCCGAGACCCCCGCGTGCACGTATCTATGTGCCCGAGACCCCCGCGTGCACGTATCTATATGCCCGAGACCCCCTCGTGCACGTATCTATGTGCCCGAGACCCCCGAGACCCCCGCGTGCACGTATCTATGTGCCCGAGACCCCCGCGTGCACGTATCTATGTGCCCGAGACCCCCGCGTGCACGTATCTATGTGCCCGAGACCCCCTCGTGCTCATATCTATGTGCCCGAGACCCCCGACGTATCTATGTGCCCGAGACCCCCGACGTATCTATATGCCCGAGACCCCCGCGTGCACGTATCTATATGCCCGAGACCCCCGCGTGCACGTATCTATATGCCCGAGACCCCCGACGTATCTATGTGCCCGGGACCCCCGACGTATCTATGTGCCCGCGACCCCCGCGTGCCCGAGACCCCCGCGTGCACGTATCTATGTGCCCGAGCCCCCCTACGTATCTATGTGCCCGAGACCCCCGACGTATCTATGTGCCCGCGACCCCCGCGTGCCCGAGACCCCCGCGTGCACGTATCTATGTGCCCGAGCCCCCCTACGTATCTATGTGCCCGAGACCCCCGACGTATCTATGTGCCCGAGACCCCCGACGTATCTATGTGCCCGAGACCCCCGCGTGCACGTATCTATGTGCCCGAGACCCCCGACGTATCTATGTGCCCGAGACCCCCACGTACACGTATCTATGTGCCCGAGACCCCCGCATGCTCATATCTATGTGCCCGAGACCCCCGACGTATCTATGTGCCCGAGACCCCCACGTACACGTATCTATGTGCCCGAGACCCCCGCGTGCACGTATCTATGTGCCCGAGACCCCCGACGTATCTATGTGCCCGAGACCCCCGACGTATCTCCCGAAGTATCTATGTGCCCGAGACCCCCGAGACCCCCGCGTGCACGTATCTATGTGCCCGAGACCCCCGAGACCCCCGCGTGCACGTATCTATGTGCCCGAGACCCCCGACGTATCTATGTGCCCGAGACCCCCGACGTATCTCCCGAAGTATCTATGTGCCCGAGACCCCCGAGACCCCCGCGTGCACGTATCTATGTGCCCGAGACCCCCGAGACCCCCGCGTGCACATATCTATGTGCCCGAGACCCCCGCTTGCACGTATCTATGTGCCCGAGACCCCCACGTGCACGTATCTATGTGCCCGAGACCCCCGACGTATCTATGTGCCCGGGACCCCCGACGTATCTCCCGAAGTATCTATGTGCCCGAGACCCCCGAGACCCCCGCGTGCACGTATCTATGTGCCCGAGAGCCCCGCGTGCAGGTATCTATGTGCCCGAGACCCCCGCTTGCACGTATCTATGTGCCCGAGACCCCCGCGTGCACGTATTTATGTGCCCGAGACCCCCGCGTACACGTATCTATGTGCCCGAGACCCCCGCGTGCACGTATCTATGTGCCCGAGACCCCCTCGTGCTCATATCTATGTGCCCGAGACCCCCGACGTATCTATGTGCCCGAGACCCCCGACGTATCTATGTGCCCGAGACCCCCGCATGCTCATATCTATGTGCCCGAGACCCCCGCGTGCTCATATCTATGTGCCCGAGACCCCCGCTTGCACGTATCTATGTGCCCGAGACCCCCGACGTATCTATGTGCCCGGGACCCCCGACGTATCCCCCGAAGTATCTATGTGCCCGAGACCCCCGAGACCCCCGCGTGCACGTATCTATGTGCCCGAGACCCCCGCGTGCAGGTATCTATGTGCCCGAGACCCCCGCGTGCAGGTATCTATGTGCCCGAGACCCCCGCATGCACGTATCTATGTGCCCGAGACCCCCGCGTACACGTATCTATGTGCCCGAGACCCCCGCGTGCACGTATCTATGTGCCCGAGACCCCCGCGTGCAGGTATCTATGTCCGAGACCCCCGCGTGCACGTATCTATGTGCCCGAGACCCCCGCGTGCACGTATCCATGTGCCCGAAACCCCCGCGTGCACGTATCTATGTGCCCTAGACCCCCGCGTGCCGGAGACCCCCGCGTGCAGGTATCTATGTGCCCGAGACCCCCGCGTGCCGGAGACCCCCGCATGCACGTATCCATGTGCCGGAGACCCCCGCATGCACGTATCCATGTGCCCGAGACCCCCGCGTGCCCGAGACCCCCGCGTGCTCATATCTATGTGCCCGAGACCCCCGCGTGCACGTATCTATGTGCCCGAGACCCCCGCGTGCACGTATCTATGTGCCCGAGACCCCCTCGTGCTCATATCTATGTGCCCGAGACCCCCGACGTATCTATGTGCCCGAGACCCCCGACGTATCTATGTGCCCGAGACCCCCGCGTGCACGTATCTATGTGCCCAAGACCCCCGACGTATCTATGTGCCCGAGACCCCCACGTACACGTATCTATGTGCCCGAGACCCCCGCATGCTCATATCTATGTGCCCGAGACCCCCGCGTGCACGTATCTATGTGCCCGAGACCCCCGACGTATCTATGTGCCCGAGACCCCCGACGTATCTCCCAAAGTATCTATGTGCCCGAGACCCCCGAGACCCCCGCGTGCACGTATCTATGTGCCCGAGACCCCCGCATGCACGTATCTATGTGCCCGAGACTCCCGACGTATCTATGTGCCCGGGACCCCCGACGTATCTCCCGAAGTATCTATGTGCCCGAGACCCCCGAGACCCCCGCGTGCACGTATCTATGTGCCCGGGACCCCCGCGTGCACGTATCTATGTGCCCGAGACCCCCGCGTGCACGTATCTATGTGCCCGAGACCCCCGCGTGCACGTATCTATGTGCCCGAGACCCCCGCGTGCAGGTATCTATGTGCCAGAGACCCCCGCGTGCACGTATCTATATGCCCGAGACCCCCGCGTGCACGTATCTATGTGCCCGAGACCCCCGCGTGCCAGAGACCCCCTCGTGCACGTATTTATGTGCCCGGGACCCCCGACGTATCTATGTGCCCGCGACCCCCGCATGCCCGAGACCCCCGCGTGCACGTATCTATGTGCCCGAGACCCCCGACGTATCTATGTGCCCGAGACCCCCGACGTATCTCCCGAAGTATCTATGTGCCCGAGACCCCCGAGACCCCCGCGTGCACGTATCTATGTGCCCGAGACCCCCGACGTATCTATGTGCCCGAGACCCCCACGTACACGTATCTATGTGCCCGAGACCCCCACGTACACGTATCTATGTGCCCGAGACCCCCGCATGCACGTATCTATGTGCCCGAGACTCCCGACGTATCTATGTGCCCGAGACCCCCGACGTATCTATGTGCCCGAGACCCCCACGTACACGTATCTATGTGCCCGAGACCCCCGCGTGCACGTATCTATGTGCCCGAGACCCCCGCGTGCACGTATCTATGTGCCCGAGACCCCCGCGTGCACGTATCTATGTGCCCGAGACCCCCGACGTATCTATGTGCCCGAGACCCCCGACGTATCTCCCAAAGTATCTATGTGCCCGAGACCCCCGAGACCCCCGCGTGCACGTATCTATGTGCCCGAGACCCCCGCATGCACGTATCTATGTGCCCGAGACTCCCGACGTATCTATGTGCCCGGGACCCCCGACGTATCTCCCGAAGTATCTATGTGCCCGAGACCCCCGAGACCCCCGCGTGCACGTATCTATGTGCCCGGGACCCCCGCGTGCACGTATCTATGTGCCCGAGACCCCCGCGTGCACGTATCTATGTGCCCGAGACCCCCGCGTGCACGTATCTATGTGCCCGAGACCCCCGCGTGCAGGTATCTATGTGCCAGAGACCCCCGCGTGCACGTATCTATATGCCCGAGACCCCCGCGTGCACGTATCTATGTGCCCGAGACCCCCGCGTGCCAGAGACCCCCTCGTGCACGTATTTATGTGCCCGGGACCCCCGACGTATCTATGTGCCCGCGACCCCCGCATGCCCGAGACCCCCGCGTGCACGTATCTATGTGCCCGAGACCCCCGACGTATCTATGTGCCCGAGACCCCCGACGTATCTCCCGAAGTATCTATGTGCCCGAGACCCCCGAGACCCCCGCGTGCACGTATCTATGTGCCCGAGACCCCCGACGTATCTATGTGCCCGAGACCCCCACGTACACGTATCTATGTGCCCGAGACCCCCACGTACACGTATCTATGTGCCCGAGACCCCCGCATGCACGTATCTATGTGCCCGAGACTCCCGACGTATCTATGTGCCCGAGACCCCCGACGTATCTATGTGCCCGAGACCCCCACGTACACGTATCTATGTGCCCGAGACCCCCGCGTGCACGTATCTATGTGCCCGAGACCCCCGCGTGCACGTATCTATGTGCCCGAGACCCCCGCGTGCACGTATCTATGTGCCCGAGACCCCCGCGTGCAGGTATCTATGTGCCAGAGACCCCCGCGTGCACGTATCTATGTGCCCGAGACCCCCGCGTGCAGGTATCTATGTGCCCGAGACCCCCGCGTGCACGTATCCATGTGCCCGAGACCCCCGCGTGCACGTATCTATGTGCCGGAGACCCCCGCGTGCCGGAGACCCCCGCGTGCAGGTATCTATGTGCCCGAGACCCCCGCGTGCCGGAGACCCCAGCGTGCACGTATCCATGTGCCCGAGACCCCCGCGTGCACGTATCCATGTGCCCGAGACCCCCGCGTGCTCATATCTATGTGCCCGAGACCCCCGCGTGCACGTATCTATGTGCCCGAGACCCCCGAGACCCCCGCGTGCACGTATCTATGTGCCCGAGACCCCCGAGACCCCCGCGTGCACGTATCTATGTGCCCGAGACCCCCGCGTGCACGTATCTATGTGCCCGAGACCCCCGCGTGCACGTATCTATGTGCCCGAGACCCCCTCGTGCTCATATCTATGTGCCCGAGACCCCCGACGTATCTATGTGCCCGAGACCCCCGACGTATCTATGTGCCCGAGACCCCCGCGTGCACGTATCTATATGCCCGAGACCCCCGCGTGCACGTATCTATGTGCCCGAGACCCCCGCGTGCACGTATCTATATGCCCGAGACCCCCTCGTGCACGTATCTATGTGCCCGAGACCCCCGAGACCCCCGCGTGCACGTATCTATGTGCCCGAGACCCCCGCGTGCACGTATCTATGTGCCCGAGACCCCCGCGTGCACGTATCTATGTGCCCGAGACCCCCTCGTGCTCATATCTATGTGCCCGAGACCCCCGACGTATCTATGTGCCCGAGACCCCCGACGTATCTATATGCCCGAGACCCCCGCGTGCACGTATCTATATGCCCGAGACCCCCGCGTGCACGTATCTATATGCCCGAGACCCCCGACGTATCTATGTGCCCGGGACCCCCGACGTATCTATGTGCCCGCGACCCCCGCGTGCCCGAGACCCCCGCGTGCACGTATCTATGTGCCCGAGCCCCCCTACGTATCTATGTGCCCGAGACCCCCGACGTATCTATGTGCCCGCGACCCCCGCGTGCCCGAGACCCCCGCGTGCACGTATCTATGTGCCCGAGCCCCCCTACGTATCTATGTGCCCGAGACCCCCGACGTATCTATGTGCCCGAGACCCCGGACGTATCTATGTGCCCGAGACCCCCGCGTGCACGTATCTATGTGCCCGAGACCCCCGACGTATCTATGTGCCCGAGACCCCCACGTACACGTATCTATGTGCCCGAGACCCCCGCATGCTCATATCTATGTGCCCGAGACCCCCGACGTATCTATGTGCCCGAGACCCCCACGTACACGTATCTATGTGCCCGAGACCCCCGCGTGCACGTATCTATGTGCCCGAGACCCCCGACGTATCTATGTGCCCGAGACCCCCGACGTATCTCCCGAAGTATCTATGTGCCCGAGACCCCCGAGACCCCCGCGTGCACGTATCTATGTGCCCGAGACCCCCGAGACCCCCGCGTGCACGTATCTATGTGCCCGAGACCCCCGACGTATCTATGTGCCCGAGACCCCCGACGTATCTCCCGAAGTATCTATGTGCCCGAGACCCCCGAGACCCCCGCGTGCACGTATCTATGTGCCCGAGACCCCCGAGACCCCCGCGTGCACATATCTATGTGCCCGAGACCCCCGCTTGCACGTATCTATGTGCCCGAGACCCCCACGTGCACGTATCTATGTGCCCGAGACCCCCGACGTATCTATGTGCCCGGGACCCCCGACGTATCTCCCGAAGTATCTATGTGCCCGAGACCCCCGAGACCCCCGCGTGCACGTATCTATGTGCCCGAGAGCCCCGCGTGCAGGTATCTATGTGCCCGAGACCCCCGCTTGCACGTATCTATGTGCCCGAGACCCCCGCGTGCACGTATTTATGTGCCCGAGACCCCCGCGTACACGTATCTATGTGCCCGAGACCCCCGCGTGCACGTATCTATGTGCCCGAGACCCCCTCGTGCTCATATCTATGTGCCCGAGACCCCCGACGTATCTATGTGCCCGAGACCCCCGACGTATCTATGTGCCCGAGACCCCCGCATGCTCATATCTATGTGCCCGAGACCCCCGCGTGCTCATATCTATGTGCCCGAGACCCCCGCTTGCACGTATCTATGTGCCCGAGACCCCCGACGTATCTATGTGCCCGGGACCCCCGACGTATCTCCCGAAGTATCTATGTGCCCGAGACCCCCGAGACCCCCGCGTGCACGTATCTATGTGCCCGAGACCCCCGCGTGCAGGTATCTATGTGCCCGAGACCCCCGCGTGCAGGTATCTATGTGCCCGAGACCCCCGCATGCACGTATCTATGTGCCCGAGACCCCCGCGTACACGTATCTATGTGCCCGAGACCCCCGCGTGCACGTATCTATGTGCCCGAGACCCCCGCGTGCAGGTATCTATGTCCGAGACCCCCGCGTGCACGTATCTATGTGCCCGAGACCCCCGCGTGCACGTATCCATGTGCCCGAAACCCCCGCGTGCACGTATCTATGTGCCCTAGACCCCCGCGTGCCGGAGACCCCCGCGTGCAGGTATCTATGTGCCCGAGACCCCCGCGTGCCGGAGACCCCCGCATGCACGTATCCATGTGCCGGAGACCCCCGCATGCACGTATCCATGTGCCCGAGACCCCCGCGTGCCCGAGACCCCCGCGTGCTCATATCTATGTGCCCGAGACCCCCGCGTGCACGTATCTATGTGCCCGAGACCCCCGCGTGCACGTATCTATGTGCCCGAGACCCCCTCGTGCTCATATCTATGTGCCCGAGACCCCCGACGTATCTATGTGCCCGAGACCCCCGACGTATCTATGTGCCCGAGACCCCCGCGTGCACGTATCTATGTGCCCAAGACCCCCGACGTATCTATGTGCCCGAGACCCCCACGTACACGTATCTATGTGCCCGAGACCCCCGCATGCTCATATCTATGTGCCCGAGACCCCCGCGTGCACGTATCTATGTGCCCGAGACCCCCGACGTATCTATGTGCCCGAGACCCCCGACGTATCTCCCAAAGTATCTATGTGCCCGAGACCCCCGAGACCCCCGCGTGCACGTATCTATGTGCCCGAGACCCCCGCATGCACGTATCTATGTGCCCGAGACTCCCGACGTATCTATGTGCCCGGGACCCCCGACGTATCTCCCGAAGTATCTATGTGCCCGAGACCCCCGAGACCCCCGCGTGCACGTATCTATGTGCCCGGGACCCCCGCGTGCACGTATCTATGTGCCCGAGACCCCCGCGTGCACGTATCTATGTGCCCGAGACCCCCGCGTGCACGTATCTATGTGCCCGAGACCCCCGCGTGCAGGTATCTATGTGCCAGAGACCCCCGCGTGCACGTATCTATATGCCCGAGACCCCCGCGTGCACGTATCTATGTGCCCGAGACCCCCGCGTGCCAGAGACCCCCTCGTGCACGTATTTATGTGCCCGGGACCCCCGACGTATCTATGTGCCCGCGACCCCCGCATGCCCGAGACCCCCGCGTGCACGTATCTATGTGCCCGAGACCCCCGACGTATCTATGTGCCCGAGACCCCCGACGTATCTCCCGAAGTATCTATGTGCCCGAGACCCCCGAGACCCCCGCGTGCACGTATCTATGTGCCCGAGACCCCCGACGTATCTATGTGCCCGAGACCCCCACGTACACGTATCTATGTGCCCGAGACCCCCACGTACACGTATCTATGTGCCCGAGACCCCCGCATGCACGTATCTATGTGCCCGAGACTCCCGACGTATCTATGTGCCCGAGACCCCCGACGTATCTATGTGCCCGAGACCCCCACGTACACGTATCTATGTGCCCGAGACCCCCGCGTGCACGTATCTATGTGCCCGAGACCCCCGCGTGCACGTATCTATGTGCCCGAGACCCCCGCGTGCACGTATCTATGTGCCCGAGACCCCCGCGTGCAGGTATCTATGTGCCAGAGACCCCCGCGTGCACGTATCTATGTGCCCGAGACCCCCGCGTGCAGGTATCTATGTGCCCGAGACCCCCGCGTGCACGTATCCATGTGCCCGAGACCCCCGCGTGCACGTATCTATGTGCCGGAGACCCCCGCGTGCCGGAGACCCCCGCGTGCAGGTATCTATGTGCCCGAGACCCCCGCGTGCCGGAGACCCCAGCGTGCACGTATCCATGTGCCCGAGACCCCCGCGTGCACGTATCCATGTGCCCGAGACCCCCGTGTGCACGTATCCATGTGCCCGAGACTCCCGCGTGCAGGTATCTATATGCCCGAGACCCCCGCGTGCCAGAGACCCCCTCGTGCACGTATTTATGTGCCCGGGACCCCCGACGTATCTATGTGCCCGCGACCCCCGCGTGCACGTATCTATGTGCCGGAGACCCCCGGAACCCCCGCGTGCACGTATCTATGTGCCCGAGACCCCCGACGTATCTATGTGCCCGAGACCCCCGCGTGCACGTATCTATGTGCCCGAGACCCCCGACGTATCTATGTGCCCGAGACACCCACGTACACGTATCTATGTGCCCGAGACCCCAGCATGCTCATGTCTATGTGCCCGAGACCCCCGCGTGCACGTATCTATGTGCCCGAGACCCCCAACGTATCTATGTGCCCGAGACCCCCGACGTATCTCCCGAAGTATCTATGTGCCCGAGACCCCCGAGACCCCCGCGTGCACGTATCTATGTGCCCGAGACCCCCGAGACCCCCGCGTGCACGTATCTATGTGCCCGAGACCCCCGCTTGCACGTATCTATGTGCCCGAGACCCCCACGTGCACGTATCTATGTGCCCGAGACCCCCGACGTATCTATGTGCCCGGGACCCCCGACGTATCTCCCGAAGTATCTATGTGCCCGAGACCCCCGAGACCCCCGCGTGCACGTATCTATGTGACGGAGAGCCCCGCGTGCAGGTATCTATGTGCCCGAGACCCCCGCGTGCACGTATTTATGTGCCCGAGACCCCCGCGTACACGTATCTATGTGCCCGAGACCCCCTCGTGCTCATATCTATGTGCCCGAGACCCCCGACGTATCTATGTGCCCGAGACCCCCGACGTATCTATGTGCCCGAGACCCCCGCATGCTCATATCTATGTGCCCGAGACCCCCGCGTGCTCATATCTATGTGCCCGAGACCCCCGCGTGCACGTATCTATGTGCCCGAGACCACCGACGTATCTATGTGCCCGGGACCCCCGACGTATCTCCCGAAGTATCTATGTGCCCGAGACCCCCGAGACCCCCGCGTGCACGTATCTATGTGCCCGAGACCCCCGCGTGCAGGTATCTATGTGCCCGAGACCCCCGCGTGCAGGTATCTATGTGCCCGAGACCCCCGCGTGCAGGTATCTATGTGCCCGAGACCCCCGCGTGCACGTATCTATGTGCCCGAGACCCCCGCGTACACGTATCTATGTGCCCGAGACCCCCGCTTGCACGTATCTATGTGCCCGAGACCCCCGCGTGCAGGTATCTAGGTCCGAGACCCCCACGTGCACGTATCTATGTGCCCGAGACCCCCGCGTGCACGTATCCATGTGCCCGAAACCCCCGCGTGCACGTATCCATGTGCCCGAAACCCCCGCGTGCACGTATCCATGTGCCCGAGACCCCCGCGTGCACGTATCCATGTGCCCTAGACCCCCGCGTGCCGGAGACCCCCGCATGCACGTATCCATGTGCCCGAGACCCCCGCATGCACGTATCTATGTGCCCGAGACCCCCGCGTACACGTATCTATGTGCCCGAGACCCCCGCTTGCACGTATCTATGTGCCCGAGACCCCCGCGTGCAGGTATCTATGTCCGAGACCCCCACGTGCACGTATCTATGTGCCCGAGACCCCCGCGTGCACGTATCCATGTGCCCGAAACCCCCGCGTGCACGTATCCATGTGCCCGAGACCCCCGCATGCACGTATCCATGTGCCCGAGACCCCCGCGTGCCCGAGACTCCCGCGTGCTCATATCTATGTGCCCGAGACCCCCGCGTGCACGTATCTATGTGCCCGAGACCCCCGAGACCCCCGCGTGCACGTATCTATGTGCCCGAGACCCCCTCGTGCTCATATCTATGTGCCCGAGACCCCCGACGTATCTATGTGCCCGAGACCCCCGACGTATCTATGTGCCCGAGACCCCCGCGTGCACGTATCTATGTGCCCGAGACCCCCGCATGCAGGTATCTATGTGCCCGAGACCCCCGCGTGCACGTATCTATGTGCCCGAGACCCCCGACGTATCTATGTGCCCGGGACCCCCGACGTATCTCCCGAAGTATCTATGTGCCCGAGACCCCCGCGTGCAGGTATCTATGTGCCCGAGACCCCCGCGTGCACGTATCCATGTGCCCGAGACCCCCGCGTGCAGGTATCTATGTGCCCGAGACCCCCGCGTGCCGGAGACCCCCGCGTGCAGGTATCTATGTGCCCGAGACCCCCGCGTGCAGGTATCTATGTGCCCGAGACCCCCGCGTGCACGTATCCATGTGCCCGAGACCCCCGCGTGCACGTATCCATGTGCCCGAGACCCCCGCGTGCACGTATCTATGTGCCCGAGACCCCCGCGTGCCAGAGACCCCCGCGTGCACGTATCCATGTGCTCGAGACCCCCGTGTGCACGTATCTATGTGCCCGAGACCCCCGCGTGCAGGTATCTATGTGCCCGAGACCCCCGCGTGCACGTATCTATGTGCCCGAGACCCCCGCGTGCAGGTATCTATGTGCCCGAGACCCCCGCGTGCCAGAGACCCCCTCGTGCACGTATTTATGTGCCCGGGACCCCCGACGTATCTATGTGCCCGCGACCCCCGCGTGCACGAGACCCCCGCGTACACGTATCCATGTGCCCGAGACCCCCGCGTGCAGGTATCCATGTGCCCGAGACCCCCGCGTGCAGGTATCTATGTGCCCGAGACCCCCGCGTGCCAGAGACCCCCTCGTGCACGTATATATGTGCCAGAGACCCCCGCGTGCACGTATCCATGTGCCAGAGACCCCCGCGTGCAGGTATCCATGTGCCCGAGACCCCCGCGTGCAGGTATCCATGTGCCCGAGACCCCCGCGTGCAGGTATCTATGTGCCCGAGACCCCCGCGTGCAGGTATCTATGTGCCCGAGACCCCCTCGTGCACGTATCTATGTGCCCGAGACCCCCGCGTGCACGTATCCATGTGCCCAAGACCCCCGCGTGCACGTATCCATGTGCCAGAGACCCCCGCGTATGTGCCCGAGACCCCCGCGTGCACGTATTTATGTGCCCGAGACCCCCGCGTACACGTATCTATGTGCCCGAGACCCCCTCGTGCTCATATCTATGTGCCCGAGACCCCCGACGTATCTATGTGCCCGAGACCCCCGACGTATCTATGTGCCCGAGACCCCCGCATGCTCATATCTATGTGCCCGAGACCCCCGCGTGCTCATATCTATGTGCCCGAGACCCCCGCGTGCACGTATCTATGTGCCCGAGACCACCGACGTATCTATGTGCCCGGGACCCCCGACGTATCTCCCGAAGTATCTATGTGCCCGAGACCCCCGAGACCCCCGCGTGCACGTATCTATGTGCCCGAGACCCCCGCGTGCAGGTATCTATGTGCCCGAGACCCCCGCGTGCAGGTATCTATGTGCCCGAGACCCCCGCGTGCAGGTATCTATGTGCCCGAGACCCCCGCGTGCACGTATCTATGTGCCCGAGACCCCCGCGTACACGTATCTATGTGCCCGAGACCCCCGCTTGCACGTATCTATGTGCCCGAGACCCCCGCGTGCAGGTATCTATGTCCGAGACCCCCACGTGCACGTATCTATGTGCCCGAGACCCCCGCGTGCACGTATCCATGTGCCCGAAACCCCCGCGTGCACGTATCCATGTGCCCGAGACCCCCGCGTGCACGTATCTATGTGCCCGAGACCCCCGCGTGCACGTATTTATGTGCCCGAGACCCCCGCGTGCACGTATCTATGTGCCCGAGACCCCCTCGTGCTCATATCTATGTGCCCGAGACCCCCGACGTATCTATGTGCCCGAGACCCCCGACGTATCTATGTGCCCGAGACCCCCGCGTGCACGTATCTATGTGCCCGAGACCCCCGCATGCAGGTATCTATGTGCCCGAGACCCCCGCGTGCACGTATCTATGTGCCCGAGACCCCCGACGTATCTATGTGCCCGGGACCCCCGACGTATCTCCCGAAGTATCTATGTGCCCGAGACCCCCGCGTGCAGGTATCTATGTGCCCGAGACCCCCGCGTGCACGTATCCATGTGCCCGAGACCCCCGCGTGCAGGTATCTATGTGCCCGAGACCCCCGCGTGCCGGAGACCCCCGCGTGCAGGTATCTATGTGCCCGAGACCCCCGCGTGCAGGTATCTATGTGCCCGAGACCCCCGCGTGCACGTATCCATGTGCCCGAGACCCCCGCGTGGACGTATCCATGTGCCCGAGACCCCCGCGTGCACGTATCTATGTGCCCGAGACCCCCGCGTGCCAGAGACCCCCGCGTGCACGTATCCATGTGCTCGAGACCCCCGTGTGCACGTATCTATGTGCCCGAGACCCCCGCGTGCAGGTATCTATGTGCCCGAGACCCCCGCGTGCACGTATCTATGTGCCCGAGACCCCCGCGTGCAGGTATCTATGTGCCCGAGACCCCCGCGTGCCAGAGACCCCCTCGTGCACGTATTTATGTGCCCGGGACCCCCGACGTATCTATGTGCCCGCGACCCCCGCGTGCACGAGACCCCCGCGTACACGTATCCATGTGCCCGAGACCCCCGCGTGCAGGTATCCATGTGCCCGAGACCCCCGCGTGCAGGTATCTATGTGCCCGAGACCCCCGCGTGCCAGAGACCCCCTCGTGCACGTATATATGTGCCAGAGACCCCCGCGTGCACGTATCCATGTGCCAGAGACCCCCGCGTGCAGGTATCCATGTGCCCGAGACCCCCGCGTGCAGGTATCCATGTGCCCGAGACCCCCGCGTGCAGGTATCTATGTGCCCGAGACCCCCGCGTGCAGGTATCTATGTGCCCGAGACCCCCTCGTGCACGTATCTATGTGCCCGAGACCCCCGCGTGCACGTATCCATGTGCCCAAGACCCCCGCGTGCACGTATCCATGTGCCAGAGACCCCCGCGTATGTGCCCGAGACCCCCGCGTGCACGTATTTATGTGCCCGAGACCCCCGCGTACACGTATCTATGTGCCCGAGACCCCCTCGTGCTCATATCTATGTGCCCGAGACCCCCGACGTATCTATGTGCCCGAGACCCCCGACGTATCTATGTGCCCGAGACCCCCGCATGCTCATATCTATGTGCCCGAGACCCCCGCGTGCTCATATCTATGTGCCCGAGACCCCCGCGTGCACGTATCTATGTGCCCGAGACCACCGACGTATCTATGTGCCCGGGACCCCCGACGTATCTCCCGAAGTATCTATGTGCCCGAGACCCCCGAGACCCCCGCGTGCACGTATCTATGTGCCCGAGACCCCCGCGTGCAGGTATCTATGTGCCCGAGACCCCCGCGTGCAGGTATCTATGTGCCCGAGACCCCCGCGTGCAGGTATCTATGTGCCCGAGACCCCCGCGTGCACGTATCTATGTGCCCGAGACCCCCGCGTACACGTATCTATGTGCCCGAGACCCCCGCTTGCACGTATCTATGTGCCCGAGACCCCCGCGTGCAGGTATCTATGTCCGAGACCCCCACGTGCACGTATCTATGTGCCCGAGACCCCCGCGTGCACGTATCCATGTGCCCGAAACCCCCGCGTGCACGTATCCATGTGCCCGAGACCCCCGCGTGCACGTATCTATGTGCCCGAGACCCCCGCGTGCACGTATTTATGTGCCCGAGACCCCCGCGTACACGTATCTATGTGCCCGAGACCCCCTCGTGCTCATATCTATGTGCCCGAGACCCCCGACGTATCTATATTTCCGAGACCCCCGACGTATCTATGTGCCCGAGACCCCCGCGTGCTCATATCTATGTGCCCGAGACCCCCGCGTGCACGTATCTATGTGCCCGAGACCACCGACGTATCTATGTGCCCGGGACCCCCGACGTATCTCCCGAAGTATCTATGTGCCCGAGACCCCCGAGACCCCCGCGTGCACGTATCTATGTGCCCGAGACCCCCGCGTGCAGGTATCTGTGCCCGAGACCCCCGCGTGCAGGTATCTATGTGCCCGAGACCCCCGCGTGCAGGTATCTATGTGCCCGAGACCCCCGCGTGCACGTATCTATGTGCCCGAGACCCCCGCATGCAGGTATCTATGTGCCCGAGACCCCCGCGTGCACGTATCTATGTGCCCGAGACCCCCGACGTATCTATGTGCCCGGGACCCCCGACGTATCTCCCGAAGTATCTATGTGCCCGAGACCCCCGCGTGCACGTATCTATGTGCCCGAGACCCCCGCGTGCACGTATCTATGTACCCGAGACCCCCGCGTGCAGGTATCTATGTGCCCGAGACCCCCGCGTGCACGTATCCATGTGCCCGAGACCCCCGCGTGCCGGAGACCCCCGCGTGCAGGTATCTATGTGCCCGAGACCCCCGCGTGCAGGTATCTATGTGCCCGAGACCCCCGCGTGCACGTATCCATGTGCCCGAGACCCCCGCGTGCAGGTATCTATGTGCCCGAGACCCCCGCGTGCCGGAGACCCCCGCGTGCAGGTATCTATGTGCCCGAGACCCCCGCGTGCAGGTATCTATGTGCCCGAGACCCCCGCGTGCACGTATCCATGTGCCCGAGACCCCCGCGTGCACGTATCCATGTGCCCGAGACCCCCGCGTGCACGTATCTATGTGCCCGAGACCCCCGCGTGCCAGAGACCCCCGCGTGCACGTATCCATGTGCTCGAGACCCCCGTGTGCACGTATCTATGTGCCCGAGACCCCCGCGTGCAGGTATCTATGTGCCCGAGACCCCCGCGTGCACGTATCTATGTGCCCGAGACCCCCGCGTGCAGGTATCTATGTGCCCGAGTCCCCCGCGTGCCAGAGACCCCCTCGTGCACGTATTTATGTGCCCGGGACCCCCGACGTATCTATGTGCCCGCGACCCCCGCGTGCACGAGACCCCCGCGTACACGTATCCATGTGCCCGAGACCCCCGCGTGCAGGTATCCATGTGCCCGAGACCCCCGCGTGCAGGTATCTATGTGCCCGAGACCCCCGCGTGCCAGAGACCCCCTCGTGCACGTATATATGTGCCAGAGACCCCCGCGTGCACGTATCCATGTGCCCGAGACCCCCGCGTGCAGGTATCCATGTGCCCGAGACCCCCGCGTGCAGGTATCCATGTGCCCGAGACCCCCGCGTGCAGGTATCTATGTGCCCGAGACCCCCGCGTGCAGGTATCTATGTGCCCGAGACCCCCGCGTGCAGGTATCTATGTGCCCGAGACCCCCGCGTGCCAGAGACCCCCTCGTGCACGTATCTATGTGCCCGAGACCCCCGCGTGCACGTATCCATGTGCCCGAGACCCCCGCGTGCACGTATCCATGTGCCAGAGACCCCCGCGTATGTGCCCGAGACCCCCGCGTGCACGTATTTATGTGCCCGAGACCCCCGCGTACACGTATCTATGTGCCCGAGACCCCCTCGTGCTCATATCTATGTGCCCGAGACCCCCGCGTGCACGTATCTATGTGCCCGAGACCCCCGAGACCCCCGCGTGCACGTATCTATGTGCCCGAGACCCCCGCGTGCACGTATCTATGTGCCCGAGACCCCCTCGTGCTCATATCTATGTGCCCGAGACCCCCGACGTATCTATGTGCCCGAGACCCCCGACGTATCTATGTGCCCGAGACCCCCGCGTGCACGTATCTATGTGCCCGAGACCCCCGCATGCAGGTATCTATGTGCCCGAGACCCCCGCGTGCACGTATCTATGTGCCCGAGACCCCCGAGACCCCCGCGTGCACGTATCTATGTGCCCGAGACCCCCGCGTGCACGTATCTATGTGCCCGAGACCCCCGAGACCCCCGCGTGCACGTATCTATGTGCCCGAGACCCCCGCGTGCACGTATCTATGTGCCCGAGACCCCCGACGTATCTATGTGCCCGAGACCCCCGACGTATCTATGTGCCCGAGACCCCCGCGTGCACGTATCTATGTGCCCGAGACCCCCGCATGCAGGTATCTATGTGCCCGAGACCCCCGCGTCCACGTATCTATGTGCCCGAGACCCCCACGTGCACGTATCTATGTGCCCGAGACCCCCGACGTATCTATGTGCCCGAGACCCCCACGTGCACGTATCTATGTGCCCGAGACCCCCGACGTATCTATGTGCCCGAGACCCCCGACGTATCTATGTACCCGAGACCCCCGCGTGCCGGAGACCCCCGCGTGCAGGTATCTATGTGCCCGAGACCCCCGCGTGCAGGTATCTATGTGCCCGAGACCCCCGCGTGCACGTATCCATGTGCCCGAGACCCCCGCGTGCAGGTATCTATGTGCCCGAGACCCCCGCGTGCCGGAGACCCCCGCGTGCAGGTATCTATGTGCCCGAGACCCCCGCGTGCAGGTATCTATGTGCCCGAGACCCGCGCGTGCAGGTATCTATGTGCCCGAGACCCCCGCGTGCACGTATCCATGTGCCCGAGACCCCCGCGTGCACGTATCCATGTGCCCGAGACCCCCGCGTGCACGTATCTATGTGCCCGAGACCCCCGCGTGCCAGAGACCCCCGCGTGCACGTATCCATGTGCCCGAGACCCCCGTGTGCACGTATCTATGTGCCGAGACCCCCGCGTGCAGGTATCTATGTGCCCGAGACCCCCGCGTGCAGGTATCTATGTGCCCGAGACCCCCGCGTGCCAGAGACCCCCTCGTGCACGTATTTATATGCCCGGGACCCCCGACGTATCTATGTGCCCGCGACCCCCGCGTCCACGAGACCCCCGCGTACACGTATCCATGTGCCCGAGACCCCCGCGTGCAGGTATCCATGTGCCCGAGACCCCCGCGTGCAGGTATCTATGTGCCCGAGACCCCCGCGTGCCAGAGACCCCCTCGTGCACGTATATATGTGCCAGAGACCCCCGCGTGCACGTATCCATGTGCCCGAGACCCCCGCGTGCAGGTATCCATGTGCCCGAGACCCCCGCGTGCAGGTATCCATGTGCCCGAGACCCCCGCGTGCAGGTATCTATGTGCCCGAGACCCCCGCGTGCAGGTATCTATGTGCCCGAGACCCCCGCGTGCAGGTATCTATGTGCCCGAGACCCCCGCGTGCCAGAGACCCCCTCGTGCACGTATCTATGTGCCCGAGACCCCCGCGTGCACGTATCCATGTGCCCGAGACCCCCGCGTGCACGTATCCATGTGCCCGAGACCCCCGCGTGCAGGTATCTATGTGCCCGAGACCCCCGCGTGCACGTATCCATGTGCCCGAGACCCCCGCGTGCACGTATCTATGTGCCCGAGACCCCCGCGTGCACGTATCCATGTGCCCGAGACCCCCGCGTGCACGTATCCATATGCCCGAGACCCCCGCGTGCACGTATCTATGTGCCCGAGACCCCCGCGTGCCAGAGACCCCCTCTTGCACGTATATATGTGCCAGAGACCCCCGCGTGCACGTATCCATGTGCCCGAGACCCCCGCGTGCACGTATCTTATGTGCCCGAGACCCCCGCGTGCAGGTATCCATGTGCCCGAGACCCCCGCGTGCAGGTATCTATGTGCCCGAGACCCCCGCGTGCAGGTATCTATGTGCCCGAGACCCCCGCTTGCAGGTATCTATGTGCCCGAGACCCCCGCGTGCAGGTATCTATGTGCCCGAGACCCCCGCGTGCCAGAGACCCCCTCGTGCACGTATCTATGTGCCCGAGACCCCCGCGTGCACGTATCTATGTGCCCGAGACCCCCGCGTGCACGTATCCATGTGCCCGAGACCCCCGCGTGCACGTATCCATGTGCCAGAGACCCCCGCGTATGTGCCCGAGACCCCCGCGTGCACGTATCTATGTGCCCGAGACCCCCGCGTGCAGGTATCTATGTGCCCGAGACCCCCGCGTGCAGGTATCTATGTGCCCGAGACCCCCGCGTGCCAGAGACCCCCTCGTGCACGTATTTATGTGCCCGGGACCCCCGACGTATCTATGTGCCCGAGGCCCCCGCGTGCACGTATCCATGTGCCCGAGACCCCCGCGTGCACGTATCCATGTGCCAGAGACCCCCGCGTATGTGCCCGAGACCCCCGCGTGCACGTATCTATGTGCCCGAGACCCCCGCGTGCAGGTATCTATGTGCCCGAGACCCCCGCGTGCAGGTATCTATGTGCCCGAGACCCCCGCGTGCACGTATTTATGTGCCCGGGACCCCCGACGTATCTATGTGCCCGCGACCCCCGCGTGCAAGAGACCCCCGCGTACACGTATCCATGTGCCCGAGACCCCCGCGTGCAGGTATCCATGTGCCCGAGACCCCCGCGTGCAGGTATCAATGTGCCCGCGTGCAGGTATCTATGTGCCCGAGACCCCCGCGTGCACGTATCCATGTGCCCGAGACCCCCGCGTGCACGTATCCATGTGCCCGAGACCCCCGCGTGCACGTATTATGTGCCCGAGACCCCCACGTGCAGGTATCCATGTGCCCGAGACCCCCGCGTGCACGTATCTATGTGCCCAAGACCCCCGCGTGCACGTATCCATGTGCCCGAGACCCCCGCGTGCACGTATCTATGTGCCCAAGACCCCCGCGTGCACGTATCCATGTGCCGAGACCCCCGCGTGCACGTATCCATGTGCCCGAGACCCCCGCGTGCAGGTATCTAAGACTCAGAAGATCCTGAAAAGAACTTTATCTACAGGAATATTATTATGGAAAAACTCAATTGAGTGATTTGATGTGTATTTGTCATAAAGTCTTCATGTGTTGGCCCCGCCCTCTCTGTCCCTCGGCTCTCGCTCAAACCCACTGACAGGCTCATGATTAGGTAAAGCTCATGCATAAGTCACTTTGCATGGCCCTTTTATGGCGTGGAGAGGGCGTGGCAAGAGCACGGAGAGGGCGTGGTTAGGGGGTCGTAGGGAGGCGATCTATAAAGCCCTCTTGTGGCCACTTGGAGAACTCACTCACTCTTTTCTAAATGAGACTCTGATCCAGACGTAGCCCGGACCAGGTCCAAAGTAAGTCCAGAGTTCGATGTTCCCATAGCAACCGACTTTTGAATGAGAAAAAACTGACTCAAAACTTGAAAGCTGTGAAAAAACACATAGACCCCGCCCACTTAGAGATCAGGCATCATCATTTTCCAGATCGTGTCGGTGCTTGTGTGTCGGTGCTTGTGTGTCGGTGCTGTCGGTGCTTGTGTGTCGGTGCTTGTGTGTCGGTGCTTGTGTGTCGGTGCTTGTGTGTCGGTGCTTGTGTGTCGGTGCTTGTGTGTCGGTGCTGTCGGTGCTTGTGTGTCGGTGCTTGTGTGTCGGTGCTTGTGTGTCGGTGCTTGTGTGTCGGTGCTTGTGTGTCGGTGCTTGTGTGTCGGTGCTTGTGTGTCGGTGCTGTCGGTGCTTGTGTGTCGGTGCTTGTGTGTCGGTGCTTGTGTGTCGGTGCTTGTGTGTCGGTGCTTGTGTGTCGGTGCTTGTGTGTCGGTGCTGTCGGTGCTTGTGTGTCAGTGCTTGTGTGTCGGTGCTTGTGTGTCGGTGCTTGTGTGTCGGTGCTTGTGTGTCGGTGCTTGTGTGTCGGTGCTTGTGTGTCGGTGCTGTCGGTGCTTGTGTGTCGGTGCTTGTGTGTCGGTGCTTGTGTGTCGGTGCTTGTGTGTCGGTGCTGTCGGTGCTTGTGTGTCAGTGCTTGTGTGTCGGTGCTTGTGTGTCGGTGCTGTCGGTGCTTGTGTGTCGGTGCTTGTGTGTCGGTGCTTGTGTGTCGGTGCTTGTGTGTCGGTGCTGTCGGTGCTTGTGTGTCGGTGCTTGTGTGTCGGTGCTTGTGTGTCAGTGCTTGTGTGTCGGTGCTTGTGTGTCGGTGCTTGTGTGTCGGTGCTTGTGTGTCGGTGCTTGTGTGTCGGTGCTGTCGGTGCTTGTGTGTCGGTGCTTGTGTGTCGGTGCTTGTGTGTCGGTGCTTGTGTGTCGGTGCTGTCGGTGCTTGTGTGTCGGTGCTTGTGTGTCGGTGCTTGTGTGTCGGTGCTGTCGGTGCTTGTGTGTCAGTGCTGTCGGTGCTTGTGTGTCAGTGCTTGTGTGTCGGTGCTTGTGTGTCGGTGCTTGTGTGTCGGTGCTTGTGTGTCGGTGCTTGTGTGTCGGTGCTGTCGGTGCTTGTGTGTCGGTGCTTGTGTGTCGGTGCTGTCGGTGCTTGTGTGTCAGTGCTTGTGTGTCGGTGCTTGTGTGTCGGTGCTTGTGTGTCGGTGCTTGTGTGTCGGTGCTTGTGTGTCGGTGCTTGTGTGTCGGTGCTTGTGTGTCGGTGCTGTCGGTGCTTGTGTGTCGGTGCTTGTGTGTCGGTGCTTGTGTGTCGGTGCTTGTGTGTCGGTGCTTGTGTGTCGGTGCTTGTGTGTCGGTGCTTGTGTGTCGGTGCTTGTGTGTCGGTGCTGTCGGTGCTTGTGTGTCGGTGCTTGTGTGTCGGTGCTTGTGTGTCGGTGCTTGTGTGTCGGTGCTTGTGTGTCGGTGCTTGTGTGTCGGTGCTTGTGTGTCGGTGCTGTCGGTGCTTGTGTGTCGGTGCTTGTGTGTCGGTGCTTGTGTGTCGGTGCTTGTGTGTCGGTGCTTGTGTGTCGGTGCTGTCGGTGCTTGTGTGTCAGTGCATGTGTGTCGGTGCTTGTGTGTCGGTGCTTGTGTGTCGGTGCTTGTGTGTCGGTGCTTGTGTGTCGGTGCTTGTGTGTCAGTGCTTGTGTGTCGGTGCTTGTGTGTCGGTGCTTGTGTGTCGGTGCTTGTGTGTCGGTGCTTGTGTGTCGGTGCTTGTGTGTCGGTGCTGTCGGTGCTTGTGTGTCGGTGCTTGTGTGTCGGTGCTTGTGTGTCGGTGCTTGTGTGTCGGTGCTGTCGGTGCTTGTGTGTCAGTGCTTGTGTGTCGGTGCTTGTGTGTCGGTGCTTGTGTGTCGGTGCTTGTGTGTCGGTGCTTGTGTGTCGGTGCTTGTGTGTCGGTGCTGTCGGTGCTTGTGTGTCGGTGCTTGTGTGTCGGTGCTTGTGTGTCGGTGCTGTCGGTGCTTGTGTGTCGTTGCTTGTGTGTCGGTGCTTGTGTGTCGGTGCTTGTGTGTCGGTGCTGTCGGTGCTTGTGTGTCGGTGCTTGTGTGTCGGTGCTTGTGTGTCGGTGCTTGTGTGTCGGTGCTTGTGTGTCGGTGCTGTCGGTGCTTGTGTGTCAGTGCTTGTGTGTCGGTGCTTGTGTGTCGGTGCTTGTGTGTCGGTGCTTGTGTGTCGGTGCTTGTGTGTCGGTGCTTGTGTGTCGGTGCTTGTGTGTCGGTGCTTGTGTGTCGGTGCTGTCGGTGCTTGTGTGTCGGTGCTTGTGTGTCGGTGCTTGTGTGTCGGTGCTTGTGTGTCGGTGCTTGTGTGTCGGTGCTTGTGTGTCGGTGCTGTCGGTGCTTGTGTGTCAGTGCTTGTGTGTCGGTGCTTGTGTGTCGGTGCTTGTGTGTCGGTGCTTGTGTGTCGGTGCTTGTGTGTCGGTGCTTGTGTGTCTGTGCTTGTGTGTCGGTGCTGTCGGTGCTTGTGTGTCGGTGCTTGTGTGTCGGTGCTTGTGTGTCGGTGCTTGTGTGTCGGTGCTTGTGTGTCGGTGCTTGTGTGTCGGTGCTTGTGTGTCGGTGCTGTCGGTGCTTGTGTGTCGGTGCTTGTGTGTCGGTGCTTGTGTGTCGGTGCTTGTGTGTCGGTGCTTGTGTGTCGGTGCTGTCGGTGCTTGTGTGTCGGTGCTTGTGTGTCGGTGCTTGTGTGTCGGTGCTTGTGTGTCGGTGCTTGTGTGTCGGTGCTTGTGTGTCGGTGCTGTCGGTGCTTGTGTGTCGGTGCTGTCGGTGCTTGTGTGTCGGTGCTTGTGTGTCGGTGCTTGTGTGTCGGTGCTTGTGTGTCGGTGCTTGTGTGTCGGTGCTGTCGGTGCTTGTGTGTCGGTGCTTGTGTGTCGGTGCTTGTGTGTCGGTGCTTGTGTGTCGGTGCTTGTGTGTCAGTGCTTGTGTGTCTGTTGCAGTGCTCGGCCCGCTGTGCTGCTCAGGGCGTCCGGACTCGGGAGGTGCGCTGCTCCATGGACCTGAAGCTGTGCAACCAAACGATCCGACCTCTGGACAGAACGTCCTGTGATGGTCCAACATGTGACCGAAGATGGACTGTGTCTGACTGGGGACCAGTGAGTGAGACTCTGATGGTCTACTGACTGAACACGTGACTGAACACGTGACTGAACACGTGACTGAACACGTGACTGATCATGTGACTGATCATGTGACTGTGTCTGTCCCTACTCAGTGCTCCGGGGCGTGTGGAGAGGGCCGGATGGTGCGGGCCGTCCTGTGCCGCTCGGCAGGAGGCGTGCTCATGTCAGAGGAACAGTGTGACCGCGCCCTCAGACCTCTGGCTGTTTATCCCTGTGGAGACAGAGACTGCGCCCCCCACTGGGTCCAGCAGGAATGGCAACAGGTGAACATCATACTCTTTACAGGCCTTTTGGGCCACACATTCTGAAAACAATATATATTGTTTTTGGTTTAATCGGTTTGATTATTGAATTTCTAATGAAGTTCTGGGTAAATGTCTTATATAATTTGCTCTTAGACCATGACTTAGGCCAGTCACGATAATTACTATATCGACCTATCATTCCATAAATAATAACAATATGTTTGAGGGCTCAATATTTAGTGTGTGTACATTTTATTTGCTATGGTGAATTTTATGAGATTTTTATATTTTATTTATATATATATATATATATATATATATATATATATATATATATATGCCCATTCTTCCTCTGCGTCGCTCAGAGCCTAAAGCGCCCTCTTGTGGTTGTCAATCCGGACAAAACGATGTATAAAAGTGCGATTTATAATCTGGAAAATACAGTAATCATGACTTTTTGGACTCGTATTGATCAATCTAATTTTATTTTTTTTCAATTGTCTTTCTAAAAACAAAGTAAAAATGGCTTTAAGTCATGATTTTCTGAACATACTTTTAATCTGTGACATTTACACAAGTCTGACCTCTCCAGATCACAAGTGTTTACTGTGTTTACTTTACCATTTCTCACGACTGGACCTCCATCTGTCCATCTGTCCATCTGTCCATCTGTCCATCTGTCCCTTTGTCCATCTGTCCGTCTGTCCATCTGTCCATCTGTCCATCTGTCCCTTTGTCCATCTGTCCGTCTGTCCATGTGTCCATCGCTCCATCGCTCTGTGGGCTGATGTGTGTGTGTTGCAGTGTAATGCGTCGTGTGGGCGTGGCGTGCGCCTGCGGCAGGTGGTGTGTGCAGGGCTGGAGGCAGGAGCCTTTAAAGAGTTCACTGACGGCAGCTGTGACCCAGAGCTCAGACCGGACGGCAGCTCGCCCTGTTTCCAGAGACCCTGCTCCAAGTGGTTCACCACCGCCTGGTCCCAGGTAACACTAACAACACACACACTGACCACACGCTCAGGACACACGCACTCACTGACCGCACGCTCAGGACACACGCACTCACTGACCGCACGCTCAGGACACACGCACTCACTGACCGCACGCTCAGGACACACGCACTCACTGACCGCACGCTCAGGACACACGCACTCACTGACCGCACGCTCAGGACACACGCACTCACTGACCGCACGCTCAGGACACACGCACTCACTGACCGCACGCTCAGGACACACGCACTCACTGACCGCACGCTCAGGACACACGCACTCACTGACCGCACGCTCAGGACACACACACTCACTGACCGCACGCTCAGGACACACACACACACTGACCACACGCTCAGGACACACACTCACTGACCACACGCTCAGGACACACACACACACTGACCACACGCTCAGGACACACACACACACTGACCACACGCTCAGGACACACACTCAATGACCACACGCTCAGGACACACACACACACTGACCACACGCTCAGGACACACACTCACTGACCACACGCTCAGGACACACACTCACTGACCACACGCTCAGGACACACACACTCACTGACCGCACGCTCAGGACACACACACTCACTGACCGCACGCTCAGGACACACACACTCACTGACCACACGCTCAGGACACACACACTCACTGACCGCACGCTCAGGACACACACACTCACTGACCACACGCTCAGGACACACACACTCACTGACCGCACGCTCAGGACACACACACTCACTGACCACACGCTCAGGACACACACTCACTGACCGCACGCTCAGGACACACACACTCACTGACCACACGCTCAGGACACACACACTCACTGACCACACGCTCAGGACACACACACTCACTGACCGCACGCTCAGGACACACACACTCACTGACCTCCTGGTTCTGACCTGGACAGGACAGAGGCGGCTCATTGTCCACTCGCTTGTCCATGTGTGTATTTGTGGTGAGTCTCGTGTCCAGATCATGTCCAGATGACGTGTCCTCTTCTCAGTGCAGTAAGACGTGTGGCAGTGGTGTCCAGGTGCGGGAGGTGAAGTGTTACCAGGGCGACGAGCTGGTGACCCGGGGCCACAGCTGTGACTCGGCCCTGAAGCCCGAGGGCCGGCAGAGCTGTGAGCTGCAGAGCTGCCCCACCACCCCTCCAGGTACAGCCCCACCCCCCCCTCCAGGTACAGCCCCACCCCCCTCCAGGTACAGCCCCCTCCAGGTACAGCCCCACCCCCCCTCCAGGTACAGCCCCACCCCCCCTCCAGGTACAGCCCCACCCCCCTCCAGGTACAGCCCCCTCCAGGTACAGCCCCACCCCCCCTCCAGGTACAGCCCCACCCCCCCTCCAGGTACAGCCCAACCCCCCCTCCAGGCCCCACCCCCCCTCCAGGTACAGCTCTTCATCCTGAGTCCATTATTACCCCCAGATTTATCACTTGGTTTGTAGGTTTTAGAGCGAGACTCTGGAGGTGACGCTGACACTTTCTCTTTGTTTCTGTGACAAAGACGATGATTTCAGTCTTGTCTGAGTTCAGCTGGAGAAAGTTGTTCTGCCTCCACAAACTGATCTGTTGCACCAGCACGAGGCCCTCTGGCACCAGCAGGAGGCCCTCTGGCACCAGCAGGAGGCCCTCTGGTACCAACAGGAGGCCCTCTGAAACCAGCAGGAGGCCCTCTGGCACCAGCAGGAGGCCCTCTGGCACCAGCAGGAGGCCCGGTCCACACACTGATCTGTTGTTGCAGTGACAGAGTGAATCCACTGGTCCAGATTCACCTGTGACAGTGAAACATAGATCTGACTCGTCTGCATCATTGTGATAGGACATCAGCATGTAGAGGATGAACAGAAGGGGTCCCAGGACTGACCCCTGGGGCACTCCACTGGTCAGGGGCATGTGGTCTGAGACACAAAGTACTTCCTGTCTTCCAGATGGGACCATAACCAGTTTAGGGCGGGGCCAGTGATGCCCACCCAGTCCTCTAGTCTCTGTAAGAGGGTCCCATGATTGACAGTGTCAGAAGCAGCATCAGATCCAACAGAATTAAGACTGAGGCTTTGCCCGTGTCAGTGTTCAGGAGGATGTCATTTGTCACCATGACAACAGCAGTCTCAGTCACCATGACAACAGCAGTCTCAGTCACCTTGACAACATCAGTCTCAGTCACCTTGACAACAGCAGTCTCAGTCACCTTGACAACAGCAGTCTTAGTCACCATGACAACAGCAGTCTCAGTCACCTTGACAACAGCAGTCTCAGTCACCATGACAACAGCAGTCTCAGTCACCTTGACAACAGCAGTCTCAGTCACCATGACAACAGCAGTCTCAGTCACCATGACAACAGCAGTCTCAGTCACCATGACAACAGCAGTCTCAGTCACCATGACAACAGCAGTCTCAGTGTGATGAGGTCTAAAATCTGCCTGAAAAACATCTAATGAGTTGATTATTAAGAGGAAATCTGTGACTGAATGTCAGATTAGAGATGGGCCGGTCATGACTCAGGACTGCAGCATCAAGACTGCTCTTCTTTAGGAGAGGCTTTATGAGTGCAGTTTTCAAAGACATTGGGAATGTTCCAGATTGAAGCGACATGTTAACTATGTGAGTGATGGTGCTAACAAACTGTTCAGCACAGACTTTAGAAATCTGGAGGCTCACACATGGAGGCAGCTGTAGATGAACTCAGACTGGTGATGATCTCATGGACAGTTTTGTCAGTTACAGGTGCAAAGTGAGTTAGCTCAAAGTGTCTTGGTGGTTTTAGGGTGTTTTTTTGCATTGTGGGATTTATAGCATTTTTAATGCTCTGAACTTTGTCATTAAGGCCGTGGCATGAAGCAATTTTTCGCCAAAATCTTGCGGGAGTCATTTATTTCGTAAAGCATTGTACAGACACTATGTGCGATGCATCATGGGTATTTAAAATGGCGACACCAAAGTGCTCCAAGGGCCAGTGTTACTCATAACCGTACTATCTGGAGTCCATATCGTCTTGGAAAAATATGCAAGTGGTGATGGGGATGATACAGTTGGAGATGTACTAAACATCTGCCCGACAAAATATGTGCACCACCTGCAGAAGCAGCGATGAAGCCTCTGGACTCCTCCAAAGCGATGAAGCCTCTGGACTCCTCCAAAGTGATGAAGCTTCTGGACTCCTCCAAAGTGATGAAGCCTCTGGACACTGTTGAAATGTCAACTCTA